>NC_090705.1:10966411-11299617 GCF_040954835.1 Lepisosteus oculatus
GAAATTCCAATACTTAATTTATTTCTCTTAATTAAAATGTAGTCAATGTGGAAATGAATCCTGCTTGCATTTCATAGCTTTTCTTGGGCTCTTCTGCCTTGTAAGAGAAAACTACAGTACGTATGGGCTTGGTCTTTTTTCCTTGATTGCGGATATTAACGTAATGACAAAACCTGCATAAATTGTAAAGACTGACCTTGGATGATAAAATCCCACAGGGAGAATGTGCAGGAATCTTAAGACAACAGCATGCTAACTAGATCACAGCCTACCTTCAAGGAAAGAAAAACAGAGTTTTAGGATGTGTTTCCCAATTGCGGGGCAAAGTGGTTAGGGGGTATTAGAAAATCAAAAAGGAACCCCCATACTGGAAATGGAGGTTTGTTTTTTCACCTGGACCTAAGTAAATGAAGGTCAAGATGCCAATGGACCAAGTCATGTCCAGCTGTGTAACCCTTCAGACTGTGACAGAAGAGGATTGAAAACGTCATACTTCAGTTCCTCTAATAGAAAAGAAATTGATTATCGAAAGTTATTTTATTTTACTATGCAAACCTGTGTCAATACCTGTGTAATAGATATACAGTCGTTTAATTGATTTATTTAACCACAGGAAAAGTTTCTTTTTTCACCCTTATATTATCATATTAAGGAATGTAAAAATGTTGCTTTAAATGACAACAATGATTTGAACCATTTCATACATAAAGAATACAAATCCAAGATTTACAAATCCAAGAATACAAATGTAATTTACTTAAGTCTTAAAAGATTTCCTTCAAAAGATCTGATGTTTTTTGTAAGTGGAATATGTTTTCAACATTTATTCAGATTTTAGTAGTGGCAACTGTACATTTCTGCCGTGCAGCTAATTTTCAGATAATAATTTTCATTTCATTAAAAATCGCAGAATTATTTTGTCTTTTAAATGTAAATGTATGTTGTGTTTAGCTTTTAGCTATAAAGTGTCTGAAAGAAAAACAGAAAGCTAATGAAATACATTGATAGAATATTTGTGGCAAGGATAAAACAATTTAAAGATAGACACAAAAGCATGTCTAGCACACAAACAACAGTTTCCTGTGATTAAACAGGAATTGAGCAACAAATAAAATTAGGATAGCAACATACTGTAGGTGGTCTCCTGCCACAAACATTTCTACCTTTGGTCTCTTTCCCGTTGCCTTTTAAGACAATAATACACTGAATTGAATGAAAATATCACAGTTATTTATTGAGAATAGATGAAACTCCAACAGAAAAACCTTAGTTTTAACTTGGTAGTCAACATGAATAGTGAGCCCAAGATCTGCCATAGATTATCAATCTTTGTGGTGCCAGAAGATTATGTTAGACATTCTGACTTGCCTCTTTCTTAACTTGGAGGAGTTGGCGAGATCAAGCCTTACATTTGCCAGAAAATCAGTAGTGGATAACAGGGCTGAAATTGATACAGTTGGCTTAACGTTATTATTAACATTCATTGGAAATTGTAGTCTTCGAAGTGCCATTTATATATAGTTCACATCCCATACTCTCTAACTGGACTGCTGTAGGTATAATGTGATTAATAAATCAACACATACACAATTCTGGAACAAATTGTTTTTTGGGTTCATGACCCCTGTTCAGGAATTGACATTGATGTCTTAAATAATTTGGCTATTTTAAGTGACAAGGCCCAGATAGTCCGAAGTAGACTAACGCTGGAAAAATCAAGTAAGGTTTTCTCCTGCCAAGGTAAAATGCTGACGAAATCAATCCCTGAGGAAAACCTTGGACTCAAATCTCTCGATCTTCAGTGAGAAAAGGATGTATAATGATGTGAGAACAAGTTCTATTGCTTCAGGAAGCTTTCTTCTTATGGGGCTTCCTTTTGTTCTTTATATGACCATTAAAGGCAGCTGTTACATAATTGTTTCCACCAGTGCTTCTAACATAGAGCAACCTTTTTAAAAGAAAGAATCTATAGGATTGAGTTTTAAAGGAGGAACTAAATTTTTTTGGCCTTTTAGTTTTTGAGCGCTGCCCTAAATAACACCTACTGTACAGTTCACTTTGTGTAAACTGTCATCTAATTAAACAAAAAAGGAAAATATGCAAAAATTCGCCAGAGCACAGGAACAGACATATGTGAAGGGGAAGATTGGTCAATCATAATTATCATTATTATTAATTATAATGAAGATGATATAATGATGAACAAAGTTCACATACAGCCAGGGGAAAACGTATTAGACAACAAATTAAATCAAACCTTGTAACAAAGCTCATTTCCACAGGTTACATGCAATATTAGATTTTATTACACATTTAAAGATTTTTAACATGGTATTTTCTAATGTGATAATGAAGTTCAATATTTTCTACATATATCTTTCTAAAAACATATTTGGAAACTTCAGTGCCAATACTAGACTACATGTAATATGAATGAATCATAGTAAAATCTTGCAATCATGTATATATATTTTAAAGCTGTACCAAGCAGCTGTTTGCCCCCTTTATATACAGACTTTCAGTAGTTGGTTTTAATGTGCTATTTGTACAAATTGAAGTCGCTCCAATAAACTTGACATCTCCTTGTCAGTTCGTAACAAATGACCCCATAATAACCATCGTGGTGCTGAGACCTAGTTAAGTATTAGCTAGTAGAATTCACAGCAAGAACAAAGCCTATTTAAATAACTGCCTGTCCTATTGAGGGTAATTTTACCTCTTGGGTAGCAGTAGCACATCTAGACTGGATACCTGGTAAAATTGGTTTAACACTATCACAGTGTTCTGTGATGTCTTTTTTCAAATTATGTGGCTCTGTTTTTGCAGGACTATTTCGTTCAGCTATACGATATTCACTGGTGTTTCTTTTTGCTTATAGAAATACTCATTAGCAAAGTAATCCCTTACCTTAAAAATGTGTCTATGATTTCACATTGATTATGGAGTGCGTGTAGTATCCATAAAAAAATAGGACTAGATTATCTTGCAGGTTTTCCTGGGTAGACTAAATATCTACTAGAGGTGGGAAACCCTGGTCTTCAAATGCCACATTGCTTTCTGGATTTGATTCAACCTTAATGAATTCATTGAACCAGTTATGTGGATTAAAGTTATATTCAGATGTGTTTTCAAGGTCTCAATCAGATGATAATTGAAAGATGCCTCTAAAACCAGCAGATATTTGTTACTTGAACACTAGGTGGGCCTACCACTGGAAACAAAATGGCTTTCCACATACAGTATAAGAGTGGTTCAAAGAGTCTAATACAGAAGGAAAAACACTACTTAATAGTTAACGTTAAGAAGTGAATCTAAAATTATGTCAAGCCATTTCTTGAAGGAGCTGAAGAAGCCCCAAATTTGGGCATCAGCCACCTGGCTGAGAAACCTGTCCCAGATACCCACATGCTTTTGTGTAAAGATACATTTTACTGCAATCTGCTTTTACTTTCCAGTTGTGACCCTGTTTGTGACCTTGTTTCAATAATCAAGTATTACTGAAATGAAAACTTCTTCCTCTACATTTTTTAAGACAAACCTTATCAAAGGTTTTCTGGAAATCAGGATATATCATGCCATATTCTTTGGTGTTATCAACTGTCCTTGTTGCTTGCTGAAAGAATTCTAGCAAGTTAAATAAGACCTTCCCTTTCTAATTCCATGCTGGCTGTCTCTTAAAATGTCATTGTTTTGTAGATATTCTTTTAGGTTTTTTCTTACTAGAGTTTCCATTATTCTAAAAATAAAAGAAGAATGTTCTGTTTTGAATACCTGACTAAAGAAAATAATTAATTACTTATTATATCATATTCCATTTTTCATTTAACATAAACTAGTAAACTGTTTACTCATATTTCTACTGTGCTTTTTATTGTCAAAGTAGTTTGCCTCTATTAAAATAATGTCTTCTATCTCATTTTCATCTGTAGGTTCTATGAGTTCCGTTTATGTAACTTCAATATTTTAGAAACTCCTCAGGTACTCTGACATCCAGTATATACCTCCCTACATCTGAGCCCCTATGGTTAAATTGCATTCACTCCCAGTTTGTATAAGTACCCATTTGTTCCAGATGAATTTCCTAATACTCTATAATCATAAACCTTTTGCACAAATCTTCTAGCCTTTTACCCTTCTTCCTCCCTAGGATTCAATGTGACAAGAAGAAGACTTCCCAAGAAGTGCACCATAGGCATCCTGTTCCAAAGTTTTCAATCCCTGAATTGATTTTAAAGATTAATCAACCTAAAGGAGAAAAATCAAATCTTTTCCCAGGAGGACTCCCATCTTGGTACCAACCAGGCTCACACCTGCTGAGCTTCAGTGGGCTGCCAATTGTGAGCTACAGGGTGATATGGCTGGTGGCTTACGGATATCTGTAACCTGGGTACCTACCAGTCAGGCAACACACTACCTGAGACTCCTTACAGAACACTGTCAGTCTCTCTAATAAGAGAGCTCTCATTATTTTTCATTTACTAGAAAAGGGTGGTACCCCGGAACCCGCCAGTCCTGCCATTCTCCTCCAGGTTATCAGAGCCCAGATTCATCTACAATAAGGACTGAAAGCTGCTGGATGCAGCTAATCCTGGGGAAGACCTCCCATTGTGATGTGTATACCCTTCCCTGTGGCTGTGACCTACACTCACCCTGTGATCTTTCCCTCTTTGGTCCTAAACCTCCTGCCCCTTTGCTCACAACAAACCCATAGTCTCACTAAAGGGGGTGTTAACTAGTTCCTTTATGTTGCAGCAGTGGTCAGAGGTTGGATCTCAAGCCCATAGATCATGGACTCAAGGTACTCAACCAGATGACCACGTTCACAGATGAAATCTCTCAAAATGTCTTAATCAATAAAGCTTATCATCCAAGAAGCCATCCACTGCAAAGTCCTTTATACTAGTGGCTCCTTTTAGGTATTTATTAAATAACTTTTTAATCCAGTAGACAGTTCCAAAAATAGATATTTATTTATTGTCTGACATATTAATTTTTTTACAGTACATTTTAATCATAGAGGTCAAAAGAAAATGCGTAGTGTTTTTAAAAGCACAATATGAAAGAAGACCTGTACTTACAGGAGAAATACTGTAAGTGAAAAAGAAACATTAAGACAAAGCAAAATGTGAATCTATAAGACCAAAAAAAAGAGATACTTTCTTATAATTTAGCATTTTGTTTTACGTATTTTGTGTTAGCCTAAGTACTGAATGTTCTGAGTTGTTTTGTGTTTTGTAAACAAAGACAAACAAGAATTCTAAGACAAATTACTTTTAGAAATACCTGTGATCACATTGCTGTGCTGTGTTGTGTCACGTATTGGTGTGTCACCTAGCTATAAAAAACAAAAGGAGGTTTCTAGGAAAGGTACCAGCTGTAGCTTCTGTATTCCCGCCCCCTTAAAGAAAGCTGTTATGATGTTAGGAAAACTGCAGTGAAAAGATTTCCTGCTTCATCCTTTGACTCTATTACATTAACAAGAATATGTGATTCTTGTTCAATGAATATTGGGCAAATGGCTTTCCTTTATGAATTATGTTTTTTCCTGGTGCACTTCAGGAACACATTTGTTGCTTACAAGTCATCTTATATCAGGATCAAGTAAATGTTTATTCCATGCTGAAAAAAGAAAAAAGGCAACACAACGTTTCGGCTCTGGAGCCTTCTTCGGGTGTTACACAGCCAAAAAAGTCCTTTCTTCTCTTTTCAGCATGGAATAAACATTTACTTGTTTCTTTGCAGCCTACACATGCTGATGCAGCTACCTAATTGAACTACATCTTATATTATGTACATATTAAAAATAAAAGGTTTTCAGACAATATACATTTTAATGTATATACAGCTGAGAAGTCTCTTACAGCCAAATTACACCAGGAAGAGAAATATTTAGGTTTGAGTGCACAATAAATCTTTTCTTTTGTTTGTGGTGGACAGCAATCCTCCAGAGTACAATCTACTGGATATTTTAGAAACCATTCATTAACAAGACTTCGCTCGTCAATTTCCTGCTGCATAGGGTGGTGTCAGGGCTATGAAACAAAAATTAGTTTTAAAAAATACAATCAACAGGAATTTTTCAGCAAAATACTTAAATAAGTGCTTGTTTACTAATGCTTTGACATTAACATCAAATAATAGGTACTAAACCTGAAGAAGCAACCAATGTAAAGTCTTTAAGTGGCTTTGTCAACCCAATAATATAATCCTATAATATACTGTAGGCTATATAAGATGTGGGTTGTGGATTTCAATTATATAACTACATTTTGAAAGCGCTGATGCATTCTAAGTGGCATACCTAAACCAAAAAAAACATATTCTCTAAAGAGTCATGAAAATGACTGAAAGGCATCTCCTAGTCCTAAATACTAAAGGAGAGGGACACAAAGTCTTTATCCTGGACAAGTATTTGTCAGAGTGCTGTAGGAATTTGGAATTGTGACCATAATTGTAGTTCCTTTGTGTGCCTCTCCTTTGCTTTTTGCTAACTTTCCAGATCTGCCACTCTGGGAACTCCATGAGACGGTCTTAGAGGTCCTGTTTGTTGTTTTCTCCTGTAACTGGCTTTTGTCCATCATTAGTACTGACAATTAAGCTTTGAAGAACTGTCTGGGATTATTTGCCTGCATCAGTTTGCTTAGTCTGGAGAATCTTCACATTTTTAACAGTCTGACTTTTTATTATTCCTATAATGGAATCCTGTGTATTGGTTCTAGTGAAGAGCTGAGTGTGGTATGACTGTGTCGGTACCTGTTCCCGGACAATTTGGGTTTCACCGGTTACAAAATATATTGTTACCTCCACTGTAACCTATCTGTGGATTCGACAGAGATCATCTTGTCACCAGTGAGCTTTCCTGCCATTTTCTTACAGCTTTATCCAAAACAAGATCATGGGTAGTTGAAGCCTATCCTGGCGAACAAGGGGCACAAGTCAGGATACACCCTGGACAGGAATTCAGCCCATCACAGGGCACACACAGACACAAACACACACACACACTCACACCAGGACCAAATATCCCAGAAGCCTATTTACCTACCCATGTGTTTGGACTGTGGGAGGAGACCTACACATGGAGGAGGACACCTGGGGAGAACATATAAACTCCACACAGATAGCATCCCAGGAATTGAACTCAGTGCCCCAGCACTGCAAGGCAGCAGTGCTAACTACCGTGTTACCGCCTACGAACTCTTTCACTCATAAAGAAAAATAAGTATCTGAAAGTTTCAGGATGGTACACACCACCCTCTGCCTCTGCACCCAAAATAACTTTAATTAGTTGCTCATTGCTTGTTCACTGGGATATTTAAAAAGGGATATGTTAAATCTTACTGACACTGCTAAAAGCCTATTTAATTCTTTAAGCCTTTTTCAGACCATAATCCAGCCTAATACAATTAAGTATAAAGTAACCTTTCTTGACATCATATTCACAAACACTCCAGGCCAGCACCAGTAAGAATTTTAGTGATGTGTTAGAAGATTATGTCTAAAAGAAGTCTGAAGAACAGCTTTTGCTCCATGATCTGGCATTAATAAACCTGAGCAGAATCTCTCTCATCCCATCAGTCAAACATGCTTGGGTCTTTCCTGAAAATTGTTTTATCAATATTGTCAAAAGCATGCACCAATTAGGAGGCTTATGGTTAAGAATGGCAATAGTCCTTGCTTAAGTCCTGAACTGTCAACTTAAATTAAGTAAAAGTATTTACCTTATTGAACAGCTAGTGCCTCTACCCACTGTTTTGCTTTCCTTCAGGCAACTTAAGAGTAAATGCACACAAGTCATTAGAATCTCCAAAGTGAGCTGTTACAACTATCAATTCTTTAAATTTTGACATAGTGTAAAATTTGAAGTTCTGTACATAGTGTAACATGTATGCTGTACAAAGTGATAAAGAAGAAAAAGATGGAAAAATACATCAAAAACCATAAGCCTAAAATGAAACAAGAACATACAGGATAAAACTGTAAGGCAATCAGACACAGGCCCTAGTAAAGAGGTGAGTATTCAATTTAGATGTGAAAAGAGTGAAAGAATTTGTCACTCAAAAGAGTCGTAGGAAGGGCATTCCATAACAATGGAGCAGTGAGAGAAAAAGAATGGTCACCAAAAGTTCAAGATTGAGTCCCAGGTACAATGAGCAAGGGATCAGCCTCAATTGAACAGAGCCTACAGGAGGAAGTGTAAACATGAAGGAGTTCCGAGACACATACTAAAAAAAGTGATAGGGATCCCCTAGAGCAAAGACTTGCACAAATGGCATTGCACATTGATAGAAATTGCCTAATGTCAGCAATATCTCCAAGCTGAAAAATGTACATAACTCTGTTGATCCATATTTCTAAAAACATTCTGCTCATTTTATATCCACTATCCCAATCTACCTATTCAATCTCTCTTAAAACAGTTGAAATCCCATCTGAATGGAAGTCCACACTTTTCAAAAAGGGTGATTAATCAGACCCTAACTGCTATAGACCTCTTTCCTTCTTGCCTTTACTTTCTAACATCAACTGTCAACAAACATTTAAGCTCTTTTTTGGATACCAATTATGCTTTATCTGATGTGAAGTCTGCTTTTCATTTTAAGCATGAAAGTATAACAGGAGTCTTAAACATTCTCAGCATTATTATCATAGCTCTTAACAAAAAGCACACTTGTGCATTTATCTTTCTACTTTTTCCTAATGCTTCTGCTACTGTAGAACACTTGATAAATTGTGTAGTATTGGTCTTGATTAAGCTCCAAGACATACCTTCAGAATTACTTACAAAACCATACACACTGTGTAAAATTGGACAAATTTGTCCTATAGCCTTATCGATTTTTAATGGAATCCCACAAGGACATCTCCTGGGCACTACTTGTTTCTCCATTTCCATTAACAATATTGTTCACGCAATAGTCAACAGTCATATTCACCTCTTTGCTCCCTCCACCACCTTATACTCAATTAGACCTACTTTATCATCAGTAATGGCCAATTCACAGCTTAGTTGCAATGGAATTCATCAAGTTTTCCTAAACAAATTAAGACCTTTTTATTCTTCACCCACATTAGGCATTGTCTATCAATGTTTGATGCAATTTCTGCAACCCTTTAACTGAGTTGTTGTTATTCTACAAAAAGAACTTCACATCTCTTTTAGAAACTATCATAAATGTTTTACTTTAAGTCGGAGCAAAGTTCTGGTTTTAATTGCTAAAATATCCTTTATAAAAATTTAAACATCTGGTTTGCTAGAAATTTCATTTTGAAAACTCATTTCAATAAATTGCAAGCTAAAATCATGTCTAGACTTCTTTTCTTTTCCTACAGCAAACTTTTTTTTTACATGTTCCTTTAGGTAATGTAATAGTTGAACTTGTAATAGTTCAAATGTCTGTACCTTTTACCTTGAAATATGATGTTGCTATTTACAACACAAACTCTATCATAAGATTTTTCACTGGTTCTCCATATTGCAATCATCATTTACTGCATTCTTTGGTCAATTGGACAAATGTTTCAAATATTTTTGTTGGTTTGAATTAAGTTATTTGGAGAAATACCTTCATATCTCTACTTTGTCCATTTCTCTGTGTTGTCTTAAATTCTTAGTCGTAGCATTGGATACAGTTGAATTTTTCAAAAGGAGCTAGCATTTTAAATATAATTACAATCCACTGGAGATCAATTTCAACTAACTGGAATTATCTGCAGAGTAAACTGAAAATATCCACCTTTGTATCAGAAAGCATCTTCAGTTGTATGATTAAATCTTTTCAGTCTGACACTTCCACTTGTTGACGCTAGTGTGTTATGTAATTTACATGTTATTGAGTGCTCTTTGACTGCTTTGTTTTCTGCCCAACAATGGCATAGAGCCTCTTGGCCAGACTGTGATTGTGAATGAGAGCTTAATTTCAATTGACATACCAGTGAAATAAAGGTTTCAATAAGAAAATCACTAATATTCAAAAGGTTGCCAAATAAATTGAAGACGTTCAGCAAGAGTGCCAACAACCAGATTACTTAGGTTAGAAAAAGAAGATGCTTCTTTATTAAGTTTTAAATTTTTGACCAAGGTAAATGACCATGCTTAACTGGGCTCCATCAAGAAACAGTTTGATGGTGTAGATAGAGCAATACTTAAAGCAACTATGTAATTCAAGAGGGGTTAAATGGTTTCTACTGATGGTAACATTTTAATGTTGTTCTGTACCAAGAAAAGTTCTTTTAAATCACCTGTTTACCTTGAAAATTAATTATGCATGAGCATGTTTTAAGAATCCTAAATCCTAAATAAATAAGGCTTTACCTCACTGACGTATTAATAATTAAAGATGTGGAAAGTGTGGGCATTTCAGTCAGGATACTGAATGACATCAGGAAGATCCTCTACCTCAGCTGCCACATCCATTCTGACAACCACCGTACAGAATTCAGGTGCTCTAATTCTGAATTGGTCTCCACTAAAATATTTGGAGCTGCTCCATAAATTTACCTAATACATGTAAATTAACATTATTATATTGATTTATAAAAAGACAGCTTCTGCAGCAGTGAAGTGTTGGAGCTACTCACTATGCAGTTATTCTGGCTTTTCTAGTTGAACATGTGAGATATTTTTGATTTCATCTGATTTTATTACATGCTATATTAGTGTGATATCATCTGCCAGGCTAGGACCTGAAACTGACACAAGCTGATGTATGTATCTACAGTTACATCTGTAAAACCTATAACAATTTTGGGGTTAGTGATTGACAAGTCAGATGGAAAGTTTTCTTTGAAAGGATGATATAGATTTTCCTGTGACTAGCTCAGGAACTGAACAGTGTACACGCTTCTGGAGCAGTGTTATAAATTAGTAAATGGAGATTCTGTGGATGAGAAAACACAGATGCTTAAGCGCTAGAGGGTCTGCTGCATCATTCAGTAGTTTAAGTACATATTTATTATAAACTATGTGTGGGAGACGTTATGAATTCTTAATTGTAAATGGCCTTTTAAGGTCGATTGCTTCTAATTAATTTACATTATTATCTTAATCAACTGTTGCATTTCCAGTGTTGTCCCATTAAAAAAGCATAGGAACAATTATTTTAATCTAATAATCTTAAAACGTCCAAAAGACTTGAGGCGGGCCTGAAACTGTGATTTGACGGTTACATACACAAGTAAATAAGCTTGTTTAAAGCAAAGAGAAGTCGATGACAAATACTGTATGAAGAAGAGGCGACCTTCCGACTGCTGTAATCGAGACTACGTCTTTTAGAGAACTATGTGGCGCTCCCTGCTGGCGAAAAGCTATGCTGTTTTAAAACGAGCTATAAAATGAAGTTATAGCCGCAATCAATGAAATGAAAAAAAAAAACGCTGTTCGTCTTAATACTTTAGGATATTAACAAGACATTATATGTATTTATTATTAGGTATTTCAGAATAATTTAATGTTAAGAATATATAATACATATTGATTACTAATGGAGTGCAAAGTAACATTTTTGGATAATGGATATTTATTAAGACAATATAAAACACAGATTAATGTACTATACACATATATTTTTTTCATTCTTAAAAATATAATTTGAAGATAGATCTTTATCCATATATATTTCAGAAAGCTTGGAAACTAACCATAAAGCTTTTAAACTAAATATTCCACAAGGAATCCTATAACGTTGCATCCATTTTTTTTTTCAGCTTCTTCGGCTTAATTGGCAGACACGTACAACTTTAGGGAAAAAAAGTTTGAATGGGCAGCTTTTTTAAAAGACTTCGCTCCTCCTTATCCCCCTACCTCCCCCCTTATTAAAACAACCTCCAAAAACTCTCCCTGGTTGAAAGACTCTTTGGAAGGCAAGAGCTGTAGGAAGCATAAACTTACGACGTCTGGAAGAAATTACAGATGCAGAAAAAGTGGTACAAGTAGAATGATTCGACAGTTCAAGACTTTAATCTGTATGCTTGAAAAAACTTGAATTTAGATGAGTTCTTGTCAGTAACACTGACTACTATTTATAATAAGGAATAACGTTTTTTAATTCTTAAAAATAACAAATTACATTACCAAAGAACTGACAAGATAATATAATATATACATAAGTGCAGTATAAATGTAGACTATATGATGTAAGTACAAGAAGGAAAAAAAAGAAAACTTGAAAACAATTTCCTGAGCTTTGAAAGAAAACGTGGATATTGCACTGCCTTGGAATTGTCTTATTTTGGGTTTTTACTAAAATCTTAGACATGCTTTTGTGAAGTTTCATCCAATTTCACTCCAGTGCTGAAAAGGGATCCTCATCAGACTGCAGAAGTTCCATCCCACAGGAGAACAAGACTCCGTCATAAAGCTGCTTCAAGGTATGAAAGTATATCTTTTCTGAACTAGCGCATATCATGTTATGTATTTTTATCATAAAAGGGTATTTTTCTCGCGTTTGTTAGATTTTCTCCCTCATTAGTAACGGATAAGCAACCATGAATAGATTCTTTTACGACACAAATAGGTACCTGATTGGTAAATGAGGACAGACGTTCTATTGTAACCCTGTCGAGGGCATTACTATTACTATTAGAGCTTTTATAGATTTTTTTCATGTTTTTTCCTCGAGAAAAAATCGAGCACTTAGAATGTCACGTACACAAAAAAAAAACAACTGAGCGGTAGTTTCGGGGGGTCTCATTCAGACAGGAGCGTTAAGACAAATGGTCAAGTGTGCACTCAGCCACATGGACTAGTCCTTTGATGGTTGATGCTAGAAGAAAAAACGTGCCCGGCGTCGCTGAATGCAGTACAACCCCAGAACACGCAGAATGAGCCTCATCACAGTGACCTCTATCTGGAAATGCCCCCAGCAGAACATTGTTCCGTACGGCATTATGTTAAGGTATTGCTGAAGGAAGAGACGGAGGTGGGGCATTGTTATCACACGTGGAGTCCTTGTCAGCGCTAGAACCTCTCCAGCGGCGCACAGGAAAATTGTCAGCGCGGCAGCAGTAAATCCGAGAGCGTTGAAGCTTTTCTTTTTTAGCATTGCTATCGCTTTGGTAATGCTGCAATTATATACACCAATAAAGCTCTTTGAATCTGAAGTATTCAGCCCCAACCCGAATCCTCACCTTTCCTTTAACCAGGAATGCAAAAGGTAAACCTAACCAGCGGTTGATACGCAGAGAAATTGAGCCAGCTACATAGATTTTGTGCGATGCGCGCTTTATTGAATAACATTAAAAATCCAAATCATTTAATGCTAATGGTGGCTGCGATGGATTTAAATTAGAATTATGAGACCAAGACCTGACGTCACGCCGCCTCTTAAATTCCAGGTTATGTCATACAGGGAAATTATACTCCAGGCAGCCAATGACGAGGGAGAAAAAAGTTCAACCCAGTTTGAAAGCCTATAAGCGCATGGCGGCGGTTTTCTTAGACCGTACTCCGTGTAAATTTCAATGAGTTTGTTCATTTTTACCACTTACAAGCGCTATCCAAGCAAAGTCAATTTAATTGTATTTATAATTCAGCCCCTTTTCCGTAACCATTATTGTGATAAGACTAAGCGTTTTTTTCTTCTGTTACTCTGTTGATTCCTGCATCAGACATAGATTTTGTGCGATGCGCGCATTAGTGATTGCTAATGATTGTCATTGGAGAATCTACAGCCTTTAGGCCTCAAAGCTCTTGGTTCAATTCTGAACTCACGTGCCACCTGTGTGGAGTTTGCATGTTCTCCCCAGGGCCCTGTGAGTTTTACTGCCAAGTATGAAATATGGTTAGATACAGCAGAAGGAGCCCAAGCTGGCATATGTGTCGTATTTGTCTCTGGGAGGAAGACCAACCCACTCAATAACCACAAAGATCACTGTCATCTCTCTCACATACACATCGTTGACCTCAATAAATGGAAGTTATTAACCGAAGTTCGGGAGGGATAAAAAAGACAAGTCAATCTCACACAGCTGTACTTCGTCACCACCAGTATAATACTAGCTACATATCATAAACCCAGATTCCTCCCTTTGCATTTTGTCTCAAGCACATCCCTCATGAGCCCCATCTCCACATGGCAGCTGCCCCTTGGTCCACTCTGTCTGAATGGGGTTCGAGCTTCAAGCCTCCTCCTCCTGTGTCCCATTAACCAAGCGGACGAAGCCAAACCGATCTCACCAAGCATTCCCAACATTCACACACCATTCCATTCCTGGCTGTTGGTGTACCTACTGAAATACTATTTTTATGGAATTTATCAACATTACGCTGGAATTACAGTACCGTTGTCTTGAAAGATTATTGATGAAACAGACCAACTGGTCATATTAAGCTCCTGCTTGTGTAATTGAAATAGAACCTCAAAATTTACTCTTGTCCCTGTTTCTCTTATGTCTTCAAAGTCACAGTCAAATGAATGACTGATTCAATGAACATCAGAATGTATTGTGGCGTCTGTTTCTCCCCTCATATTACACAGTATATGTTATGTACACCTCACTACTTTCAAAAAACAGCCCTTTGTTTTCAAATAAACAGATTTTTTACAGCACAAAGGATAGAAATTTAAGAGGCAATTGGTTTCCCTTTTCTGTTTAAATGAGTTCTTGAAATGATTATCTTGGAAACCAAACTGTAGCTTTTTGTACTCTAATCAGCCATCAGATGCACTATAAAGTTTGAATAGCCAAGGTAGTACTTTAAAAGGCAAATTGAACTGGGCTGTGGTTCTTGGTGGGGAAGGTTTGGCACTGATGCTTTTCCCTTAAACTTGTAGCTATCATACAGTAGACGCTGCTCTGAGCTTGAGGTCTCCCAGTCTGTGTCATGAACGTTATCATTGACGATAACGTGAGCTTTTGAAGAAAAAATACGACTCAGAGCACATTGGTTCATACTGCTTTGCATTTTCACATTTTTAAAGAATGTTACCAAATTACCAACCTTTAGTTCAATGGCTTAGTTGAAAATAAAATGTCTTTCACTCGGAACGTTTTCTAATTTTTCAATTGAACGTGCTGGATCTTATTCAGTTGTTGGTGGGCTCGAATTTTAGGGTTGTTTTTTTTTTTGTCTGTGTGCGGCAAATGCCGGCTACCGGGGCAGACCTACCAGCAGCAGCCTGAGGGTGTCAGCCGCTAAGGGGGAGGGGTGTTATCTGAAGCTACTTCTCCCCCTTTAACGCAGCGCAACGCAGTTACTGTTGAATCGTGCTAATTGCAACGTTACATTCCCCGCCTTTCTTATTTAATTCCAATCTGCACGTCGTGTCAGTACTCCTGATGAATGAGGCGAGCGAGAAAAGCGTCTTCTGACAATGAGACGCTTAGATCGTCGTGTGGAAAGCTGTCACCGTCTGTTTCCGCCAAGCTGATAACTGCGCTAATTGGCAGAGCGCTTGTTCAGCCCCAGGGACTGAATTTCCGTATTGGAATGTAGAGAACCTAAAACGTTTACCCCCACGGTAGCGTATGCTGAATAAGGAACCACACGTAGGCAATCAACAAATAAAGAAAGCTCTGAAAATGTACAGTTTGGCTGTCAGACAATCTAATCGCGATCGGGCCATTCAATCAAGAGCTGTCGCACGTATCTGTTGGTTCAGATACTACATATAGATGGCACATCAATGAAAAGCCTGACCACGGTTAACACATCGTTATGGTTGAAGACGTGTTTTGATCATTTGCTATGTTAACGATGTGTTTTAAATGGGAAGAGAGTTAAAGCGAAAACGGGGGCTGACACCTTCTCTCATAAGTTATATTTAAATTTTAAGTCAAATTCCCTTATCTATGGGATACGAGGTTCGTGAAAACAAGCCAGTAACGTGTTTGGATGTCGATTCTTCTATTTCCAATGCCAATTTCATCTATTGAACTTTAACTATTTAAAATATTTTAATTAAATTAGGATATTCTACAAAATTTACACAATTTTTGTTCAACGTTCATATTTACCAACCCTCTTTATACGTTGTATAAGTGTACAGCTATATACAGATTTTACTTTTTAGTTTTTATTCATTTGTTTTAAACGATGAAAAAACTGCAGTGCGATGAAATAACGTTCTAGATGTTTTTTACTTCTCGTAAAAAGACAATGTTCGTTGACCTAAAAAAGGAATGCACGCTGGAACTTCAGCGTTAAATTAACCTAACAATGAAATAACAATAAGAAATTGAGTATTACTACATTGTTTTAACTGATGACTGCCTTCAGGGAACGTTTCGTGAATGCAAATACTAATTTTCAGAATTTTACTGACAAAAGACCTTAAGGACTGTCATTATACAGTCTTATTCTCAAAGTGTTAGCACACATATTTTCACTGTAATAAAACGAGCATGCACGACACCATGCATTTCTGTGCTCATTGATATGTCGCGGTGTGAAGAAGAAATGTCAGCGTTTCGGTAAACATGGAACTGGAAAGTGCTTTTTAAAACGTGGAATCCACTTTAGCTGTGAGTAGTACTTCTACATTGTGTCAAAGAGAAATTTTCCAGAATTGAAGCTTTATTTCAATGTTGTTGTATAATGGCTTTATAATCCCTTTATAACTGCTACACAACCACGAGTCTAATACTTGTGTGAATGCGCTAAGGACATAACGTGTGCACAAGAGGTCATGGCATTCAATTTCATTTCTAACCCTCAGTTCGATTCAGGCTAAGGAATGTGCTAAAACGAATGTCCCCACCTTTATAGACACGTTATTTCCTTTACGCGTGTTCTTATAAAAGATTGTGAATGTGATCATAACGTCCTGTGAAGTAGTTCTGAAGGATTATCTATTATAAAGCAACATTCAAATAACGCCTTACCGAATTTCCTTGCTGATGTCGTTTCACAGCGATATAAACACATGATGTAAAGGGGTGGTGCGCATTGCTTCTAACTGCTTCAAACTGCCAAGCAGATGGGAAAATGCTACAGTACTGAATCTTGGCACAAATTGACATGGCTTTGATACAACATGTGAGCAAGTGAGACAGACTTACTTTATATTTATGAATACAGCAATTAGACCCTGCTAACATATTTGAACACATAATGTATACACCCATGAATTAAACCAGATTGAAGACACTGAAATACAATTCAACAAGAAAAGCACAATGGAAACCTACAGTACAGCAAAGTAAGCAGATGAAAGTTTAATCATGAAGCAAAACAACTTCCTGCTAACAGTTTTTGGAAACTAATGCATGTTAAAGAGACCTACTGTGAAAGTGATGAAAACAGGCACTAGGCACACAATGTATGTCTAATACCATTAACTACATAAATGGAAAACATTCAGATGATAACAATAGCAGTTACCGATCCTCAAGAAGTGATCTATGAACCACCGGGGAACATCAGGCACTGGCTGGGGGGTCGTCAAAACAACAAAGGAAAACATTTCACCCCACTTGTCGGAGTGTGAAAAATCAACATCCTTACACTGAACATGGTTTGACGGTGCACATAGGGGTCCTGTTGACCCCTATATTCAGTTTTGTTTAAATGTCTGTTGCAATGGCATTTTTTAAAACCATATCATCTAGGTAAATTCTCAAATCAACACACAACTGATATATTTGTATAAGAACCATAATTATGATGTTGATACAACTGAAGTAAAGAAAATGTCAGTTAAATGCTGCTTTTCTTGTTTTTCCATGAACATTCAGTCAGCATTTCAGATAAAAGGTGAATAGATATCAGTCAAGTAAAAGTAAAAAAAAAAGGTCTGGGGTTTCTATAATAATAATAATAATAATAATAATAATAATAATAATTGCTTACATTTATATAGCGCTTTTCTGGATACTCCACTCTAAGCGCTTTACAGGTAATGGGGACTCCCCTCCACCACCACCAGTGTGCAGCCTCACCTGGATGATGCGAAGGCAGCCATAGTGCGCCTGAATGCTCACCACACATCAGCTATCAGTGAGGAGGAGAGCAGAGTGATGAAGGCAATTCATAGAATTCATTCTACTTGCTTGTCAATGCAAAATTCACATTCCGTAACCTTTTCAGATTGTATTTTCTGTACACCTTACCTACTGTTTTTATTTTCAGATGAGGTGTGACAGAGTCATAACCTACTTGAGGGTATTTGGGACGACAATGTTTGGAGTATCCTTGCTCCTGGGAATCACCGCTGCCTATATTAAGGGGTACCAATTCATTGCGACTGACAATCACTATTTCTCATTTGGACTTTATGGTGCCATTTTGGCCCTGCATCTCATCATCCAAAGCCTTTTTGCCTACCTGGAGCACCGGAAAATGAGGAGATCCCTGGAGACTCCCATCAAATTGAACAAAACACTTGCCCTCTGCATCGCTGCTTACCAGGAAGACCCAAACTACCTAAGAAAGTGTCTGATGTCCGTCAAAAGACTTACCTACCCCGGGATAAAAGTAATCATGGTAATTGATGGAAACAACGAGGACGATAACTACATGATGGACATCTTTAAAGACGTCATGGGAAGGGACAAGGCTGCTTCTTACATCTGGAAAAGTAACTTTCACCACAAAGGGCCTGACGAAACTGACGAGTCCCACTTGGAAAGCATGAAGCATGTGACCCACTTGGTCTTGTCCAACAAATGCATCTGCATAATGCAGAAATGGGGAGGAAAGCGAGAAGTAATGTACACAGCCTTTAAAGCCCTTGGGAAGAGTGTGGATTATGTGCAGGTAAGTCTCGGCAGCAAGAGGTTGTGCCAAATCAAATATGTTCTGAATAAAGCAGCTTTTGTACTTGTTTAAATGACAGGTTGCTTTGCGTATGTAGTTCGGTGGTTTTTAAGGTTAACAGCAGTTCTCTTTACTGAGATACAACTTAAAACTATTCCCAGTTTCTATTCCCAAACTCTTTAGTTTCAAACTAACACTACACGAAACAAGTTGAATCCATGTGATATATTATCCAGCCTTGTCAATGATGTAATAGTATGTTAGACAATCTGGTACAAAATCATATGTATGTTTTCCAAAGAAAAGCATCTTGGTGCCTCTCCTGGAAAAAAAATACTATGCCCCCCATGCAGAATAATCTTTGAAAGCAAGGTCAGATGTACTGAATTGAACCACATGGACACTGAACTGAGTTTAGACTTATCCAAAGTATCTGAGGATATTGGTTATTACATGATAATTCATAGCTGTATAACAACTATTTCCACATTTCCACAGTTGAGTTATTTATTCAAACATTATAAACAAAAATGCCCTTGATATTTTCAAAAAATTTGAAATATTCTTATTAGTCCTCAGCATAACTACCATTTTCCTCTCGTACTCAAAGTTGTGTAGTAAATTATCTTCATTTTTTACCATTTTTAATGGGTATCAAAAGTTGCATCAGAAAAACACAGAGTACAATGAAAGGTTAATCAGTATATTGAAACCTTGTAAATTTGCTCTTTTGTGGTTGAGAATGTAGTTTTATAATTAACTTCAATTTCCTTGCAGAACTAAATCAGTGATTTAATGTTTCCAAATATGTTCTGCCTGTTCTTTTTGTCTAAAAAGAATAGGCAATGACACTATTATCTTTTCACAGGGTTAAATATGGTGTGTGCTGGCCACCCATCCATAAGCACAACACTGTCAAGTGACAGATGTTTTATTCATTTAGAAAACAGCCCCTTTATTGCCCGTGCTGGACCTTTATTTATTTTGCCCATTTGGTATGTCTGTGAGTTTCATTCGCCCTCCATGTGTAGAGACTACTGCACTCAGACACACAATTCAAATATTTGTACCGTCCCTGAATGGAACTGTCAGAAGCTTGAGGATTTTCTTTTCTATCACAGTTCTCCTGCAGACCACAGACTGGGATGTTCACAGCCATGTGGCTGGTTTATACAGACTAACCTCTCACAAAAAAGTAAATGTACTTATCTGTGGTTTCCGCTGATGGCATGGTTATTGAATGGACAGATTGAGTCAAAGGAATCTTCACGGTTATGTTCATTTACCTCAAAAATTATAAAATAGGATGAAGTAGCTTCAGCATGGCCAACAAAGGCTGGGCACATACAGTATCTTTGAGAAACCTGTTTTCTTTAAACATGGCAAACTATGCTTCTCCAAGCAGTAGATTAACATTATTAACACTCATTTGCCTCCACATTACTGCAAATCTGCAAATCTCTCATAGGGGCAGCTCCTTAGCCACTGATTTGATTATTGAGTTCTAGTATTTTCAGACTTTCTGTGTATTTTCCTTACTGATGGCTGAAGAACATTAAGTACATGGAAGAAAATCAGCTCAAATTTCTATGATGATTAGATATCCGTAGAAGTATCTGTAGGAGTACCCGATGAATAGCATATTAAGATGGGTCAAAAACAGGGATATGAAAATGAATATTAGAGAAAGAGATGCCAGACTGACTGAAAATCCTATCTTATCTTCTTAAGCATAGGACCTTCTACTTTGACTTAACAAAGAACTTTGTTTCTATAGAAATAATTGTATTATAGCCTTTCATTAGTGTAATACAGAGAAAACAATAATTATTCAGTGAAAATAATATAAACAGCTATTCAAACAAGCAGACATAAGTGTAATACATCTCATTAAAATATTAAATAAAGCAAACACAAGAATTACAGTCCTTACCAATTTTATAGGCTCGAGTTTTGATAAGACTTGACCAGGTTCATCACATTGTGTTGTTAAATAAGATCCTTATTACTTGTAGTTTATAAACTGCTTTAATTCACAAATTGGAAAACTGTACACTATTATTATTATTACCAATAACAAAAGCTCATTATATTTACAGTGCTTTTCACCCCAAGGTTCTTAAAGCCTTTTCTCTCCATCACTGAAAAGCAGGAGCCAAGAGATCAGGCAGATGTCAACATTATGGGACATTTTTTTCAAAATGTGCCATCTACAGGTCATAAGAATGACTATGGGGCTACAACCTCAAAATGCACCCAAACATAGTCTTACTCTAAGAGTTGTGTGAGTGCTTTTCAAGAAACTCAAAGTGGTGTTAAACAGTAAACATAGTACGCATTGTTAATTTAAAAAAGAAAGCAAAAAAGAAAAGCAGATTTTCTAGCAGATCTGGCCCATGACCTTGTCAGACATGGTGGTGCTCAAGCAAAGTTCTATCACCAGCTTTTAGCTTAAAAGAGATATTGCATTGCTTCTGCCCTTTTGTTAACTTGCATGCATTTCAAAATCAACTCACTATCAAAATGTCGCAGCAGCATTACCAGCTTCTAGTCTGATATCATCAGATTTCAGAAGCCAAGCGAGGCTGGGTCTTGGGAACGGGAGACCTCCAAAAAATAGGTTTCTACTGTATGTGCTGTTGTTGGACCAGGAGGTACTCTTTCATCTAGACCAGTATTTCCAAACCAGTGCCTCACTGTGGTGACTAGAGATATTGAAACTATGAGAGTAGATGCTAAATTAAAGTTTGACTACATGGTCATTGAAGATCCCAAAAGTAAGAGTGTTAACCCCAGTGTCCTGAAAGAAATGCATGATTGTATGCTGGCTTTGCACAATATGGCCATTTTTGAAGTTCCCACTTACTTCAATCAGTGAGGCACTTTCTCACTTTCCTACCTGATGTGCTGTGCAGTGGAATGGGTGGCACATAACGGATGCCTCATGTCACTCATGTCACCCAAGTGGGTTCTGCACTTCATTCATTCTGTGTGTAAACTATGTTAAGATCATTTTGGATGAAGTGCTCTGTATCTGTGTAATCAAAAAGTCTGTGAAAATCCAACAGTGGGCAAACATCATGTCAAACAGTTCCACAAAGTTATTTCTTTATATCAGGGAATGTAGGGATGCATTTCCAACTCACCAGTGGATCATATACAGTACATGTCATTCTTCCCCATGGGTACAGGAAACACTGGAGAGTTCATTTTGATAATTAATAAGCAGGTTAAAATTAAACAGCTCATTTTAGGAAAGTCAACAAGTTTATCTTACAAACAAAAATTATTTGCGTTGTGTTGGTTAAGTGTAGGCAAATTCCCTTTTTTTTCCAATGTATATTTTCTTTTATTTAGTATTTAGTTAGAAAAGATGCCACAGTGTGCCTTGGCAAAGACACTCTTATTCCATATTCAAAAGAAAATTTCATTTGAAGTTTTACTTTATGTTTGTTTTCACTCTTACATTTATGTGAAAATTGTAAATGAGAGGAAATAAAAACATTGCAATGATTGGGAAAGACAAATATTGCTTTCAAAACACTTTCCACTAGTGATTGAAGGGCAATAGGTGTTAGACAAATAGAAATATATACCTCATGCTTCCTTTACGTATTCAAGACCTTGCTTTTCTCACTCACAATCATGCTTCAATGCACTGTACTATATGCTCACAATGTTTCTATTTCTAAGAAACCAGAGTATAAAACAGCTTCCTTTCGAGTGCAGCATAACAAATGTTCTTTCAGAGCACTAAAGGACATCTAACTTTCCCTCTCTTACAGTACATATAAAATTCCTTGAGAAAAGTTATAGTAACAGTACACAGATTTATCTACAGGCCCCATTGATTCAAGAGGTCTAATAAAACAACTTCCAATTAAAATTCATGTATAAAGCCTTGCTTTACATTAGAAAGGACAAAAGTCTGTATAAGACTTTCCTAACCTGTTATCTGCACAACAGGATACTGTACTGAGCATAATGAATGTATTTAGGTGTTCTTTTATTCCAGTAAACACTCTGGGGAAATCTCTACAAAATTATCAGTAGCAAGGGCAACCCATAGAAAATGACTTGTAAGGACTCTGTGATAGAACAACAACATTTAATATGATCTATAAAATGGTGTTTTGTACCATCGCACAAACATAGTGCACTAGCATAGTAACACATCACCAAAACCCTAGGATCAAATGCATGGTAAAAATGTAGAGGAAACAACAGTAAAAATGTAAAAACAATGTTCATTTACCTTCCTAATCTTCCATTAGGATTTATTTTCACAATTCAGCCTGAGCTATAGTATGAGAACACATTACATGATGATTCTCATCAAACATTAAGTAGTGTCATTAAGTACTTAGGGGATTAGAGGGCTGTCTCTGGTAGTCCACAATTCATGACTTTAGTGCAGAAGATAAAGTGCGCAAGAATGTTTTGGGATGTATTTTAGATATGATGTATTTTATGCTTTTTCAGGTTTGCGATTCAGACACCATGTTGGACCCAGCAAGCTCTGTTGAAATGGTGAAAGTGTTAGAAGAAGACCCAATGGTGGGAGGAGTTGGAGGCGATGTGCAGGTATTTATTCCAAGTGTTCAAAAAGTATTTGAAGTTATTTCATACTCTCCATTATAGTTCAAAATAATTCAGATATAGAAGGGCTGAATTTGAAATTTAGTTAAGAACATCACAGAACTTGTAGACTGAGAAATATCAGAACAGATCTCTTTACCTCTAGACGTTTGTAAGACAGATGCAAATACAATAGTAAAGCAATTGTGGAACAACACAATAACGTCAAGGAAAGTAGAGAGTAAAGCATCACAAACTATTGAAGGTTTATTGAATGAAAATGTTAATAAATCTGGCTGAAATATGGCTAAAGTAGTGCAGTATGTTCACCCTTATTATTACTCCTAGATATTAACATTGATTCGTTAACTTTTCAATTAATTGTTGGTTGACTCTTCCTTTCTGTAATAATTTCCAGGGGCTTTTATAAATCCATGTCTTCACTGATCATAACACACAGCAAAAATTTGCCTTCCCATTTTTGTTTCCACGCTTGTCTTCACACATTAAACAATCCTGAGATGACGCATGCTTGTAATACTTTAAATTAGTAGGTCCCTTCACTTAAGGATGTCCTTGAGTAAACACAAGACTTCTGTTACAATTTTTTGCCATGAACTCCACCCTTGAATAGGTCTTTCATGAAAAGGCAAGGAGTTGCAGTGAAAAAGGATACTAATTTTAATGTCTGGATTGCATATTCTGAGAATGATACAGTACAATTGTATCATACGGTACAGACTGTCTTCTTTTCTCAGCTTTCACTGTCTAACTCTTTAAGTAGAACTGAGATTCCGTGCCCAGTCCATAACTGAAACATGCACTTGATTCAGCAGGGAGGAATTGCACTGGTTATGCCTTTTCTCTCTCTGGTTTCAGATTCTGAACAAGTACGAATCCTGGATATCGTTCCTCAGCAGCGTGAGGTACTGGATGGCCTTCAACATCGAGCGTGCCTGCCAGTCGTATTTTGGCTGCGTGCAGTGTATCAGCGGACCTCTGGGGATGTACAGGAACTCCCTCCTCCACGAGTTCCTTGAGGACTGGTATAACCAAGAGTTCCTGGGCAGTCAATGCAGCTTTGGAGATGACAGACACCTCACAAACCGTGTACTGAGCCTTGGATATGCCACCAAGTACACCGCCAGGTCCAAGTGCTTAACAGAAACCCCCATTAGATATCTACGGTGGTTGAACCAGCAGACACGGTGGAGTAAATCCTATTTCAGAGAATGGCTGTACAATGCAATGTGGTTTCATAAGCACCACCTGTGGATGACCTATGAAGCTGTGATCACTGGGTTCTTCCCCTTCTTTCTTATTGCCACAGTAATCCAGCTGTTCTATCGAGGGAGAATATGGAACATCCTTTTGTTCCTGTTGACTGTTCAGCTGGTGGGCCTCATCAAGTCGTCCTTTGCCAGCTGTCTCCGTGGCAACATTGTCATGGTTTTCATGTCCTTCTACTCGGTTTTGTACATGTCCAGTTTGCTCCCAGCTAAGATGTTCGCAATAGCAACCATCAATAAAGCGGGCTGGGGCACATCAGGTAGGAAAACAGTCGTGGTCAATTTCATAGGGCTAATTCCAATATCAGTGTGGTTCTCTATCCTCTTGGGTGGTGTTATTTTCACGATATACCAAGAAACAAAAAAGCCCTTTTCGGAGTCGGAACAGACTATTTTAATCATTGGTGCAATACTGTATGCCTGCTACTGGGTCATGCTCTTGACGTTGTACGTGGTACTCATTACTAAGTGCGGAAGGAGGAAAAAAGAGCAGCAATACGACATGGTGTTTGATGTGTGACGTCCCATTCCCTTTCATTATGTTTACATTGTGATGATTTTCGGACTCCTCCACAGAGGATTCTGGCTGGGCGACAGGTGGAGATGTGTCGCCAGGAGAGACGGATCATTGCTGCTGTGACTAAATCAAAAAGGACGTTCCTTTTCTTAACGTTGGGATAACGTGCCAAAGTTGAACATCCGTTCAATCGATTTAAAACCACCAAATGGACACCCTGTTTACATACATGGGACTGGCATGAGTTTTAAATTCCTGTGCACTTTCATGCATCACTCTCATCGCGTGTAATGCTTGACAGAGATAATGAAGAATATACCTCAGTGGTTTTGTTTGCATTGTGTGGGTGATTGGGAAGCTCATTCTCAATTCAGATAATTTATCAGAAAAAAAATAATGTGGGACGTTTTTAGATACAGTTTTGTAATGAATGCCAAAGGTGGACTTTTCAGCATGTTGGCCATGCTGAAGCTACTTCATCCTATTTTATAATTTTTGTATTGTATTTGTACTGCAGTTTATACAAACCTAATGTTTATTTTTGCTTAGCCATCAAAGAGTTTCTATTTTCATTTGCCTTTTTTATAAAAAAATTAAATAAAATAAATTGTGCATGGGCAACTGTTTATATGACATGGACCTTTATTTGACCAAAAATGTGAAACATTATTCTGGGTTTATGTGTTTGCAATGATAACAATAAATGCAATTCTATGAATAAATTATTACTTTGAAAGAAGATGA
Organism: Lepisosteus oculatus; assembly: GCF_040954835.1. NCBI lineage: Eukaryota > Metazoa > Chordata > Actinopteri > Semionotiformes > Lepisosteidae > Lepisosteus > Lepisosteus oculatus. The sequence goes on from NC_090705.1 coordinate 10,992,237, forward strand.
ACCTGTGTTTTTAAAATAGTGTAAATGGGTTAATAACCAGCATATTTATATAATTAAGCCTTCTGTGGTTTATAGCTTTTTGTAGTGGAATTATATTTTATCACTTTCAATGTCTACAAAACAGTTGTCTTATCATTGGTTAAGCTGTGATAGGACAGTTTTCCAAAGAGGTATTTGGATTTGAAACCAAATATGTTTACAGGTCCATACAAAAATGTACCCGTTCCGGAAATAATGTTTATAAGGAAAAATGACTGCTTCCAAAAACAAAACCAACGATAAAATTATAATGACTATAATGCAGTACAGTATCGAAATAGTGCACAAAGCCCAGTTTTGCACAAAACATCAGGGTTTTCAAAGCTGATTTTCTGATTTCTGTGCTCGTGCAATGTGATTTTTGTAAATACAATTTTGAAAATAAAAAATGAAAAAAATAAACTTGCCGGAATACATTAAATAATTTGATTACATCTGGGCTGTGACTTCAGTCTTAAGAACAAACGTGTGAAACAATTTTGAGTATTTTTGTGTTTGCCAGTTATACACAGCCGATATGGATAAAAAAGCACTTTCATGGTGTGAGAAAAATTAAAATGTGTTGCTTACTAATGCAAGGGTGTTTTTTGTTATTTACTCTCTAGTTCTCGATTGTGGAAACTCCCGAGATAGTGGTAGGACTGGAATTTGCGTTCGTAGTGTGGTTTTCTTTTGTCCATGTTTGCAGACATTCTATAGATTTAAAAAACAAAAAAAAGAACCAGATCTCGGGCGAGTGACAGAAAGGGTAAGAAGCCTGAGAATAAAAGGAGATCCGGTCTCCAGGAAAAGAGAGGCGATGAAGGGTTCGAATCTAGTAAAAGGTATGGACACCTCTGCAAAAGGAAAAACAGGAATTCTTCAGTGGCTAGTTAATTTCAGACAGATGGTCGATGGCCTTTGCTTCTCTTTGATTTCTCATTCACTGTCCATCCAATAGGATAGTTTGACTCTCCTACATAGCGCTGGTGTGTAGCCTCACTGTCATCTCTTCTCAGTGTCCTTCATTGGCTGCACACCACTTTTAATTTACCTTTGCAACTTCTAAAAGGTATTTGATTGGCTTGCATTTGGAATCCTATGTGCCCAGACCATGTACCCACACTCAACCCAGAAATGAAAACCAGAATTCACAAATAGGTATTCAGTTTCAAGTAAATTCAGCCTTAACAAACAGGGCACATCTCTTTATCCTCAGTTCATATATAGTAAGTGTTCTTTATGCAGGAAAGTTCTGCAGTTATCAGGATCTCAAGTTCTCTTCTTCTGAGTGGGAACCTCAGAATGGAAGCAGAACCCAACCAACTCTGGACAGACCTATGAAAACCTAGATTTTATAAAGACTAAGAAATCACAGCATGACAAATAAGATTGACTTAGTTTCAGAAAACTGTAAACTTTATAAAATCTTAATGTTCACAAACTATCACATAGATATTGTAAGCTGTTTTGTGAAAGTTATGTGAAAAAGATGCTGTCGGCTATTTTCACGTCTTGATCTTACATTGTTTACACATCACGTTTGCCATGTGAAATCCCTACACTTTGTTTAGAAATATTTGCAGAACGTTATTTCTGTAATACAATTAAATTAAAGGAATTTACATGGCCTACTGGAAGATGACTACATGTTATTTTGTTTACAAAACACATTTTATCCCTATTTAAGAATGTAGGTTTACGATTTGTTTAAAAGGTGATGCAACTGTTTTGGAACAGTGATTTATATTCGTATAAACAGTACTAACAGGGAAGTACAGCAGCCATGCAGTTTATAGTGTTTTCTGCTGTCCCCACTCTCTGCAACTGGGAATATCCTGCAATAAGACAATTGCAATGAGCATTTATTTTGCCATTTAGCTCTTTTCTGGGATTTTCATTGCTCCACTCCAATTAACTGAAAAGGCATTTTTTTCTATGAATTACAAATCATAAACAAAATGAATTACAGATTGAAATATTTACTGATATTTTAAAAAGGACTATACAACCTTCCACAGTCCAAAGACATGGCCCTGGTGTGAGTGTGTGTCTGCATCTGTATGTGCTCTGTGATGGACTGGCGTTCCATCTAGGATTTCTCCCACCTGGCACCCAATGCTTTCCAGGGCAGGCTCCGGTAGCCGCTGTGATCCTGAACTGGATTAAGGGTTGTTGAAGAGGGGTGACATGGTGATGCAGTGGTTAACATTGCTTCCTCACAGCACTGGGACCCTGGGTTCAATTCTGCTCCTGGGGTGCTACCTATGTGCAGTTTATATGTTCTCCTCATGTTTGCGGGAATTTCCTCCGGGTGCTCCGGTTTCTTTCTGCAATCCAAAGACATACTGGTATGCTAATTGACTTCTGGGAAAACTGGCCCTGGTGTGAATGTGTGCTTGTGTCTGTGTCTTCCCTGAGATGGATTGGCACCCTGTCCAGGGTGTATCCTGCCTTGTGCCCATTGCTTGCCAGGATAGACTCTGGACTCCCTGTGACCCCGAACATGATGAAGCAGTTAGAAAATGGATGGATGGGTCTTTGAAGGTGATTTGAGGATAATAAAATACTGATAAACGTTGAACAATTTACTAAAAATATAGAATGTTCTCTATATTTCAATGCTTACATTTGTGAGATTTCATTTGTCAATCTGACACCCAGCATTTGTGTGCAGTGTACCCAAACCGTGAAACAAAACATAAAGGGTTTAGAATTACATGTAGTTTCTCCCACAGTGAACTCAACATAACCAACTGTTAATGAAAGACATACAAATAATTTAAGAAATGGACCTCTCATAACTTTCACCCCAGCTTCACCTAAAATGTTGTTTAATATACAAATAAATAATGTTGCATTGTTATGTGGAAACCATTGCCAGAGAGATATTTGTAATCTTGTAAGCTGTTACATACTGTATGGGGCATCACTGCCCTGGACTCATAACTGGAAATTAACCAGTACAAACCCTGGTCATGGACACAGCTTTTTTTCGCTCTTGAGCAGGATTCTGCCCCACACCTGGTAGTCTTTTTCCATTGCACACAGCTGTACAAATGCAGGTATGGATGGGTGCCCAAATAGACCGGTGTCCCATCTCTGAAGATTCATGTGCTCCCATGTTGCCATAGAAATCATGATCCAGCCTGTTAAGCCTCTAAACCTTAGCACATAAGAACATGAGCACATACAAAAGGAGGTTCCAAATGAGAAGAAACCATTTGGACCCTGTAATATGTTTGGTAGAAGCTTTACTAGAAAGAAAGTAGAAGCTTTTTACTAAGCTGTACCGTACTGTATTTGGAAACTTTAAGCAAAAAGAAAAGCACTTCACGTACAGTAAATCTCTGTAAACAGGACATCTGCTACGGTGGACACATATTGTTAGCCACAGTACAGTATGTCACAAATGTTCAGTATAAACCTGATGTCCAAACCAGACATGAGAGACATGAAGGTTTTTATTAGTTTCTGGTCTTTGTAAACCATTTCTAAACCTTAATTTTCCCTGCTGTTTTCAAGTCCTGCAAAGTCCTGAAATAATATGCTTACTCAATCGGTCAACTATAATTTTCATGCTGTGAATCAGTCACACAGAAGAAGATTTTATCCTCAAAAGTTTCCAAGTAACTATGAAGGTAACTCTGAATACACAATTGCTACTTTAAAGTTGCTTACAGCAGGTGCTCTACTGTGTGTGGACAGAACACAAAGGTTTTAATTAACTCGCTGAGCATAACAGATACTCAGTGAGTCAATGGCTGAGTCAGGGCATCAATTAGGAATTTCTAATTACAAGCTCTTTTACTCAGCCAGCTCCTTCTTAAAGCCTGTTTTCAGTTTTGACCTTGACATCAGCATTAATGTCTTTGCTGTTAATGTCCTTTAATGTCCACACAGCTTCCAAAAGATTGTACTGTTTACAGAAAGTTGTTTATTTATTGAACAAGGCTCCAAGGCATGTTATAAACATTGATTCACCAAGCCCCACCTGAGTCCTCGATGAAGTTATTGGATTAATAATATACTAGAAAAAAGTTGATGCAATATTTTGTTATTAAAATGTACTGTACGAGGAATAGCAATACATTTTTGAACAAGAGAAAGTGTTTCTCTTTCACTACCTGATATCACAGGCCCTTGTTATTTTATCAAAAAAGATATCAATTGGTATCCAAACCATTTAACATGACTTGGTATTTATGCTGCTTTTCTTCTTGTAACACAAAACTGCTTCACTTAAGTAAAACTGTGCCTTTGGGAATAATAATAGCGACTTGGGTGAAATTAGAAAGCTCCTTAATTGCATTAAAAAAGAAACACCCCTTCGAACTCTGACAGAAACATAAACATCCAAACAATTTAAATGGCACAAGTATCACAGCCAAAAGGAAAGGGAATGTTTTTAACTTGTGTAATGTGACTTAGTGACAGCATGCAAAGCCAAGGCAAAGTCCAAAATTGTTGAGGGTGGTTGTAGATCAAGGATATTGAACATTAGAATTAATTGAATATATGCAACATTTTCTGTGTGGTTTCATAAAGTATAGGAACCTGTCTTTCAAAAAGGTCAGTCACAATTAAAAACTTTACTTAACAGCCGACAAAAACGTGGAGTTGAGGCGAACACTTATTTGGTCATACTGTCCATTTTACTTCCATGGTGTTTTGTATAAAAATTATGATATTTTCAAGGCCAGTGACTAGGCAGTCATTTGTCTCAACATGAATAACACCACTTGGGTAACAGTGAAAAACTCCATGCTATTAAGCCACTCAATATTTCAAATGCCTATGGATATTTCTTCAGGTCACCAAAATACTGTACCTCCTCTTGAGTATGGGTACTTCACTGAAGTCATTAAAAGACTAAATTGATTAAAGAGTAAAGGATCAAAGTCAGTTCTTTGAGAAACATGCTAAAGTTGCACTAATTGGTCTACATAATTTGGTAATATTTCACTTGCTTTTTTAGCATATTTATGCTATGGATAGATTTTAATTCCTTTCAGAAACAAGTATAGAAAATTAGCACTTAATAGAATAATGCTTGGTTGAAAATGGCAAAATGGGAAAAGAGAAGATTTCATAACCCCTTGCAGGGTGTGTTCACTTCATCCCAATAATAATAATAATGCCATTGAATCTAATTATTAGCAGTGTTTTGTTTGTTAAATGTCAGATTACTACCAAATTATTCAACAGCAAGATCTCATTTTGGATAATAAAATAAGTTTTCCAAATTCTTAATGACATAAAGATGTGTTGGAGCATGTTTTTCTTACATTGCCATGCTCAGTACTCATGCTTATAACGGCTTCCAAAAACCTAACACTGTCAAATAGTGGGTCTTTGGCAATTAATCTTAGCAGATTTAACAACAGAAAAAAGTAGTGTAGTCCAAAACTATATTATAACAAATATATTAACACATTTTATAAATTGATGTCCAACTCAGATTTCTTTTTTGTTAAATAGCAAACATCTTCCCTTATTTTCCTTTTATTATATGTGTTAATGTGCTCTCTCTTCCCAGCCCTGGATTGCACATCCTGAATTCTAACCAGTTCCAAAAGACACTCCCATTTCGCAAGACTGTAAAAAAATTCATATATCAGGTAGTTTTGTAACCAACATTTATTGCTAAACATGTATATTATTCAAAAGTAACCTGATGAGTTTCAATGATTGTGTGCACCACTTTGCTTGACTTCGTGTGCATTTGCAAATTTAAAAGACGTTAAGATGGCTTTACAAGACTTGACAATGAGAACCCGCAATGCAGATGAGTAAAGAAGCAATGTTGTTACTGAAGTGTCGTCATGCTGTTGTACTTGAAATGTACTTCATCAGACAGATTCATTTGAACAGCTACAAATATTTACAACAGTATGCAAACGTTCAAGAGTGACATGGGATGCAGCAACAAAATGTACTGAAAAGACACAAGACCTATAACACAGACACACAAAAATGTTTTGTCCATACAGATACTTTCAATACATAAGGGTACACATTTCTTTATGTAAACATTATGGCATTGCATTTTGTACTGGCAAAAATAGATGTTGATCTTGACAAAGATAATGTATTTTAGAAAGAGTACTAAGAAGCATGATGTAAAAAACATAACTAGACAAAAGCTGTCTCCTGCTCGGGTTCTTGGTCCCAGAAAAGAAATGTTATATTTCTAGAGCAGAATGCATAAAAGCATAATTGGTTCCTCCACTATCCTCTAGTTGCCAAGTCGGTTTCACAGGATTCCTAGGACTGTCCATCTGGGATAAAGTGGGCTTTTTGAAGAAAGCAAGAGAAGAGTTTGTTTCGGCAGGGGGGATCATGAGGGATTTCGTTGTTGTTTGTGTATTCGTTTTTTGTTTGTTTCCAAAGTAGAACAAACAAATAATCCCATAAATGCTGAACAGAAGCCTCAGAAATAGTATGTCATTTAAGCATTCTTTTCTGACGGTAAGTAGGTCCTTCATTTTTGTATTGCCTTTAAACCGAAGCATAACTGCTTTTGAAAATTCGAAAGCCTGTTTTTAACCTCACTGATACTTAAAAGTGGTGTTTTCAAAGCTTTGTACTTCGGTGCAGAACTTTTAAGACATTTTTTGAAGCCCAGATAAACACAAACTAATTCCCCCAACATTATGTGTTTCTAAAACAAATCTCATTCTTATGCTTATATTTTCTCTAATTAGGTTTATATCTTCACTCCTTTTTTATAAGTTTCAGAAATTCGATTTGATGTAATCTAAGCCAGTACTAATGCCATGAACAATTGTAGAAAGTTCCATGTCTGACACCTTTCTATAAACACCAGTTTAAAGGGTTGTATGGCCCACTTGGATCATAGAGGATCCACAATTATTTTCATTTACACATTTTATTGGTAAAGAAATGTTACTTACTAAGTTCAGAAATCATTGGCCAGTTTTTGAACAAAAGAAATTTGAAATTTATGAAGAAGGAAGGAAATAGAAAAAATCCTACAATTACAACTTTTGACAGAGCACTGCTTCATCTCAGAGTTCACCTATCTATATTTCACCCAGTTTTGCCAATTAGACCCATTAAGTCTTAAGCAATTTTTGTTGGAAATTGAAATCTAAACGTTTGCTGCCAACTGGTTAATGCTTTGTAGACTTACACTGGTTGGATTTGCCAAGTTTCACATCAAATGTTTCAGCAGTCCCCAAGCAGAAAATTACAAAGTCATTACAAAGACAGAATGTCAGGTGTACCACATTACTTAACGAAATAGAACAATTCATTTAGACTTCAAGAGTATCTTCACAGGTAGGATGCCAGCAAGATTCAGAGTTGATTGGCTAAACAGGTTTCTGACAAAACCGGTTTGAAATCAGGACAGTATTTTGGTAAGTCGTGATAGCCTGGCACTAGCCATATTGATGATCGGAGCAATTTATGCTTTGTTAACTTGAGCTGTTTATAATTTTTGCCAAGTTTTAAATCATTTTTTGATTAGTTTCCCAGGAGGATGATTTTTGAATCTTTATTGAAAATAAAGTGCGGGCTGCCACCTTGGTTTATGCAGCAATATACTGTTTTTTTTTTTCAAAACTGAATTACGAAGAACCAAAGATATGGGTCTAAATAAATAAATCTGCCAAAATTAGAGGTGATCAGTTACAAAAAGTCAAACCATCTCAGTCAAAGTTTTTAATTCCAAAGAAAATTGAAACTCATACAGTTTATATGCTTTTGCTTTTGCAGACAGTATATACTGTACCATAAGGAAAATGTCAGAAGTGACAGTAGAGAATTGATTTTTTCAAAGTACATAAGCAAATCAATAAAATTGATTATTAATAGAATTAATTTCCATTGTAAATGTTTAAACGATACCTATATAAAGAGGGTCATTAGCAATCAGTATGTGGTTATATTTGTCAGGATCTAAAAAAGTTACCACAATGACATTTGCTGCAATGGTGTATAGTTTTATTAAACATTCCACTGTATTTTACAGGAAATATCTCCACATCCCATTAAGAGAACCGTCAAAGGTTGAGCCTAGTTAAGCTGTCAGTCAGTTAAATTATCTCTTGGGTCTTTGTGACATGACATTATTGAAAGTCCATTTTACAATGTGGGATCAGCTGTCAAGGAATTACCCTGATGAAGTGGAAATGCTGTAGAATTATTTGAATGGGTTATAAATTATGTCCAGGAGTCACTTACTCATTACTTGAATATTGAATGCTGAGCTGTAATAAAAAAACAGCATTCTTACATATGTTCCTTTTTTATCCAGGTGTATTAAGGGCACTGGCAGTAGCATCCTCTGTTGACCTGTTTTGGCGATACGCAAAATGCTGTGGGTCTAGGGTGTCAGGCAGTGAGGAGGTGATATATGCTTTGACCAACCGCTCGAAGCACTTCATGGTAACTGATGTGAGTCCAACGGGACGGTAGTCATTCTGACTCTGGGTTTCTTAGGAACAGGGACAATGGTGGTTTTCTTAAAGCAGGAAGGAGCTATAAACTGAGCTACAGAAAGATTGAATATGTCTGAAAAGACAGAATCTCAGTACTTGAATCAGGTGCCAACATTTTGTGCTCAAATGAAGATTCAGTTCTTCGTCCTGTCAGTCCAGGACATACCTTTAAACCCAGAAGGTATCTCATTGCTCTTCTCTGGACTAATTAAAGAGCAGCAATGTGTTTTTTGCAATATGGTGACCAAAATTGTACGCAATATTCTAAATGAGGTCTTATTATGGAGCATTGTATAATTTTAACATATCATCACACCATTTTATTCTATATTTTTAACTATATGTCCTAACATTTTGTTTGCCTTTTTTTTTGGTGCCCCATGAAGTGAAGCCTCCATCCGCCTCAGGGCTTTAAAAAGCTTGCAAGCACCCATTTTAAAACTAAGACCCAGAGGGATCTGCCTGGGCTATAGAGAGCAACTTGTTCTGTCTTCCAGCATGTCAGCTGCACAGCCAAATCTAAAACAGAGCACTGTTTGTACTCAGCTGCCTTGCAGTAAAACTGAGACAAAATCTGGGCTTTAAGCATTGAAGCTGAGAAAATGTGTCTACATGCTGTCAGAGGTGTTACAGCAAATTTCAGGTTTATCTATTTTATGTGTTATTCTGAATATTTTAGATTTCAAAAAAGCACAAACAAACATGTGGCTGTAATTCAGCTGTGTTTGCTCTTTGATGCCACATCCTTTCTGTATCTCTGTTTGAGCAAAGCATGCTTAGCTAAGGTCTGTTCTCATTGGCCAGGCAATGAGATCACTGGGATGGGAAAGTGGTTCAGTCAGCAGTCACTTGTACCTCATGCCCTTGGCCTCTCCTGTTCACATCACATGCTGACTGCTGACTGTGGACTACATTATTTTAACCACAGAAGATTCTGTTTTTATTCTTGCCTAAAATACTGTGGTACTTACAGAAAACCAATGTTGTTTTTAGACCTGAGCTCTCGGTCAACTATATAAATAGTTGAATAGTGTTTGAAATGATTTTATTTTCCACTTTTTTTTCCATGATTCACCATGTAACATGCATGGCTATACTGTATGCTGGAGACCCAGTGAAAACAAATAGTCCAAGGGCCATCTTACCATTTCATCCATGATACTCAAATCATGATTATTAACCCTGCCATAAAACTGTCACTAGATCCAGAAACCTTTTTTTATAAAACATATTTAAAATGCACATTCTTTTTTCTTACTTTTTTAATCTACAACAAAATATATACTACACTAGGGGTGCAGAAGGTAAGGCTGTCTGGAATTGATCAAATGTGGAGGAACGAGCTTTTAAAAACTTTACTATTCAAACTGCGGGTCTGCCTATGGCATTACACATAATTCAGTGCTGAAAAGACGAATTACTAGCTCGCACTTCCAGAACTAGCAGGAGTTAGTGTAGAACATGCTGGAACAATTTTAAATTAATGGGCAACTTTAAACATCTGTATATGAGGAACAGCTTTTGAGGCAGCCAAAGCACTCATATCTGACACATTCACTGTTGGCATCTTTTCTTTAAAAAAAATCTTCATCTTACAATAAATGATAATTAAATTATTTTGTTTAACTGTGGAAAACTGCTCCTAATAATAAGATCAGTATAAACAACAATAATATTAATAATTGCGGTTAAACTGTGGTATAACATCTGGTTTTCATTGCCTATTGCTTCATTCGCTTGGGTGGAGCTCAAGGTCTAGTATAGTAGAATATGCATTAGATTGTGACTCACTGTCTGTAATGGGATGTAGAGCTGAGTGACATTACATCATAGATTCATTATACGTATGAGGTATAATTTAGGTATGGTATGAGGCATAATTTAGGATGTTCAGAAACAGGTACTTTTTCTGAGAATTGCCTTAAGATAAATAATTCCCTAAAGTTCATTATTTAAAGTGTTTGTAGGAAGGGATATGACCACAGTCCATTCTGTCTTTTCCCAGTTAGTCTGATGGAAATCTTTTCTCTGACCAACTACCCTGCCTGAAGATCTCTGTAAGAGCTTTTCTTTTCTCAGATAATTGGATCAACACCCATCCATTCACATAGACATCACAGAGTTTACAACAAAATGTAAATAAGTATGTTCTTCACAAATGAAGTGCTTGTTTTTTAATTCTTCTGTTTTTTAATTAATGCTTTTTAAGGTGCTGTAATGTGCGCACCTGTGAGATACTCAAGCTACACACACGGTTATAAACCCACACAGATGCATTAGACACTTGACTCCATTCAGAAGGAGCACAACTTTTAATCATTCAGTGCCACCCTTGAGGGGTTCCTGTTTCCTACAGTAAAGGGTGTGGATCACTAGTCTCACAACATGAAGTCAATGGACTCCCTTCAAGAACCAGACAGTTTGTCCCCACAGGATGAGAAAGCTAGGCATGGACATCCTGTTGTGGATGTCTATCGGATTTAATGCTTTGATGTCACAACAGAACAAGTGCCTAAGAAGGTTTGAAGTTTAGGTGAAAAAGTGATAGGTACTGTAACCTTATCATAGGTTGCTTCTTTAACCATATAGAAATAAAAACCATTGGAGCATCTGTTACCATGTTTATTGATATACCCTTGCATTTTACACATAGTTTGGTTTGTTGGCATATTAATTTTAGTAGTACTCCTCTTTCAGTATATCTGTTTTTGGAACGAGCTTTCATTTTCTGAATATGTTAGGTGAATCTTTGTACCATAGCATATTTAACAATTGTCTGTACCCATATAACACTGTTCTTTGTCTTTTTCAAAGACAAATAACTCAACCTTTTGCTAAAAACATACAGTATTACTACACGTTCTTCAGAAGCCCTTAATAATTTTGAAGAGAGTTAAGTTGACTATTGCTCCTTCATAGCCTTTTAATTGAGCTAAATTAGTGTTTTTGTTTCTGAAAGTGATTTAAGCCCTGTATAAGTATTATAGGGTGAGAAAGATATTTGCCTGGAGTGATAGGCTGTCCATCTCTATCAGTGCAAAATAATTACTTTCAGGACCATACATTTGCAATTTGCTTGCAGTTATATGGTGTAAGTAAATATGGACTTTATTAGCACTATGGCAGCTTAGCATGTGGACAGATTTTGAATGGAGTATTTGACTGGAATATATGTTTTTACTTTAAATTGCTTCTCTCTGCCAAACTTTTTGAGATCAAGTTTTTATTTATCAGGTCTCAGGTCTTGTGGTTTAAAATGTTCTACTCATCAACCCGACTAAGTATGGAAAAGATACTGAGAAATTATAGTAGAAGGTAGAGATGATTGCACACTGCTTTAACTCAGAATATTAATGAAAATCAGGAAAACAATCTTTCATTTTTTTCTTACTGTAAGAGTTCATTGGATAAATAAAAACATTATCGTTATGTAGTACTGTAAATACTGAAATCTAAAGGCATATCCTACAAATTACACAACAATGGGCCGTGATTCAAGTATTCAACTTCAATAACAAAGTCAGCACAGTGGACATCTTGAGCTTTCTTTGAAAAACAAACCAGGGGACACAAGTGGAGGCTAGAGAGGAAAGCATGTGTCAGGATGGTGGGCTCTTTTTATAAACAATGTCATGAAAGCATGAAATAAGCTACCCATTCATGTTGTTGAAGGTGTTACTCTGGCTTTTTTTCATGAAATCCAACCTTTGTGGAGGTCCTCTTTGTTGATCATGTCATGGCTCACAAAAACCTTCTAAAACCTCTATAGTGAAGACCAAACCCGCAACGTTCTTGACTATTATATAGAACAGGTACAGTATACTCAAACTCAGTCCTATATTACCTGTTACCCAGTTATTTAACCTCCTGCTTCTAACTCCTTTAAACCCAGTTCGTACTCCTTTAAATGTGCTAAGTACACTAGTGGTTTGCTTATAATTAAAATACACTGATTAATATTGGTTTTCTACTTCATACACCATTAAGTTTTAAAAAAGTGTATGGTAACAAAAGGTAATTATAAACCCGTTCAGTTACGTAGGAAAAGATCGGTCTAGATTAAATGAGGCAATCGTTAGGAAAAAAAATTGTATTCTCATAATTGCTGCAAATTGGGGGTTTACCAACCTTTTCTCGGCACTGTACAGAGAAAGCGATGGCACAGATTTGTATTTGTAGTTTGGAAGCTAGTCCTTGAAAAGGAAGAGTTTTGCAACACATTTTGCACAATCACCTTATTGTTTCAAAATTACACAAATGGTAATAGAGTGGGGATCAGAATAAACAACGGACAAAAGCTGACTGGCCCACAATTTCTCAGATCTTATATAATATAAGTGAAAAATAAGGTAACACTAGCCTGACTTTCGATGGGTTTGTAATGTGCTAGTAACTGGGGCATTATAATACAACATGTTCCAGATGTTTATATAGTGCAAGGACTTCCCATGACTCCATTCCTGCTGCAGCCAAACACTCCCAGAGCTAAGAAGACAACAGTGTTGTATCACAGAGTCTCCAGGGGTGGGTGTGTCCAGTTCTAACTTTAAGTTTTTCACTGCAGTGTGTTCAGTACTGCTGCACCTGGCTGTGTTTACATCTGATGGAAATGTCCTGCCAACTCCCATTTTCATTTTGCATTAGATTTAATCAATTCAAAACTAATGCTGCAAGTACCTTTAAATGTTATTTTTCCAGCCTTTGCTGAGTGGATCTTTTTTCAAAATGCAGTAGAAATGGATGTCTAACTGTATTTAGAAAGCATATGTAAATAATTTTAAAAGATTTACATAGCGTATGTGCTAGCATTCATTTCTTGTGTAAGGATGTTGTGACTCTATTGTTGTTTAGTAAACTTAAGGTAGTCACAGTCATAAAACAAATATAGGCCAGACAACAAATATTGTAGAATGCAAAAACAGTGACTATTTACTTGGCTGTTCTTCCAGCAAAGACAAATATTTACAAAAGAGAAAACATCCAACCAATACCACAAGTGTAGTCTCTCCAAGGATATTAACGGTTTAAGAGTTATTGGCCCAAGGTAAACGCAAACTGTGTAACAACACTAACTCAAGGATACTATGCAACACAAAGACCAAGGCTAACTTAACAGTTAGTGGCATTTGAAAAACCTCATGGTCCACCCATCCCATGTCCTTCTGATGGGGAGGAACGGTGAAACAGCCCTTGTAATTCAAAAGGGAACAGAAAATGGCAGTGAAAACAAGGAGAGTGCTGTGGATCCACAACAGGTAACACACAATTACAAATCAAGACAACTAAAACATCCACAAAATGAACAATACTGAATTTTAAAGACCTCGTCTGAAGTTCTGTGACAAGGGCATAGTACAGCCCTTCATGACAGATGTGCAGATTTTAGAATAAATCATAAGCTAGAGCTGTCCTGGATCTTATCCTTGAAAGAGTGGAGAAAGTCTGCTTGCAGGCTAAAAGAGATTTGTGATTTAAACCTGTTGAGCTCGAGGATGAAACGGTGGGTATCTCCAGGAGAGGTAAAGTACTGTAAGTTCAGCATTGGAAATGACAGAAAGAACAAGATGAGCACAGAAAAACATGAGGCATCTGGTTGCATTTCATAGCCAGCTCACCAAGTGATGTCAAACATATCAAGAGTGTGGGGCCATCAATCCTGCATGACAGTTTACACACTCTTGCAAGCAGAACATGTTTGAAGATGGAAGCCATTACCTTTATACAAACTAATTCAACTTGAACATTTTAAATGCATTTTTTAACAATGTGCATTTGAGATGTTTAATTACAATTGGTTTGTCAAAACAGTAAATAAGTCTGACCATAAAAATACCATGACTAACTATAAAAACACAGGAATGAAAACACAACTACTCAGCCATATTACCAATGAGGCTATGAAGCCAGTGATCAAGCTGTATGTAAATATATTCTATCATTTAGCATGTGCAGCATACATCTTAATCATTGTTTTCCAGTGCACTGCTGGATGAAGACACCAGAAAGTATTTTACTTCTGATTCTGAAGAACTGTTCTCTCATCCAGCTCAAGTTTCACCAAAGTGTATTCATTATACAATGTCCTTATCATAACAATGTGAGAAGCATAACAAAAAGCCAATGAGATTTGGGGTCTATAGTGTACAATTTATATCATGGGGAGTTATACTATGTTTAGGTTTTTTTCTATGAAGCAAATTTGTTTACAATATAGAAAAATGGGAAAAACACTCTACTTGTTGCTAGAAAACATAATTATGATAATGCAACCCAATTCCAAGCTCAAAAAGCCTTGGCAAAGCATGTGAGATGAGTTCAGTGGATAACAGTCTGCATTCTTTTATGGGGTTCATATCCCATCAACCACATACTGACTTTTTAAGCCTGTAATGTACTTGAAATTGAGTAAATGTGTCCCAAAACATATTAATAACTTGAAATCATTGTGTTGAATACAAAGTATGTTTTTGTTCTAATATCGTCAAATGTACACATGGGATTACCCAAAATAAAATGTTTCTTATATGGTTATATTGTACCTGTCTCTACTGCTAATAAAAGATAATAGTATGATAGTTTGTTTAAATACCAGGTGATCCTATCCTCCAGGACCTAGAAAACTATCTTGTTTATGTCTGTGGCAAGGAATTGAGTCTAAAAAGATCAGGAATTGCACCTTCCAAACTAACTAACTGCTCATGACCTCCGCAAATCACATTAATTGCTTAGTACACTACAACAATATGCTACAAACTTGAGCTTTTTTTAGAGTGAAATGTCCAAATCAAAGGTTGTTCTTTGATAAATGTTATCTAATGATCAGCTTTTCTCTATGGACAAAGACATTAGTAAAACTCTAATAATGACAGATTGCTTTCTTGGCAGAGGAAAACCAGAAACAGATGTGCAACAGTATACAAATGGGAAATTTCATTTGAATAGACAGGAGGTGTTAAACAGGTTTTAAGTTGCAGGAGAAGGTACAGGACATGATCGTACAGTGAGAGAACAGTGTATGTAGTGTTTCTGCATAGAGACCTTTTTCCATAAATAATAGTCCCCATATGTAATGGATTTACATTTTTGTTGTCCCTGGCAACCATAATCATATATTAGTAGGCAGACATTGTGAAATGCTGGACAGTTTTCCTTCATTCCTTTTTCATCCATGAAAATAATCACCCTACCTTATTCAGATAATATACTACAGTACAAAACTCTCTGAAGTGATATTTCTAACGCCTGTCTTAAGGTATTGTATCACAGAAAACAATCCAATGTTTAAAATCTATACAATTGTTTTTTATTCTTGTCCCCTGTACCACTAAATGCAATGCAGTTACTGGCTGGTAATTCTCCATATTCCATATCAGGCATTGATAAAGATAAATCTTTTGATCTTCAGAACCAATAGTGAAACACGATCCAGAGGATCCTGAAAACAAGGCATAATGTTTCAAAAATTATTTCTTACACTTGTATAGCACTTTTCTGGACACTCCACTCAAAGCGCTTTACAGGTAATTAGGATTCCTTCCACCATGATCAATGTGCAGCCCCACCCAGATGATGTGACAGCAGCCATAGTGCACCAGAACGCTCAACACACATCAGCTAACATTGGAGAGGAGGACAGAGTGAGGAAGCCAGTTCATAGATGGAGATTACTTGGAGGCCATGATTGGTAAGGGCCAATGGGAAATTCGGCCAGGATGCCAGGGTAACACTCCTACTCTTTTCGAGAAACACCCTGGGATTTTTAATGACCACAGAGAGTCAGGACCTCAGTTTTATGTCTCATCCGAAGGACGGCGACTGTTTACAGCATAGTGTCCCCGTCACTATACTGTGGCATAAGAACCCAAACAGACCGCAGGGTGAGCGCCCCCCTACTGGCCCCAGTAACACCTCTTCCAGCAGCACCCTCAGCTTTCCCAGAAGGTCTCTCATCCAGGTACTGACCAGACTTACACCTGCTGAGCTTCAGTGGGTTGTCAGTTTTGAGCCGCAGGGTGATGGGCCTGTAGTTGCCCCTGGAAAACTGTCACATCCTCACAAGAGCTCACGGTTTGCCAGGGCTTGCCACTCTAACTGGACCCCTTCTGATCATCATTGTAAACAATTACAGTATTGTTGCAATTATTCAATCACTATTTCCTCTATTTAATGTCGAGGCACTGCTTTGGCATCTCTTCATCATTATTCATTTTCACCTCGCAGTCCATCCCAGTTGCAGTACTGCTTCCACTGGTTTCCCCGGGTGGTCATGTCACCTCGGAATGCCAGAGCCGTGTTCCCCCCTTTTCCTGGGAGCTCGGCAGTAGGAATCCGCTCCCCAAGTCAAAGTGAGTGACACCTCAAGAGCCCAAGTTACCCAAGCCTGCTCTACAGGCTGAGCCTCCAGGATCCTGTCCTGTAGGGCTGTTACTAGCTACCTTTGCCCTTCTCCACTGAAACAGCCTGCTCCTCTAAAGCCCATTCCATTACTCTGCCTGTGCTGCAGCTTCAGTTCCAAGTTCATGCTTCCCCCTGCCCTACAGCTTCAGTCTTCATCATCCAGGACCCCAGGGCTCTGTCCATGCAGTCATCCTTCCCTTAGCCTAGTAGCCCCTTTGCTGTTCTCTTAGTTGACTGCCTTCTTCTCTGCCACCTTCCTGGCTTCTCTTTAGGGCAGGTGATCTCGATTTCCTCAGGGATCTTTCTTTCTCATCCTCTTTCCCCGGCTGTCTGGGTCACTCCTCTTTTGTTCGTTTCATCTTTCTTACCACTTTTCACTTTCCTGTGGAGCCCTTCTTTTCTTTCACAGGCATTAGGAGTCCGTTCGGTGGAAGAGAGAGCTTCACTCCGTGAGCCTGGACACCCTGAGGACTCCTGTGCACCTAGGCTCTGACTGGAAACCCACGGAAGGCTCACAGCTGTGCTGACCCTGGACTCCGGAATATGAGAGGGTACTAAAAGTCAGGTTATTTTGTGTCCCGCTCTCACCAGACGTCTCTACCAGTTGGTCCAATAGGGGATTTGGGTATCTGGCCTCGTCCACACGTGGCCACTTCCGTCAGAGTGTAGAACCTGGGAGACCAGTTCAGTCTCTTCAGGCGTTCCGCCACTCTCCGGTCTCTTGTGCTTCAGTGCTGACTGATTACCAGCCGTGTTGTAACAAATACTAGGAGAAATTGCCTTTAACACTGAGAATAAGAGGTTCTTCTCTATTCAAAGGATTGTGGGAGACTGGAATATAATACCCAGCAATGCTGTCAAAGCCGATACTGTTACGGATTAGTTTTATAAGATGTATTATTTTACTACAAAGTAGTGTATTAACGTCATACTAACACATTACACAAATTTAACCACTAATCAAACTAACCACTATAATAATATTTTACAACTAACAATAAACATAAATGTAATAACATACATGTGTATTTAACATTTTCATAAATAGAATTACCATAATATATTTTAAATGCATCGTAATTAAAGACAGCTAAGTGTTACTACAGGGGATACTATTTTTTTTAAATAGCCGGGACTATGTAAGTTATGATGGAAAGTTTTATAAACTAGCAAAATGACTTCACCAGTGATAGTGTACAGTATGTCAGTACAAGGAATATAAAAGCAGATTTATAATGTTCAGGATTCAACATTTCAAGTTTGTACTTTAAAAGACAAACAGGCACACCCTTATATTAACAAATGTTTATAGCTGCTATCCACAGACATCAGTGTGAGTTGTTTTTAAAATCTGTGAGACAAACAATCTGTTTTCCTAGATATCATAGTACTGTAACATGAAGTCTGTGATGCCAGTATAAGAGACATGCAAAAAAGCTGCAGCCGCAAAATCAAAATGGTCTCCGAGCACCTTGGTGTGTGTAATGGCTTCGCCGTTTTTTCAAAGCTGACAGTTTAGCTGCACATACGGTAAGCGAGTGAGTGTCTTGGCTGTTACTATATGCAGCCAGTTCAGAAATGAGGCTTGAGAGTAGAAATACAAATGCAAAAGTGCTAAGACTAAGAATCAGTAGAAAACTGTGAAGTCTGAAACTAACTAATTTAAACAGACTGGAAGGACGGCCAAGTCACTGAAACACATGAAAGCCAAAACACAAAATGCTGTCAGAATGCCCTTACAGTAGACAGCACCACAAGAAAGGGAGCCCTGGAATGTCTCTGCCAAGACAGATCTCTGCACCAGGGAAGCCATATGGTTTTCTGTAGTGGAGTGGGTCAATAATATCAGGCTTACCAAGAGAACAGATACACAGGTAATGAACTAGGTAATGAAGGGACCTTTGGTGCCAAAACAAAGCAAAACTGAAAAGACCCACAGGTAAGTATCTGAAACAGAAGCAGGGCCACTATCAGCATCACAGTAGGACCTACCGAAAAGCTTTGCTTGGATTAATTGTGTGTGTGTCTCTCTCTGGTGTGTGTGTCTTTCTCTCTGAGTGTAACCTCTTCTTCAATTGGCCTCTCCGGAGTGTGTTCTTTTACCCAGTATTATGTCGGAATTATGTGCTAGGCTGGTATTTTTGCGGCTGTCCTCTATTGTTTATGGTTTTTTTAGATCTTTTTTTTTCTTACAGTTAATTGAAAAATGCTTTTAGTGAACTGTTTGAGTGTCAAGCAGGCTTGAGTCTCTCTTTGTGGGGAGCCTCTTAAAAAAAGTTTTTCCTTAACAAGGAGGTTTAGGAAGATTCCAGGGCACAATTTTCCTTTCTGTTCAATATGTAGTTGGTATTGAGACCTTTTCCATAATGCATTCTTGAAAACGTTCACTTTCAGCTGATTCCTTCAGCATTGATTTTGAGTGCAAATCGCTCAAAATCATTGGAGCTGGTTTGATAGCCATAATTGAAAGAACAAGACGGTTGTTCTGTATCTGTAGGAGAAGAATGCTGCTGGAGTTGACATCAACTTTTTTCTTGTTAGTGATCCCAGTTTAGAGACTGGCATCTCTGAAGAGCCTGGTAATGAAGTCTCCAGGCAGTCTACTATTCTTTGAGTTTCCATAAAGACTTTGGTCAGCCGTGGCATAAAATTGGTCCTCGGTTTTGTCGTCTGAAACTAGAAAAGGAAATGGATAGGGCTCTTGGTTCCCTGCTAATTTGAGGTGAATAGTAACAAGATGCTCATTGATTCCAACCAGGAACTCATGTAGATGGTTGGTGATTTCTTAATGGCAAATCTAACTCTCTGAATCTGGCATTCTTTTTCTGATTTTCCCTTCCAGGAAAAAAGAATAGTCACCTTCCTGTTCCTTAGCTTGCCCTTCTTCGACTCGTGTGGTTTCACTCAGGGTGAAGTGAATGTCATGTCTCATGACAAGTTCTGGCCAGTCACAAGTTCTGGACAGTTTGTAAGGCCCTAATGGTCCTAGTCTCACATATTAATGTTCTTTTTTGTTTTTAAAACTCTTGTTTGTTTTTTGACCTCTGAAAGGTGATCACAATAGGCACAGCTATCCATTCAGGAGCGATGAGGAAGACTATCTTTAGGGCACTTTTTCTGTCCTCCTCCCCAAAAAGTTTGAGCAGAGCTGAAAAAAAGCTGCTTTTAGTGGTTAGAGCTGCCAAAATGCACAAAATAACTAAGTGCTTGATAATCCTTCTGTAAGAGTGGCCTCTTCAGCCACTCATTACAAGGATTTTCTGGATATCACTATCCTGCTAGTGTTGCCATTAGCCACCAAAGAACTTGGAGTACAGCATGTACTGGGGATTGAAGACTCCAATGTGTGACATCTTTTACTGTGGAGAAAATGTTGCACATGAACTTCCGTACATCCTGACTGGACGAGACCCTGATTCTTAGGCAATGAGATCTAGATGAGTGAAGATTGATTCTGCTGCAGTTAGTTTAAGAGCACTTCGGTAGTGCTCATAAAGCACAAGCCAAAAATCTAACCACTTATTTTCCTGTATGTACTTTTTATTCCAGATCCCTGCAATTTCTGCTTCTTATTCTTCATTCACATACATTTCCAAATTAATTTGCATAGTCTAAGGATGAAAGAGTGCTGATTTTATAGTGGCTATGGTATGTCATGTTAAATTGCTAAAGTACACATTTTATTATTTTAAAAAATACATTTATTATCAATTACTGCAATTGGCTTTGCTCCTATCCAGGCTTAACAGGGCTCAGTGGCACACAGCCTGTTACAAATAGATAGATAATACTTTATTAATCCCGTAGGGAAATTGATGCGTTACAGCAGTCCAGCCCAAGACAAGCAAAACAGACATCAGAATCGTTATAAAACAAAAGACAAACAAAATAAATACATAGGTGTGTGCAAAATGTGCTGATCATAGTCACTGTAAAAACAATAAAATATGTGCAAAATATGTTACATCACCTTCTTAAAAATTTGATTGTGTAGAGAACCTGCTCTTGTGCCTTAGTGGAACTTGCTGCAGGCTAGAGAGTGGTGCGGTGTCGGCAATGCACCTGTGAATGACCGTGTTTGAATTCACAAGGAATGACAACGCCCCAAAATCGAAGCGTAACGAACTTTTGGGAGTGAATATTTGGCTTAACCCGCTTGGCTGAGGGCCGACCTCTTGGCCATAGGACGAGGAGTCCAGGACCCCCCCGCAAGGTAATCAAGGGGCAGCTGCAGAGGTGGAGTTGGGGTGGAGGTGGGTTGCAAAAGTCTCACGCGAGGGAGGGAGATATCGTACAGTATTTGGTATTTATAGCATTCGGTGTAGGAAGGACGAAGGGAGTGATTGCTAATCGCTGCTGGCTGGGAATGATTGAACGAGGTTGTTGTCATCCCTCCCGAACTTTAGTTAAACAAACTCCATTTCTAACATGATCAGAGAAGAAATCAGCATCACATTTTTAAAGTTAGTGAAAAGAAGAAAGTTTAGTTCACTTGCCCTGGGCAATTGTACCACTCCTCAGCTATCATTTAAATATCCATACAGATGGTAATGTACCATAAATGAAAAACGTTTTCACTTCTTGATAATGTATGTCAATCATATTTTGTTAATGTATTTCAGCTTTATTTTCTTTAATTTAGAATTGATATTGTACTTTGATTTTATACCGTGCACTCAATTTTTAATTTGCCATTTTTGTTTTTCGCGCCCCTGTTAGCAGGTATTAAAGCTCAACCTGAGCTTGACTGAGCACAATTAATGTTGGGAGAACAACACCGATAAAGCTTTAAACTGCTTTATCAAAACTGAAAACTGAGTCCAACCAATGCTTACCCCAGCATATGTCTTTAAGGATTTTTTAATACCGAGCATTAGTTAACAAAGCAGACGTGCTGTAATTCCTCAAAATGAAGAAAAGAGAAAAGGGCATATTAGCTCAGTCCATTGTAATATTTTTGATAAGGGCCATGGAACTGAAATAGAAAACTCAAAAGGGCTGTTTTGCTTGTATCAACATACTCAACTGATGTCAGTTTAAACAAATTCTGATTATAGTTTAAGACCATTTTCCTGTCATTGCTTTTCTAACTCTAGCAGAATGCTTAAAGAAAAATAAAACAGCACTTATATCATCAAAAAGAGTGTTGAAACCACCAGAGCCTTACACTGAAAGTCCCTAATTGGCCCATACAGTATGTAGCTTTTTTAGTTTTGCTGGAGCTGGGAGCGGACGTCATCATTATATTTATCATACACCTTCAAGCACAGAAACAGAGGCTGTTTTAGTTTCACACTACGGCACTGTTAACAGGGAAATGTTTGCGGGAAGTTAGGAATGAAAAATCCTAGCTGCCAGCACACCAGTACAAAATGGTGTGTTTGTATCTCTCACCAGGCTGCTGCTCATTTAATAGAAGCTTTATTGTTTGGAAAAAATAATTTATTTCAGAATGTAGTAGAATGTACAGTATATCAAGCCTTTTTTCCATCAAGGTCACAGCTTGTAAAACAGAATGCAAAAAGTTTTGAAGTTGATGGTTTTGTACAGAGCAGGTTAGGTTTGGCTGAACATATTAAGACCTGTAAATATCCAGTTTCCCCCTGTTGCATACTAAAAAGGTGGGCCGCCTTTCTAATGGGAACTCTATTTTTTATGTTCTAGAACATAGTTTAGTCATAATACTACCCAGCAATAGTCCATAATTTGAAAAACCAATCTGGGGATTGCCTGCAGTGTCCTGGGCTATAATTAATTTTAATTATTGAAATCTAATTTTGCTTAATATATATATACAATATACAGTAGTTCAGATGGGTAGCTGCGTCAGCATGTGTAGGCTGCAAAGGAACAAGTAATAGGTTTATTCCATGCTGAAAAGAGAAGAAAGAAAACACAACGTTTCGGCTGTGGAGCCTTCTTCAGGTGTATACAATACAATATACAGTATTCATTCAATAATTAATTGTAATATTGGAATTTTTAAATGTACTTTACCACGAATGATAGGAAATGTATCACACTATGAAAAATATTTCTGTATTTTGAGACGTTTAAGCAAATATTAAGCAGTTTCTTCTCTTTCAGACCAAGTCATCTAATTACAACTCAGGCTTTCCGAGTTCACTTCAGCAGCAGTCACACACTGATTCAAACCAGTCTCCCATTAAAATAATACTACTACTAGCAAGAGTGTTTCTTGTTTCTGCATTCATTATACTAGATTGTTTCTGCCAATAATGATTTTTGTGTGCCTTACAGGGTATTTGTGAAATAATTTTGTGGCTGTATAGAAAAACACGGTGGGGCAGTTTTGTTCCCCACTTTTTCTGAAAGAGTTTTCTTTTTTGTCAGCCTTAGTGTTTCCTTTTTCATATTAAATAAGATTTTTCATTCAGAATCACTACTCTAGGTTGCTCCCCACTGTTCCTGTCAGCTGCATATTTTGTGCATTTTGTTGGAATTAAATATAAAGAATGTTAAGGCATTATATACGTTGTATAATAATAAATGTTGGTTGACTACAAAATAGAAAAATTAGTAAAAGAAGGAGAGTGTTGTTGTTGTTGGAGTTGACAGTTTGCACCATCGCCAACTTTAGTTAAAAGAAGAATTAGTTGAAAGAAGGAGAGTGCTGTTGCTGTTTATCTCCTCTGCTGTCAATTCGTATTAATGATAGAGACTTGGTTTTTATTAAAACCTATCTCTGGCATTGTTTTATTATGAGATGTGTAATTAATTGGCAACTGATGTGGGAAGCAAAGAAAGCTTGTGAATTGAATAGTGGGTGCAGATGTATCTTTTTACTTGAAGCCAGAACCCAACAGCATATTTTAATCTAGGGAAAAAGAAAGAAACACTTTAGATGAAATTAGAAACTCCCACAAGGTTCAGTAAGCTTGTTGGCTATCGCCTCGCACCACTGATGTACTGGACCAGAAAGTTTGCTTTCATTAACATTCCCTGTTTTTTTTATATTTCCTACTTTTGATTGTAACTTACAAATCTACTAAAATCACTCAATGTTATTGTTTCAGAGCCACAGTTAAAAAACAAATTAGTGTGAAAAACAATTTTAAAGTTTTGGAATGTGTTAACTGCATGAATTCGGCGTGAATTCAGAAATAAGCATTCATCTTAAAATATAAAACAGAGATGACAGGGGGACATTTGGCCCATCAAATGTGTTTGGTTGATGCTAACCTACTGTAATTGATACAAAGACCACCCATTTCTGGAAAGACGCCAGGGTGTCATCTTCAACAACTTGGCTGCGCAGAGTGTTCTTGACGTCCACAACCCTATGTTGAACAATTGCCTCATAATCGTATTTCTACATCTTCTTCTCTGTAGTTTCTACTTTTGTCATTTACTTTGTATTTCACTGCTGATCCCGAAGTAGTTCATTGAGTTGAATGGACCAGTCAAGTGACCAGAGACTGAAAAGGTGATATCTGGGCAACAACCTTCAATCTGCAGTCTGTTCTAGCATGTTGACTAGTTTAAACTCATGGCACTTCTCTGTTGATTACTTTTATGTGTCATTCTCCTCTGTATGTACAGTATGAAGGTGTACCAGTGTGAACATGCAGTTGCCTTGTCTAAAGACAATATTTTTCTGCTAATAAAAATACGATTATCTTTACACTGATGTTCTTACCAAATACATAAAAACCCTATGACACGTCTAGCATAACAACTGACCAACAGTGCATCTTTGTTTCCATCTCATGTGTCTGCAGGCAGCGAGTAGAGGCTGTCCCTGCAAACAGCATGGTTATTTATTGCTGCTCTAATTCAGGAAATTTATTATCACTTCATTTGACTTTACTTCACAGGCACCAAGTCACATGTTAAGCTACATTCCAGATCAGAATTTCCCAAAGTAGGTTGTCATCCTCTGTCCCAGATGGCACTGTTGAGAGACAACAGAGCTCCTAAATTCCTCAGGTCATGGTGAGGGTGAAGGAAAACCCATTAGTCTATCACAATGCCTTTGCCAGTGTATTTATGTAGTGCAGACCTCATACCAAACATTGTGACCTCTGCTCTGTGATGTTGCCATAGATCCAGATTTGATGTCATTTACGCACAGATAAAATTCTATGATTGAGGTATGTTTAGAGTGGAACTGACTGGATGTGGTACCCATTAAAATCATGCTCCACAACATGTGCTCTGCCAAAGCCTTCAATATAAATCAAAATTTTAAAAGTGCTGAACTGGATTTTGACATCTTTGTAATAAATATTAATTGAATAAAGATTTGTTCTATTGTTAAAACTTCTTTTTTTTGTTAACCGGTGCTTTATCATTCCTCATACTTTAATACTAACACGTATACAGAATTTGAATTACATAATATGGTTGTTGCCAGAAAGCAATCTGCGTCAACCGTCTTTGCGATTATAATTATTTAATGACAATTTTTGTTCAACATGTGCAGGGTGGACTCATTAGTCGGAATTTTACATGACTGTAAATACTGGGGAATACACTAAATCATCCAGAAATATAAAGTGATACAATCTTAAACAGTCATTATTTTGAACATAAACGAAGTTCTTACAAGTGGCTGGCCATAACCTGAAGGATTCCTTAAGTCATAATTATTTTCCTTACAGCTCAGTTATTATCATAAGCAGTAGCATGCCAAAGTTAATTCTGTGGACCAGTTAAAAAAAAAGCCAGATCTCTGCTTTGGCAGACAATATCCTTGTCGTACCTTCTTCATAGTTAAGACTGCATTAAAAAAGAATAAAACAAATGATATCACTAATCTAAGGAAAGCTCTCCTACAGTACAATTTGACCTCATGGCTTGAGTGTGACGTGCTATCTAGAAAAGCAGAGTTATTGGTGCATATGCATACTGAATGTGTCTCATGCCTTCACCTCACCTTCACGAGTTGCTGAAATACAGAATTTATTGATTGATCACAGACTGTGATTTTCCAACATGAGTGCAGGCTTCACAATGAAGCTGTGAACCTCCATTTCCGTTTAAATGTGAGTTTCGAAAGCCATGAATCACTGGACAGTTACCTTTTTAATAGATTCCATGGACAACAGACCTGGGACAATAGAATATACTGTACATTATTTTACTGGAAACACCTGAACCTGAATAGTTAAATGCTATAAATTAAACAATCTAAACATAAATCTGTGAAAAGAAACTCCAGAGTGACTGTAATAGTTAATGCCAAGACTCAGGATACACCTGTATCAGCAAATTTGTATATTTGTACTGTATGTGTGCCCAGAAAGTGGAAGAGATTTTGAAGAGCTTATATCATTATAATAACACCATATCATTATAATGGTATAATGTAAAAATATCGTATGGTATAATGCAAAACGTATTTAACATTCTGTTAGATACAGTATAATCAAATGACCCAGCATTACAGAACATGTACATATAAGCTCAAAGATTTCAATACAATGTTTGCATTTAAACATAAAGGATGTAGTTAATTAACAGAGAGATACTGTTAAAGAGTGAAAGTAATTAATTTAGAGGACAAAAGAATAGATTTGTATTGTCTAGAGTGCTGAAAAGGAGTTTTAGTGCTTGAAAAATGAGCATAACCAGACTATAAAAAACTCTTTAAAACAAAACATTATTGTTTGGATTGAAATGGTTTAGCAAGATCAGAGATTGTTTTAGAGAATATTAATTAGTTTTTACAGACTTGTTTCATAATCATATATAAAATCATCTGTGAATCTGAGATTTGCATGCTGTACATTCACATGACTGCTTTTATTGGGCTGTGACAATTACAAAGTATCCATGTACTGCCTTTTGACAAATCACATACAATACAGTGCTGACAATAAAATGTGAATGATTCCTTTTGGCAATTTTGCCAATCAACATGGAAGTATAAATACCACACATGACAAAACACTGAATCTTTAATGAACAACAAAAGAGTAAAGACACACTGTATTAAAAAGTCACTTTTAGATCTTAATGAAATATAATCTATACTAGAAGGAATTTTTACACAGTCAAAATGTATAATCAGCTAATTAGATCTGAAGAAAATTAAATGAAGAGAAAAGTTGAATTTCTCTACCACATGATCTTGTCTCAGGGCCAGCCTATTATATGGAGTATTCTTAGCTTGGTGTATTCGTGTGCATTTAATGTGGACCGAACAACACAGAAGTCGTTTTAGAGATTAAGGGACTGTACTGCATGTTAGCGTCTATGCTATCATAGAATGAAAAACATTTCAGTGCTAGATATCAAAGCAGCTGTTAGCCACTGTTAAGGCAGGGTCTGTTTTTTTACTTTGTACTCTATTTTGTATACAAAGAAATACAATAAACATCTTAAGATGGAATAGATGTCAATGTCTTCACGTCATTTGAATCACATCAGAGATTTATCACAAAATTAAAAAAAAAACATATTTGCAAGCATTACGTACTTTAGGTTGCTATTGACATTTAGAGTTTGAAATAAACAACTCAGGTCCTGCACAAATAATAAAGTTGGCTGAAGTAAAGTTATCATTTGAGTAGTTGATTATAAATAATAATTTGCCTTATTGCCCAAAAGCTGATATATAGTGGAATTCCAGGGCAACCTTGACATGTTCCATACTGTGCTTCGTCATCCAATTCCCTCATTAAATTTGGGTTGAACAAACACATTTTTCATAAACATCGCATTTCCTCTGACACAACACAAACGACTTACATGCAATGTTCGCTGTGCTATGAGAGCACTAAGGAGGTCTTTGTTTGACAGCATTATAGGATACAATCATTATGGAAGCTGGCAAACTCCAAGAAAACGCCTGTTTGTTTTACTGCAGGGATGTCCTGAGGTTGCTTTCTTTTATTGCATCTGCTTTAACTTTTGCCCTGGTCTTCTGGTTTAGGAACCTGAATCTGAGGAAGGAAGAATGAACTAGGGAGTAATGTCAAACTATATCAGAGAGTCACTGGTGCTAATCTTTCAGCCCTATCCCACATCTATCATCTACGAATCTTACAGAAAGCATAGCCCACCCTAGAGGACCCTTCACATCCTTTGTTCAATAATTCCAATCACTCTCCTCAGGACATAGAAACAGATTTCCCAGTCTAAAAACAAACAGGTTCAAGTTCTCATTTATAACTGGCCATAACGTTGCTCAACGGGTGATTTTCTTGGTGATGTACAGGTATATGTGCATTGTTTGTTTGTGTGTTTTCTTCTATTTGCAGTAAAACCAATATACAGAGGAATATACAAATTATAATAACTGCTTACACTTATATAACACTTTTCTGAACTCTCAACTCAAAGTACTTTACAGGTAATGGGGACTCCCTTCCACCACCACCAATGTGCAGCCCCACCTGGATGATGCGACGGCAGCCATAGTGCGCCAGAACACTCACCACACATCAGCTATCAGTGGGGAAGAGAACAGAGTGATGAAGCCAATTGATAGATGGGAATTATTAGGATGCCATGATTGGTTAGGGCCAATGGGAAATTTGGTCAGGACGCCGGGCTTACATCCCTACATAACAATGGCATAACAAAGGCACTTTTTTTTCTTGCTTGTAAATTCACTGGCACTTATTTTCACTGGCACTGGTATTTTCACAGTGGATCTGTGTCTCATAATTGTAGTAAACATACCGTGTTTCACCTTTAGTAAGTTATAGTGTATGTTTATGGTGCTAAAAGCTAATACTGTATCACTTAAGAATATAGAGAACAGAAAAATAGAAAATTGAGGAGCTAGATGGGTTGAGTGACTTCTTGTTTGAAAATGTTCTTATTTTCCTGTATCAGTTGTGCAGCTGTTGCTTGACTGTTCAAGCAAAAGTATTGCAGGTGTATGGAAATCGCTATCAGAGTGGGTTAGAAATCCTGCTGGACTGTGGCTTCAGTACCTGGGTTGACCATCCTTGATCTATCACTCCGGTTTCCTGCCCATCACTGCATACAGGGTACTGTATCATGCAATTATACACCCAATGTAGCTGTATCATACTTTTTCCATAGGACCAGAATTCATTAGATTGAAAGTAGTTTTTCATTTATTATTTTAAACAAAAAACCTTCAAAAGTGTGTGAAGTACTTCCTGGAACATCCAACAGGCACAGTAGAAGATGCTGAAGGTCTTGCCAGTACTTGAACGTCGAATGAAATCTGTGTTTATCACTCACCCAAGGGCAAGCTCCTGGGGTAATGACAGTGCATCTTGTAGAGATGTTGACTTCTGAACCTTACAGCTGCTCGGTTTCGAAGGAAAAAAGGGAGCTCTTTTCAAAAGACAGCTTTGTTGTGGGGAAAAAAAGCGCCTTTCTCACAATGCATCACAGTTTCAGAGCAGCGGTACATGTGCAGTCTGTAGCTAGTGAGCCAATACCAATTGGCAGCAATCGGAAATACATTCTTAGTCCATCACACACCTCTGCTCAGTGCCTGGGACCTGATGTACAGTTGCAACATCGTTTTTAAAAAGGAAATTCTGACATTTTTAATTAGAAAAGATGTCTGGTGGTTTAATCAAATTAACCTTTGTTTTATTCCTGTTTCCATGGCAATAAACACAAGGCACATGCTTGTCAAGTGTGCCAATTTAAATTCTGTGCTGTTCCCTAACAAGTCTGCTCGACTCAGAAGATGTACATATTACTCCCTCTTGTGGCCACAGTATTGAGATTCTTAAAAATAGATGATGTCTTTCAATTGAAATACCCCGTGAAGATCAGATTTTGCTTCATAAATGATTTTCTGCTATCATGTTCTAATACTATATAGAACAATTGCCACCCCTAAATAAATGCCAGATCATTCAAGATGTAAAGAATCAATTACATTCTTCAAATGTTTTGTGTGTCTTTAGAACACGACCGGAACACTGTAACATTCTGAGATTTTCAGTAGGTGCCTAAGAATGTATCGGCTGTAAAGGAACAGGTAAAAGTTTTTTCCATGCTGAAAACAAAAGACACACAACGCTTTGGCTGTGGACCCTTCTTCAGGTGTGTAATATTCTGAGATATGTAAACGTCTGCTACTTTTCTCGAGACATTTAAAATGTACTTTTAGTTTAAGTAGCACTTCACTTTAGTTACTTACAACAGTAGTTCGTAGCACGAGTAGACTTAAGGGTTATTTTTGGATGTAAATGCAGAAACATGTTTTTATCAGATGATCAGATAAAATTACATCTCAATCAAACAGCACAAGATTTGCCTTATGTAAGCTCTTAGTAACCCAGATAATTGCAGAAATAAGTCAGCTATTTGTATATGTTACAAAAGTCTCTTTCATGAACATTTTTTAGCTCTGTTTGCAGGAATGTTGTCAATGGGTTTAAAAATGGCTGATTTCAAATGGCTGATGGAGATCCTCAGATCACCTATCTTGCTTTAACTTGCTTGCAACCAAATTAGCTAGGTGGACCCAAAGACCTCCTCTCATTTGTAATCGTTCTTTTGCAAAATATAGTCTTCTGCAGAATGATTAACTTTGCAACTTGGGTGTTACAGTAAAAGTACTATGTAACTAAGTATACTCCATAGAGCTATGGGCTGTGAGAAAAACAAGAATTGTTATTAGATGTTATTAAACAGAAATTTCCTGAGGACTTTTAAAAATGAAAACAATTTGTCTTGATTCAGGCTGTAGTTACAATTTATTTGAAAAATGAATGAAAAATGAATATTGAAAAATGATGTGCACCAACTGGTAATATTGAGTAAGAGTCTTAATGGAATAAATACTATTTAAAAAGACTTGTTGATGAAAAAGTTGATGAAGTTTATAGCACAAGTTTGGGAGGAAGGATTAGATCCAAATCTCACCTACTTTCACTCTCTTTCGGATGTATATCCTCTTCTCGAAATCACTTTGCACATCTCTCTCACCCCTTCTACACCCTTGAGGCGGCTCCCTAGCTCATTCCGTTTGTCTAGGGTTTCACACTTCGTGGGAATTAATTATGAACATTAAACAGCAATGACTAGATTTTTCTAAAGAGTAGAAAAGAACTAACTGTCGGCATATTGCCCCTCTCATTAATGCACAATGGATTGGCATGTTCTCTGCAGATTTCCCATGGAGCGTGTCCCGTGGAATGCTCTGTGTTATGACACACACTGCTGTTCAATGTCTTACTGCATAAAGAGATAAAGCTTCAAAGGGGATAAAGACATCTGAGTCACTCACTGCGTCTGAAGGAATTCCTGTTATCCCCAGTATAAGCAGGCTGGGCTGGATCGTTTCTACTTTATCATGCCTAGTCATCGACAGGGACCGAGCATTTAATTGTACAATGTGGTAAATATTACCCAGCGTGGGAGAGGAACCACTGAACCAGCAGTACAGTAAATGTTCCGTATGTGCTTTGTACCATCTGGATCTCCACTGCTGAAAGCACCATCCTGTCTGGTGGGGCTCTTTGTTAGCTTGAATCCAGATGAGCAGAAACCCAGCCTCTTTTATTTCACAACCACGTTAATTATTCCAACATGTTCTCATGACAGAAGCCCTGAACATATTGTTTTACATTGGGCTTGCCTTCAGTCAGAAGCTGGAGGCTTTCCATTTCTGGATGGGGACAGAACAGCCTTAACATAAAATTCAACAAAGCTCCATTTTATGCCTGTCCCCTGGCACAGTTTAAAAAGTGAAAATCATTACTGTGTACATAATATGGTTACGTGTCATGTGGGTATTAAGGGTATCTATTTTGAATTATTGTGTGACCACTCTGCATTGTGATTGCCAATCACGTTAATACATACAGATGAGCTGGGAAGTAATAGTACAATAGGCCACACATGCCGAATGTAAGCCCTTTTTTGTGTGGCAAGGACAATAGGCAAAGTGTAGTAATTTTCTCATAATAATCATCTGTAGAAAAGGATGAAATTGCAAATTAAGAGGTGAATGGTTTGTCTAGGAGACCACCTCAATGTCACAGAGGTTCTGTCTGGTTTTCCGGCAGTTATGTTACGGATACGGTCTTTTATTTTAGCATGAGCTTTACCTTCTTTATACTGAATTTGTGTCTTTTATGGATGCTGCTGGGATATATTTTAGTCTAAGAGAGACCAAGGTGGCTGTGTCTCAGTTCTTTAAAAAGCTAGGTCTTGTTTTGTTGTAACCATGTGTCCAATACTAACAAAACATGTGTCTCTCAAAGTGTTGCCTATTATTTTACCTGAAACTATGCTGTGGCAGGAACAAACATGTCAACATGGCCACACTTGATAATTTTCTGACCAGTGGGAGGGTTTATTATTTTCTTTTAGAAACTTCTTGCAAGGAAAACTGGTGTCAGGATCTTGTTTTTATTTTTGACTTCACTTTATTTTTAGTTATATCCTGTATTTATTACAATTGGCTTCAGGGTTTAACTAATCCCATATGAGCCATCTTACTTGTAACAGTTTTATATATTATGTATCATTGCATCTTAAGGTGACTAAAAAGTGTCTCTTAGATTTTCGATAAAGATTGTGACACTTGGCAGAGTAAACAATTCAAGCTTCAAAGCCAAGAGGATGTCTGGGGGTCCCTTGAGCAGAAACAATTGTAGTTTACCTTAGTATACCCAGGTAAGTTGTGGGTTAATGATTGTCAAGAAGCAGTAGAAAGACACACAATAGAAGATCACATTAAGAGCACAGAGAACAAAAAAGCAGGAGCAGGAGGAAACAAGAAGCAGGGAGAAGAGGAGAGACAAAAGTCCGGAGGAGCTGGAACTTGAAGCTTGCACTAGACAAGAGCCCCCTACTTCATGACTGGAGCTAACTATCTGAACCTTTCTAGAGAGAGCCTGCTATTCTGTGTTTTTAGGGAACTTGGGTTTCCTGTGTAAAAGATACCTCAGTTAGAAATGTCTTTCTTGCTTAGGGTGCATTTGTATGGATAGGGATATAGACTCCCATTTATTTTGTGGCATCTGGTTCCCTGTGAGTGAGATTTAAATGCATATTGTATTTTATTTAGTTAGAAGGCAGCTTATCTCTTTTATGGCCTCTAGGCATTTAGAGTTAAGTGCTTAGTAGCAGTCTGGAGTTTTTTTGGGTGACCAGAATGTTATGCTTCTGAAACACCTTGTTTGTAAATACTGTAAAGTAACGCGTGCTGTATGTTTTGTTGTGTGTAGTGTAGTCTGTGTCTTGTCATTGTAATGAATTGTACAGTATCTGTTTAACCAAGTGTGCCTGTACTCTTCTCACCAAACCTGTGCCAGAGAACAAATAATTCACATTTCACATGCCACTAAATATACCAACTGCTCAGGTATATTGCTAGAAATCACTTACAAGCTGGGGGTTATGAATAATTATTTTGCTTTTTGAATAAACCTCTCTGTCAATTTCCTGATTTCCAACCATTTCGTAACCCCCGATTTGTAACAGTATTAAAGCAATACTTTAATAGCGAGATAAAGATTCAAAGCAACTTCACAGCAATGTTGAATTTGGACAAAATAAAACTTTTTGTTTTGTTTTGTGTACCTTGGTGATGGTAAGTCATTAAAATGGTCATGAAAACAATAGCAATCAATAAAAAGTGGTCAGCAAACTGTATGTATTTTACATCTTGTCATTATCGGAAAGCCAGTTTTTCCTCTTAAGGTCTACGAGAAGCCCAAACTGCTCTTTTAACCTCAGACCACACTCTGGACAGGATGCCAGTTCATTGCAGGAAACACACACAAATCCCAACTGAAATTCCTAAACCCAAATAGCCAATTCAGTATCATATTGTTTCTTTGTTTTATCCACAGAATGATGCTGGGTATATGAGCTTTTGGGGAATAATTGATCAAAGAGAATAAACAACAACGTCTCTTTAGCAAATCCATAGTAAGGCCACAGAAATGCATTGTTTTAGAAGCACAATGTGGGACACAATGTGCGATATTATGTGTTGCAGAAAATAAGACAGTGCTGCAAGTGGCTTATTTTATTTTCCAAGGGTAAAGGTTTGGTTAAACTTTAAATATTTTAATGAAAAACAGGTAATTGTACAGATTTGGCAACAGCATATACCAATATTTGGTCATTAGCATTAACATGTAACTATAGTCACATCTACCGTGGTGATCTTAGTTCATGTTCTTAAAGCCACGCTTTTCCATGATTTTAATGGGTGTATTTTAGGTTGTTAGAATGAACTCCTCTAAATAAATGGCAAAAGTTAAAAATACCAAACGTGCTTTAAATTAACTTCAGCACCACCACCTGAAGGGAACTAAACTTCTGGCCCTCATTACAGTGCAACTGTGGTCGGAAGTTATCTTCGCTAGAAGTTTGGTTTCTTTTTATGTTAATTCTTTTTTATCCTACGCCTTCTGGGATTAGCCTAGACTCATACAGAGAAGCAGCAGTGATCACAAAAAAGCTTTCTGTCACTGACTTAGCATACAGGGTAAGGTTTTGCACACACACACAATCACAAGGTTTATCCCAAATGCAAAAGTGACTATGCAGACTTACTTAGTTTACATCATGGTATCGGGTGCATGCCCAGAATCTTATGGGTTAGCTGGATTGTGCTTTACAAAGTCTACAAAACATGCCTTACCAACAAGGCTTTTTAGAGCTTTAATAAAATAATGCACTAGACTACAAATATGCAGAATCAAACCCAAATCTAACTATGACTTTACTTATGTCTTCTAAAATTAAAATCTTTATATTTCAAAGCCCAGTATAAGTGTTTGCAGGCTTAGGTATGGGACCATCGCCACTGAATCTCATAAGCAGTTTCAGAACAAGCCATGGTACTGACAACAAATATCCCTCTGTGCTGAAAGAAGACCATAAATATTGCACCCAGCATAATTCTGATCATTTTGAAATTGGAATCCACATGCAGTATAAATCAGTATGGGAATGTTGATGAAGCTGAATTTTTAACATTTCCCAAGAACATGCATGCAGGATAAAATGTATTTTTATCACAATGCTCTCAACACTAACCAGTTTTGACATGCAGTCCTGCTGTAGTTTAGTGGAAATAAAAATCCAGCCTTGGCATTATAGTTAAAGAACATTTCCATGGTTTTGCACCAAATGTTTTAAAGGGTAGTTAATTTTGGCTAATGTTTTTTCTGGCATAGAACGGGTATACTGATACAACCAAAATGGAATTACACCCATCTAAATGTGAAATGATAAATTGTATATTATTCCATCAATTTGATATGCTGTTTTATATAGAAACTAAATATTATTTGCCTTCAGGTAAGAAAATAATGAGCAGTTGAAATGTATATTTATAGAAAGCATCAAAAGAAATTAATCATCCTATAAATGTAAATTGTTGTAAAGTTGCTGTAAAGTATAAAGACTTTAATTTGGCACTATTTCAATTGATCACTCATGACTGATTGAAATACACGTCAATCGATGTGACTACAGCATAAGCACAAAATGACTAGTGACAGTAGTGTTTATTGGGCACAGGTGATGGGATGATTTCATCTGTTGAATGTTAAGTCAAGAGACAGTCGAGAAGGCGAAACAGAGAAATGGACCAATACGCTTTACTTATCAAGAGAATAACGTCTGCATGTCATTGTTATGTTGGATGCCGGACTGCCACCTTAGGAGGTCTTCCCAGAAGTGGAGTCAAATCCATTTTAGCAATGAATCAAGGTGTTGTGTAAACCACCCTGGTGGTTGTCAGCAACAATGCTTTAATTATTGGGTACAGCAGATCAAACAAAGGGTAAGAACAAGTCTATGCAAAAGTGTTTAGTCAATACTGAACTCCACATGCAGTAATTGATGGCAGTCGTAAGCTACAGTGTTACATCAATCATTGGACCTCACCTGCTGCCCTTCCTGTGTGCTCATCCCAGCAGGACAGCACACACCTTAATACTGCTTATGGGCTACCTTATCCAATACGACACAACTGGTCAATAGCTGTAGTAAAATGCTAACTAATTAATTTTATGATGAATCCTTCGCGGATGAAATGGGTGATGCTGTGGTAGAAGCTGAATGTTTCTTTATCATGTTGACTTCTCAATTTCATTTCTGCCAAAAAAAAAGTCACGTCTCGTCCACGGTGTATCCTTGCACCCGTTGCTTGCCGGGATAGACTTGGCTCCCCTGCGACCCCGTATTGGATAAAGCAGATACAGAAGGGGGATGGTTAAAACATAAATGAAAAGACTAACTTTGTTAAGGTTAAGGATCCTTGGGTATGCAAAAACGATAACTAGTCTAAAATACTCAAAAAGTTAACTATCTTATCAAAACGACAAGACTAGTTGTCTACACTGTGAAATGAAAGGGGTATTTTAACAGTTAAGACAAGAAATAACGTGCGCTAACACGATTCCCGATAGAGGGCTGTGTTTACATCTTAACCAGTCAGGTCAGATTGTACTGGAGGAAATGTGAAGCGCATGAAAAAGGCTGTTGAGTATTCTTTCAGTATTGGAGTTCGTAGTCTGGGGTTTCCTTCGAATATTAGGTGTGTTGTTTTAATTTCATGACAACAAAGAAAAACGTTTGCCAAATGTTTAGTGTGTGAAATCTGAAGTGAAATGTAATGACCATATATTTAGCAACTCTGAATTTTACAAACTGACATTTTAAAAACATGTTTGATCTGTATTTGCAAATAGTGACATTTACAAGCAACAGGTAGAGAAGCCGATACTTTGCCTAAGGTAAACCTCCCCGGTCACGCCCCCTTTCCTCTTTCCTGAAATGTGGTGCACGCCCCCGCCAGCAGGAGCTAGTTTTAGCAGGCTGCCGAAAATGGCACAAAGCATTAATTTGTGGTGCTCGTGTGTCTTAGCTAGAGAAAACTTTTTGATTTTATAGCAATACGCAAAGTTTACTGGATATGTTGTAAAACGTCGTTCTTTACATAGTTAAGGTGATCTTTACAGTACACAGGCAGCACATGGACAGTTTAGTTCGTACCCATTTTAAAGACAATATCCATAAACATATGAGACTCCTTAGATGTGAATAATACTTAAGACATGACGAATGCCAACAACAAGTTAACCATCTATGACATAAGATTGTGGATGTAATGTATTGTAACGCTTCGGGGTTCAGGCGGGCGCCCTTGCCTTCTGCCTACACAGGTCGGCCCCGCACCGTGAGGAAATAGAACTGGAGCCTCCGGCGTCACTCAACAGGCACCCAGCTTGTTGAGCTAAATAGGTCTCTCTACTACCCAGTGGCTGTAGTCCTGCTATGACAAGGAAGGGCAGTGACGTCACCGTTCTGGTAAGCCGGCTCTTACACACCACTGACGGCCATATGCGTTACAGTATTTAAAATCACCATGGCTTTTATTTTCTAAAGCACGTTTCCTTTCTTCCCTACCGTGACACGCTGTTCCTAAGGAATAACTATGCCGTGAGATACCATCGCGACAAGACCTCCACAGCAGGTCGTGATTGGGACCGCGATAGCGGTGTATATCGTGACAACGGGTGCGTGACTACCAGGACTGGCGCCTTGCTCCCATGTTACCTGGGTGCCGCTGCCGCGACAAAGGTGCAACATGTCGCGATATGATATACTCCGATAGAAATATGTCGCGATATATCGACTTCATGTCGCGACAAGGGATGTGGTGCGACTGGGCAGTTTGTCTTATATCGCGATATATGAACTTCATGTCGCGACAGGGGGCGCGGGTGCGTCCGGCCAGTGTGTGTCATATCGCGATATATGGACTTCATGTCACGACAGGGGGCGCGGTGCGTCTTGGGCAGTGTGTCATATCGCAAATATATGGACTTCATGTCGCGACAGGGGGCGCGGTGTGTCCGGCCAGTGTGTGTCATATCGCGATATATGGACATCATGTCGCAACAGGAGGCGCGGTGTGTCTGGGTAGTGCGCGTCATATCGCGATATATGGACTTCATGTCGCAACAGGAGGCGCGGTGCGTCTGGGTAGTGCACGTCATATCGCGATATATGGACTTCATTCCGCGACAGTATCATGGCCCATGGCCTCCTAATAATCCCCGTCTATGAATTGGCTTCATTACTCTGCTCTCCTCTGCACTGATAGCTGATTGTGGTGAACGTTTTGGCGCACTATGGCTGCACATTGGTGGTGGTGGAGGGGAGTCCCCCTTTACCTGTAAAGCACTTTGAGTGGAGTATACAGAAAAGTGGTATATAAGTGATTTATTAATACTAAATATAGAATTGAAATTTACAGGCTGTCTCTAGTTTATGATGATCCACAAATACAACACAATGTAAGTGTCACCAAAAAAAACAATACACTGCCTTCCATCCCAACAGTAAAGCATGATAGTGGTAGTGTTATAGTTTGCGGCTGTTTTGCTGCCTCAAGACCCAGACAGCTTGCCATCATAGATAAAACCATGAATTTGATGCCAAACCATCCATTCATCAGCTGAGACTGAGTTGAAACTGCATCATGTAGCAAGACAGTGATACTAAATATATAAGAATAACTAAAATACAACAGCTAAAGAACAAGAAATTTCACAATCCAACATTTTCCCTAGACTGCAAGCCTTTCATAAGTCAATAACAGCAACACAGTGGTTTCTTATCACTGTATCAAGTAGTTCAGTTGTAAAACATAAAGCAGAATGTTCAACTAATAACATTACTCTGGTTCCAAAGTGAATATTAATCACTAAATAATAACAGTAAAGAAGCTGTGCTCCATTAGTCTAATGTAGCGACAGTATAGTATATGTCACAGTTAGAGCATTATGTCACAGGCTACCTAATACAAGAGAAAGAGATAAGTACCTTGGACAGCTCTCAGGAGACAGTCACTATAATCTAAAAAAATTCCACATGACTTTGCAAACACTGAAGAAAATGCTTTTGTTTTGAATCAGTGTCATCATTTTTATTCTGAACTTGGTAATAGGACTAGACACTGTAAAACATAATTTGAATAATGATTCTGATGCAATATATTTGCAAATGCCTTTAAAAAGTGGAACAGTGCTCTTTAATATAGGTGTGGTTATGATAAACTGGACAAGTTATTGCCACTATATATGGACGATATGTACAAAGGATGAAACGGCTCAAGATTGCATGATATTTTGTTAACAAGCAACACATAAACTAAAAAATGTTGATCTTTTCCCTTCTTATTTTTTCCTCGTATTATAAAAGAATTAGATATTACAGGCAGATGTCATTGTTTTATAGATTTTAAGTTAATATTTTTGTCAGACAAATATTCAAATTAAGAACACAAGAAAGGATATCAATGGAAAATAAGCTCATTTGGTCTTATTGATCTGAGAATCTCATTTAGCTATTTCTTGAAACAGAACAGGACATCTGCTTCAACAACATGGCTGGGTGGCTTGATCCAAAGACTCTCAGCACTTCGTATACAGTAGTGTTCCCTATAGTTTCCACTTGTTTCCTCTTACCCATTTTCCACAGTTAATACTGACTTTATCAACACCATTGACGATTTTTAATTTAATACCCATTTGTTGTCCTGTAATGACTACGCAGGACTATGAATTGAGGTAAGGTGTAAATCACTGGTACAAAGACAGGCTTTTCAAAACAGAACAACGTCATAAGTTAAGCAAATAAAAAAATAAAAAATAATATGCAACTAGTGATGAATACAGTATGACATGACCATCCTTTGCAGATGTTCCAGATAGAATATGTTAATGGTGTGTTATTACTCAATTACCTTTTGCTTTCTCCGGTCTCTGTTTTGAATTTTCTTTTAAAATCATGCCCGTTCGCAGAGAAGACTGAGATCACAGTGTGGTTTCTGGCAGGCCCGGTGAACACATGGGATTGGAGATATGAGCAAGCTAATCTCAGCATGATCACTGGCAGTACTGCTGGACAAGTCAGCTCTGAGCCAAATCCCACAGAGGAAACCTGAAACCGCAGGATGGAAGTAGAGCAGAAGTCAAACTCAGGAAAAGGTTTCACCAAATCTAATGAATATCGTTTCACTGTAAGTATGTCCACGTTTCCCCCATGTGTATGACAGGAGGTGTGTTTGTTACAGACATTTGGTTGAATATCTCATCTTCAAAAAGCTTTAAATGACTTTGACAGCCATGCACTTATTTAACCATATTATTGATGTATGTACCTCAATAGTATAGCTCACTTTAAATGATAAATAACCAGGTAAATCTTTATAGATAAACGCTTGAATCAAAAGAAAACAGATCAATATGTATTACGATACAATATCCATTCATTTACCTTTACTTTATTTTGTTTTGGTGGAGGAGGGAGGTAACTAAACCGGAACATGAAGTACACTCCCCACACACAACAGTTCCAGCAAGCATGCAGAGAATCTCTCAGAGAGGAATGTTCTCAGTGTGCTTACACAACCAATTAACGTGCAATTAGCTGGCAGTTATATGAAAGTCAGAACCCTGGAGGACTATAAAAGACCTCTGGAGAGTATACCTCATTGCATGGTGGAAGTCATTAAGGTCACTGCAAACTCACAGAGCATTAAAGTTACAACTCAATGTGAACTCAGCTAACCAAATTACATCATGGCATCATTACAAAAAAACTTCAAATGAAAAAAGAAATGTTGCGGTACATTCTTTGCCATGTTGTCAAAATTAAAATATAAGATCAACACTATGTTGCTATAATGTTTACCTAGTAATCTAATCTTAGATTAAGAATCAATAATTAATCATCCATAATAATCATTTAAATGTGTTTAATTTAAATGTGTTTGTAGCATGAGTATATCTGTGTGTCAATATTTCACATTGCCAGACTGCGCCTTTCCAGTAACATTGCTAAACATGTTATCAAACATAACCAAACCAGAAACATCCAGCAACATACATCCTTTCATTTTCAAACAGCTTCATGCAGTTCAGGGTCATGGAGGAGCTGGAGTCTATCAAAGCAAGCTATGGGCACGAGGCAGGATCCAGGCTGGACAGGATGCCAGTCCACACAGACAAAGACACACACATACTCACACCAGGGCCAGTTTTCCCACAAGCCAATTAACCTACCAGTATGTTTCTGGACTGCGGGAAGAAACTGGAGCACCCAGAGACATCCCACATGAACACAGGGAGAACATACAAACTCCATGCAAACAGAATCCCAGGAACTGAACCCAGAGACCCAGCGCTTGTGCCAGGAATGCTGATCACTGCTCCACTCTTCCGCTCTGTTCAGCAACATCTGATCATGAATCTGTCAATATTCTTTTAATTTCACCAGTTCTTTACCTTTTGTCTGTTTTTCATTACATGTTTCAAAACGCATCTTTAAAACGGAAAATAAAGAATTAGCAGATCTGGGACAGCTACTTCCGAATAACCCACCAGATGAAACCAGTAACAATAAAGCTACCTTTTATTTCCTTCTAAATGAACTGCATGTGCTGTCCTGCTGCTTCACAGCTCACAATTATTTCTGACAAAGGCTTCCCAGATTGCATTAAGAAATAAAATAAATGAAAAACATGTATTGTAGATTAACCTTCTTGTGGAGTCAAACAAACGAAAAACGTATGTGAAGGTCATTCAAGATTTATAGAATTAATCAAATTCAAGACTTTAATATAAGAAAAATATTAACATGACTCATTATTTAAACACCCTTATTAAAAATATAGCCTTAGAATGTCTAGTTTAATTTACATTAATACATTTAATGCTCAAACATTTTTACAAAGTTTTTATATCAATTTACAAATATACATTTATTTTGTCTCCTACATTATACAGTGTCCATGAAAAGGTTAATTATAAAGCTATTAGTCTTTAGTCAACTTTTTTGTACTGTACCTCATCTATCCTTTTGTACAGTACAATGGAATGAAGTGAAGAGAAATGTTTAGCTTCATTGTAGCTGAAAATTTGTTTTTTTTTAACTAGATTGCTTTTAAATAGTTTTACTCATCATTCTTGTTTGTTTATGAGTTTGGAAGGTTATTAACACAACAAAGAAAATATTTTGTTTGATATCTCATTTGCACATTAAAGCCAAGTCTTTATTTTGCTCATTAGGTTTGTAATATTCTGGTAGTGGGCATAAATTCATTTGGCTGAAGCTTTCATGGTTTATATCATCATATTAACGCAGTGAAACCAATCAATCTGAAGAAACGTTCCTTCTTTGGCTTGAGACAGACAGATTATGCTTGTGTTGTATTAAATTTTGAATTGCAACCCAACTACTCAATTCAAATATTTCATGTAGTCATGTAGTCTGCTCTGACTTACAAGGTTTGGATCGATAATCTGAACTAGAGTTTGCGTGTTCTCCCTGTGTCCACATGGGTTTTCTCCTCATCTCTATATTGTACCTCTATGTGCAATGAATTGGCATCTTATAATAATAATTGCTTACACTTATATAGCACTTTTCTGGACACTTTACAGGTAATGGGGACTCCCCTCCACCGCCGCTAATGTGCAGTCATAGTGCGCCAGAACACTCACCACACATCAGCTATCAGTGAGGAGGAGAACAGAGTAATGTAGCCAGTTTATAGATGGGGATTATTAGGAGGCCATGATTGGTAAGGGCCAATAGGACGTTGGTTTTTTCATCTCATCCGAGGGACGGTGCCTGTTTAGAGTATAGTATCCCCATCACTATACTGGGGCATTAGGACCCACATGGACCACAGGGTGAGGGCCCCCTGCTGGCCCCACTTACACCTCTTCCAACTGCAACCTTAGTGTTTCCCAGGAGGTCTCCCATCCTGGTACTGACCAGGCTCACACCTGCTTAGCTTCAGTGGGTTGCAAGTTGTGAGTTGAAGGGTGATATGGCTGCTGGCTGCTTATCCAGGGTGCAGTTCTACCCTTTGCCTTGCAAGGTTAGGCTCCTGGCAACACTAAACCTCCATATCCACATCTTAAGGTAGCAGTGATTTCTTACTAGATATACTGTGTATTTGCTTGTCCCAAGTCATATACCGTACACATGTCCTAGTGACACGCATAGACTACATGGGAATATTCTGTGAGGCCATAACAGGCTCTGTCTGCTCATCAAAGTATTTCCATCATAGTCTGAAGGAGCCACTCGTGTGACACTGCAAAGTTTCCATTTATAAGGACATTTTTCACTAAAACTTCAAAGTGCACTCAAAACTTGAAACGGAAGACAAACCTTCATTATGTCCTTTCAAAGATGCTTAATTAGTTGC
The DNA here is from genome assembly GCF_040954835.1 of Lepisosteus oculatus. Lineage (NCBI taxonomy): Eukaryota > Metazoa > Chordata > Actinopteri > Semionotiformes > Lepisosteidae > Lepisosteus > Lepisosteus oculatus. The sequence goes on from NC_090705.1 coordinate 11,035,290, forward strand.
AGCATAACCATATTCCAACATACAATGCCTTCTGGATTAATTATATAATAGCAAGGTGGATCACATTTATAATTCATATATATGAATTATTCATCTTTTGCACCCTTGTGAAACTAAAAGAAGATTTTAAGAACCATGAGGTGTTATATATTTTTATGGGCTTAATGCAGTGCTGGAGAATAAAGAGAAAGGTAAAACCTATTTGTCATGTGGAAACTTATTTTTTCTTATTTTAATAAGAAAAGAAATAAGAAAGAAAAAGCAAAAAAGTGGAACTACACTATTAACTGCAATTGTTAACTTCTGCAACTTCACTGAGATATTGTATTCTATATAAAATATATTGTTGCTATGTGTTATACTATATATGGTAATTAGACAGTGAAAACACCTGCAAACACACATCATTGAGAAATATTGTTGCCAGCATTTTAAAATGACCTGATCTTGATAAAATATTGGTATATTATAAAATAGGAAATGTTTTCCCATGTGTTCTACTAAAACACGCATACTCCTAAATAAAGTGTAACTCACAAGCCCCTGATATACCAGAAATCTTGGTATCATGGTAGAGGGTAATTTATGATCAACAGAGATTTATGAACTGATGGACTTTGCTGCAAACATGTGGTATACTGAGTCTTTAATATGTCTTTGGTTTTTCCACATGCATTATCAATCAACGTACAGTATATCATATTTGGCATTCCAGCAAAATATGTGTACCATACATTGCATAGTGCAGTCTAAGTATTTATTTTGCTGAACAACTGCTCCACAAAAGACTCTAGAGAGGCATAATTCTTCTTGAGTTTTGGTTGGTTGCCAAAACCTGACACCAGTTTCACACATGATTACATACAGCCTGGCATACATTTTATGTGTACATTTGATCTCCTACAGTACATTCCACCACGTTACAGCATTAATAAAAGGAGAAGGAGTTTGGTTTCGTTCTGAATGGATGGAGTCAATGCAATAACCGTAGAAGAAACTGCAAGCAAAATAAAATTCCAAGTTAATGATGTTTCAGCTCTTCATGGGAAGCAGTGGTTCAGTCAAGAAACTCATTTTCCCCCTACAAAATACTGTATAGAACATAAATGGCAAGGACATTTTTTTTATGTTTGCTCAAATATTCAATTTTGCCTCGCAGTTTTTATTTGTTCCCTCTTTTGTAGGTATCACCTGGCCTCTTGACTCCACTCAGTAAGAGGGAGAGGCAGTATTCTGCCACCTTGTGCTGGGACTGATGGCGGTCACTTCAAGAGTGGATTTGAAGGATGGGGCCTAATGTGAATGAAACCATGTGTAAATGCAATATTAATAAACTACTTTCATGACATCCCCTGACCAATTTTTTTTTTTTTAGACTGTGGAATTTTAAAGCATTTAACAATCCTTCCTTCTACAGATCTGTGACATCTAAAAGCATAACTGATTTTTGTAGAGAACCGGGTGGTGCTGTTTTCCATAAGGTCTGTCTGTATTTAAAGACATACAAAAAAGACAGGAACCATCCTGGAACTGGTGTAACATATTGATCTTGACCCAGCTGACCACCTTTGCGAGGAGATGAGCAAATACAGTAAGCTCTTCAGCTTTGAACACTCAAAGCCACTTCCACAGAGCGGAGGAGCATCGTCGTGGCTCCTGTTCTCACTCTTGTGTTTGATCACCTCTATGAGATGGATCAGCACTTATTGATCAATCTCATAAAGGTGACTAATTTGACTTTAGTCTGGGAGCAACAATATATGGGATTACAGACATCCTTTTTCACAGAATCTTATTTTTAACTGCTAAAATTATGTTATACTCAAAACAAATGTAATTACAGTGAGGCAATTGGTGGAGTGCCACTGGGGTCTGCACTAGGAACCCTGCTCTTTGTCATTAATATCAATGATCTAGATCAGATGTCTTCAATCATGGTCTTGGAAAGCCCCAGTCCCTCTGGTTTTATAGGTCACCTGTTTTTTTAGCTACTGATGAATCGAGCAGGGCATCTGTTCAATAAAAAGAACTTTGGCTGAGGACTACTTAGACCTTAGTAATAAAATCTCTTGTTTAATTGATCATAATTGATCATAATTTTAATATTACATCACCTCTTTTAAATTGTTTTTTTTAAACTATGGTATACAGCTTAACATTTAATTTGCCATTATATCGCTTCCCCACATTGTCGAGAGGTTTTTAAGAAGTGACGACATGAACAAATAAATATTTTACTTAAGTAGCATCTTCTGTCTCCTGTTTTGTATTTCTATTTCATGCTTTTGCTACCTGAGGCGCTAAAGAAAGCAGTAAATATATGCGGTTATATGCAGTTAATAATGGAGTTAGGTCCGCTTGAGACAAGTACTTTATACCTGTCAAATACCAAGCTCTGTAACTGGGTATAGCTGTAAGCTGATTTGGACTTTAATCAATGAATAATAATTGAGCTTCTAAAAGCCAAAATATCCTCCTAATCAGTGTCATTGTTATAACTGTAAAATTATGGAAACATTCTTGTAGAAGCAATATCTCTTATACAATTAAGACAGCAGCCATATCACCCTGCAACTCACAGCTGGCAGCCCACTGAGGCTCAGCAGGTGTGAGCCTGGTCAGTACCTCGATAGGAGACTTCCTGGGAAAAACTAAGGTTGCTACTGGAAGAAGTATTAGTGGGCCAGCAGGGGGCGCTCACCCTGCAGTCTGTGTTTGTCCCACTGCCCCACTATAGTGACTGGGACACTATACTGTAAAGGTGATATTCTTTGGATGAGATTTAAAACTGAGGTCCTGATTCTCGTGGTCATTAAAAATCCCACGGTGTTTCTGGCCAAATTTCCCATTGGCCTTTACCAATCATGGCCTCCAGATAATGCCCATCTATGAATCATCATTACTCTCCTCCCCACTGATAGCTGGTGTGTGGTGAGTGTACTGGTGCACTATGTCTGCTCTTATATCATCCAGGTGGGGCTGCACACTGGTGGTGGTGGAGGGGAGTCCCCTTTACCTGTAAAGTGCTTTGAGTGGAGTATCCAGAGAAGTGCTATATAAATGTTTTAATAAGAACTTCTTTATTTCTTTAGAATTAATTTATTAGAATTTCTCCCAGAGCCACTTTTCAGTCTTAATTTATTAAATAATATTAATGTATATTCTCTGTTCTATTTTTAAGAATCAGATGCAATACTTATAAGGTGTTGTGTTTGACATTTTGTATTATTGCCACTACATTGCTTGATTTACGGGATTTAATTTAACTAGCTATTTAGCTGACAACTACTGTATACAATGATATTTAGTGGCCAAGACATTGACCAACACCGCAATGTTAAGATTCTGCCAGAAGGGGGCGGTATTTGCTGTTCTGCTCAGGGTGCTTTAATTATGTTGAGTCGGTGGCACTTTGAAGTTCGCAGGTCTGGACCAATTATCACGGAATAGTTAAATTCTTGACTTGTTTAGTTATAGTAGTCAAAATTAGATAAATTATATATTGTAAAGCAGGCATATCTAAAGGACTATTCGTTTTGGTTTTCCAACTATTGATACAAGTCTCAACGAGTAATTTTAGAAGATTTCATGTTGTTAAAAGTTGAAACGTATAGACTACAAATTAATGCTTGATGCAAATACGTTCTTGTTCTGTAACCTTTAGGCTTTTATGAATACTTGTTGCCTTTCAAAATACGTCTTTGGTGTACGTTGAGTTTTGTATTAAGGTTAAAAATCATCACTCCTATTAGCTACTTCAATAATTGACCACCAGGTGTCGCCCACAGCACCTGCTTTAAACTGGAGTATTAAAAGAAGAGGTCCGAACGAGGAATTTTCATTTATTACTATGGTAAACACTATGTGTCCATTTAAAGTATTTCTGTGAGATTTTAAACTGTTATTAAAATTGATTCATGGTTATTATTACATTATTATTGTTTTGTATTCTTGCCTGCAAGAAAGAACTCTGCAATGATCATTTCTGAGAGGGGTAGCGGTCCAGCATCAAGCACCTTTCCTCTGGCAATGATAAACTGCGAACCGTCAAACCGGAGGATTTCTTCGTGACATAATCTGAGCTCAGGGCAGATACCGAATTACCCTGTCAGATCCTCCCTTTCTGCATCTCGCATTTTCTTTTTAAAACTTTTGCCAGGACAAATGTTTTTTTTTTTAATATATATCGAAGCACAGTGAAATGATGGTAGAAGGCAGGGAAGCACCGAAATCACGACAAAAAGCTAAGTGTGTGAATCAAGTGTGGTAGAAACACAGAAAGCATTCATTCGTAAAAATATTGTAGATTTACTGCTGTGAACATCTCAAGAATTACAGCAGGGTTCCATAGCTCTGGTCTCTTTAAACGCCTGTAGGAATTAAAAGCCAGTTGGATAGAGACGAGTTCCATATAGGCCTTTAAAGATTTGATATAACATTTCATATAAAAGGGGCATTATGCCTGATAGATTATCGCAGTTTGGTTATTATTTTCAAATTACACACTGTTCCATGTTATTCTTGTACCCGAATATTCCTTTTAAAACACATTCAGTAACTGGGACACCTCAGGTGTACTGAACCATGTGAATATGTATGCAAAACACAGAAATATTCTTAACCCCAAGCCCAACCGGTAGATAAGGATTCTTTGCATCGGTACACAAAACTGACAAAAGAGTTATTGCTTTCATGACAGTTTCTTTTACCAGAATTTGTGCGTCATGCGAAATTGCTGTTTGTTTAAACGTTTTCTTCTTCTTGTGGAGTTCCGGATCTTTGCTATATACTGTATGTACAGTGTAAGCTCACTTCCCATACATTGAAAAACTAGTGCACTGCTGTGTATCTGTTTTTCGTTTGAGTTTACGAAGAAAAACGTAAGGCTTTGCAGGTGTATCTCAGCAGTTGTTTTACCTAGTCACCGTTTCTGTTTTTAAATGTTAGCAATTTTTACCAAGACCATATCAAATTTAAGCTTCTACTTAATATAGCTTTACATCTTAGTATTTGCATTTTAAACTATAATACTTTCGATTTAAAGCGTGTCACCTGTAATCAATGAAAATAAAAGAAACGTTTAAAAAGCAAGAACATTATTTTTTCCCTTGCAATAGCCTTAACATCTAATGCGGAGAAATACAGCGAGGACATGGACAGTTCCGACAAGTTAAAAACGTATTTTCTAACGGCTTATGAAGACGTCAAATGAAAATAGTAAATCTGTATTTGTAATCCATTATCATCCCTCATATACATGTATTTTGAAATGCGACGTTCAAATTTCAATTCGCAACTCGAATTTATCCCGTTTTACAGACACGTGTATCCCGTTCAGTCAACAGCTTCAAACTAAGATTTTGCAAGTTACATTATTGCTACTTCATCTTGGACATAGTTACATTTGTTAAAATCTGCCTTGAAATGCCTTTAGACGCTTCATGACTTCCTGCGTCGGAAACTTCGTGAAAATAAAACTATTTCAGCGTTGGCGTTTAGGGACCAAGAAAATGCAAACTATCTAAAAAGTCCCACCTGTAACTCACAGCTTTTGAGGAAATGAAAACGTTAAAACTTCCCGGAGAAAGCTCTTCTCTTTTTTTTTTTGCGTGTTGAAAACTTTGCTCGGTTTTTGTGGGATTTCCTAATGGGTTGCTCCACCCAAAAAGGATAAGGGGAGTGAGAGAGATTAGGCGGCTGAGGGAAAAAAAAAAGGATAAAAACTATTTCCCAAGCTCTCCGGAGTCCGAGAGTAAAGTCCTGAGTGTGTTTAATGACATGGCATTTTAAGAATGTTCCAAAGATGGCGGTGGCAACAGCAGTTCCGACAAGCAGGGTTCAGAAAAGTGGTTTTTTAGAAGTTTTGGTCCGGGATCGGTGGCACAAAGTTCTCGCCAGTTTAGGCGAAGAAGCCCTCACGCTGAGCTACGAGGAGCCCGGGGAGAATGTCAATCTGAATGGCATCACCAATGGATCATACGGGGGTCACCCCGATCCCACGAACAGCCCCAAAGCCCCTGTCAGGACAGCTTACACCGATTCACCCGAGCAAGTGCCGGAGGCGATAGCTAACAGAAAGAGAATCGTCAAAGTCATAAAGCAGGAGGTCGGGGGACTGGGGATCAGCATTAAGGGGGGCAAGGAAAATAAGATGCCGATACTCATCAGTAAGATCTTCAAGGGTCTAGCCGCGGATCAGACCCAGGCGCTGTATGTCGGGGACGCGATCCTGTCGGTGAACGGAGTGAATCTCCGGGACGCCACTCACGACGAGGCGGTGCAAGCGCTGAAGAGGGCTGGAAGAGAGGTGACGCTGGAAGGTAAGAGACGGAGAAACTTTTGTTGTTGTTGGTTTTTTTGCGCGGAACGGGAGAGAACTTCGGTATCAGCAATGGGGATATACAGTCACGTAAGAGACCGACAGTTTTAAAGTTAACTGGTGGGGGAATATTGTGTACATCCATCAGAAAAAAAAAGAAGAGGCGTGTAAAATGCGAAGCAATACAGAAATGGAAATAAAACCGTTAAATAACTAGTACAAATACATGAATTTTAAGGTCATAATGTAGTTTTACTCTTGATGTGTGTTGTTTCTGTCACGTGACGGACAATGTCACAGTTTCACGTTTAAGATTGTTGTGATTGTTTAACATTTAAGAGCAGTGCGATTGTTTGCCATTTACAATGTAAACTTCGCCGTAAAAATAGGTTATACAGTGAACTACAAAATCCATGGAATCAGTCATCCAATCGAATGGCGTGCAGGCTTACACCGTTCAACTTTCCCTAAGAGTAACTGTTTTGCAGACGGGCATGAGGTTAACAACTCTTGCATGGCCAGGAACAGGTTCACAAAAGAACAGTACTCGAAGTCTGTTTAACGTCACGTTTTCAATGTTTACATATGCTTGGACATAATAGCTGTCAGTACATTGAGTTCTCGCATAGATTATGCTCCACGTACGTAGATCTACATCTATCAAAAATGAGTGTACATACAGTATGATATTAAAGGGGGGGGGTCTTGTTTAAAAAAAGGAGTGAAGACGATTAAAAGGACACATTTAGCAGCTTGTTTCCCTCCTCAAAAGTTGCTTTGTTCGCAGTTTAACATTTCCCAGCCATTAATCTGCGTGTGCTTGTCGAAATTGAGGATGCGATCCTAAATGAATGGAAAAGTAAAAAAAAACAAACAAACCTTGACCTACGTATGTAAATTTCTATCGTAACATTTGGGCTTAAACACAGGCTGTACTGTAGCAAAATCTAAATAATAAATGCTAGAAAACAGCAAGTCTTACTCCACTTTAACAGTGTGAGTCAACTGGAAGTAAAGTCGGGGGGGGGAGATTAAAACTGCCGAGTTCAGATGTCAGCGGCCAAACAGTTTTTAAAGAAGCATTGTGCCAGGCAAGTGATGACCTGTTGTGGCCATAAAAAAAATTCACTGCAATATGTGAGGAGCAGGTTTTAGTGTGATGAACTTCTGGAGTAGTCAGTTGTCCAAATGGTCGTTACAAAGAGGCAGTTTGTGCAAGAGGCCAATCGGAAAGCACCCTCGATTGCTCAGCCAAGTTTCAGTGCAATTGGAGCAGTGGTTCCCCAGACGGGGGGAGCCTGAGGTGTCAGAATAAAATGGTGGACGGGTAGGCATTTGCTGGCGGTTTACCATGAACATTTTTGCTTCGTTTACATTTATGATGGTCAGTGAATACATAAATAATAAATGTTTGAGCAGGCTCTGCTGAAGTCAGGTGGGATTGCCAAAGACTTTGTGTTATATACTGAGATGCGTTAAAACACAACAAAATAAATGTATTGTTATATTTCATTATTCAAGAACAAGGCTGATGTATGTTTTAGTAATGCTGGGGCACTTATGGTACATTCATGTTTAAATCTTTTATCAAAAAGAAGGAAGTTAAGTGCTAAAGGTGTACATTTTTTCAATGCATGAGTTCAATACTTCATGTGTTCTCCATTTGCTGACAGACATGAAAAGGCATCAGTATCGCACAAGCGTTTATTTCTGTATGAGCCGGGAGTGATGCACACAGTTCAGTGGGTGTGCATGATCAAGGATCCCGAGGAAACGCACACACACACTTGTCCACTTCAGTGCACTACAAGGGTGCTCTATTGAGTTTATGTCAGGTGAATAGTGTGGCCAGTCTATCACACACACAATGTGCCATGCCAGGAAATATCTGATAATATTTGAAAGTCTGATATGGGACTGTGCATTGTCATGCATAAATGAAAGAGCATAATCTTGCACAAAGTAAGGTGCAATGTAAAGGCTGAGAACATTGTCTCTATAGTATTACATAGTCAAAGAACCTAGCTTCAGTGGGTTGCCAGTTGTGAGTTGCAACCATATCACCCTGCAGCCCTCTGAAGCTCAGCTGATCTGAGCCTGGTCAGTACCTGGATAGGAGACCTCCTGGGAAAAACTAAGGTTGCTGCTGGAAGAGGTGTTAGTGGGGCCAGCAGGGGGAGCTCACCCTGCGGTCTATGTTGGTCCTAATGCCCCAGTATAGTGACTGGGACACTGTACTTAAAAATCCCAGGGCATTTCTCGAAAAGAGTAAGGGGTTTAACCCCAGTGTCCTGGCCACAATTCCCATTGGCCCTTACCAATGTACTGTATGAGCTGAGATAAAAATAAACTCTATATTATGTTAATATTGTAATTATCTTCTAGTCATAGAACACTTTTTAAGTACATTTAATAAGTACCTTATCAACCCGTCTGTTAAAGTGGCCTCCTAATAATCCCCATCTATAATAATAATAATAATTGCTTACTAATTGCTCCATTCAAAGCGCTTTTCAGGTAATGGGGACTCCCCTCCACCACCACCAATGTGCAGCTTCCACCTGGATGATGCGACGGCAGCCATAGTGCGCCAGAACACTCACCACACACCAGCTCTCAGTGGGGAGGAGAGCAGAGTGATGTAGCCAATTCATAGAGGGGGATTATTAGGAGGCCATGATTGGTAAGGGCCAATGGGAAATTTGGCCAGGACACCGGGGTTACACCACTACTCTTTCTGAGAAACACCCTGGGATTTTTAATGACCACAGAGAGTCAGGACCTCGGTTTTACGTCTCATCCGAAGGATGGCACCTGTTTACAGTATAGTGTCCCATTACTATACTGGGGCATTAGGACCCACATGGACTGCAGGGTGAACGCCCCCTGCTGGCCCCACCAACACTTCTTCCAGCAGCAACCTTAGTTTTTCCCAGGAGGTCTCCCATCCCAGTGTGACCAGGCTCACACCTGTTTAGCTTCAGTGGGCTGCCAGTTGTGAGTTGCAGGGTGATATGAATTGGCTTCATCACTCTGTTCTCCTCCCCACTGATAGCTGATGAGTGTTGACCGTTCTGGTGCACTATGGCTGCCGTCACATCATCCAGGTGGGGCTGCACATTAGTTGTGGTGGAGGGGAGTCCCCATTACATGTAAAGTGCTTTGAGTGGAGAGTCCAGAAAAGTGCTATATAAGTGTAAGAAATTATTATTATCATCCATGACATAATGTAGCTCAATATAATACATGTGCTCTATTCCAGTTATTCAGCATCAAGGCAGTGTGGACTGTAGACACTATTATCTTCATCCCAGACTTCTCAATGGCCTCTACTCTTCTACCTTGTAGCAGTCTAGGCATTTTGGTTCAGCTATGATTAGTGCACATTTTACCAGGCTTTTTATATCTCTGGTCACAGGTGCAAGAGCAGGTGATCATCACCACAATCACATCCACATTTGCATTCCAGCATACCATCATGCTGTATGTGGTGTGTTACAATACATAGCCACATCCTTTGGGAAAAATCACTTTTAAATTGTAAATTGTGATGCAAAATTGTGTGCACCACTGAGGTGAACTTCGCTTGAAATATTTCATTATACTTCTTTAAAGTTAATTTAGCAATACTGGTAAGTATTATGCTCTGAGATAAAAATAAACTCTATATTATGTTAATATTGTAATTATCTTCTAGTCATAGAACACTTTTTAAGTACATTTAATAAGTACCTTATCAACCCGTCTGTTAAAGTATGACTACAATATTGTATTTTCATGTACTGCAATTTTATCACTTTCCTTAATCTTCAGCTTTCCTTGGCTTTTTTTCTAGTACTTTAACTGTAGGTGCAAACGTACAGTACAAATTTAAGATTTTTTCCTGATATTATTCAGAGAGGAAATGTACTGCACTATATGAACCACACTTTCAAAATTCTACAAAAACTTCCTTTGACTGTTATTAGCTGTTAAAATGCCTCTCATGATACATTTTGTAGTTTATGTAACTTACTGATGAGATCGGAAACTAACTTTATGGGAACTAGCATATGGCATTCAGAAGCCTGTTTAAAATCGGTAAACATATTCCGTCAACACAATAAACAGGAAGGCTCACAGCAATACAGCATTTCCAGATTTGGTAAGTCAATAACCCTTCGGTCAAAGAGACTTCCTAAGTTCAAGGGAATGGCCACCATTAAATCACATAAAAAGTTCCCCCATGTAATCCTTTTTCTCCTGAAGTAAAAGTGGTATGCATTATAACAATGAAAATCCCCTTTAGCTGCATGCTAATTGACCTGCACAATACCCCCTCCGGTTTGAAGGACTAACAGAAAAAGGACTTTAATGAACAATTTTGTTTGTGGTCAATAGTAGTCTGTTTTACCAGAGGGGGGCTCTGTGTGCCCTCACTACAGAAAAGAACAATAAAGGGCTTCTCATTATTTTCTCTCTTTAAATATTAGATGCCATTTTCCTTCAGCTGTGGAAACAGCGTTCTGTGTCTGTGGAGAATGGGTACATCAGAGATACTTCCTCACAGTGCTCTGCTCAGCTGTCTCAGCACGGCCTGGCTGGGGCACGCTTCTCAGTAACATTTGTCTTCACGCAGTTCAGTTGCTTTCCTGCCTTATTGAAACTGTCTGCTAAAATATGTGATGTTAGCAATTTCTGCCCAGCGTTTAGTTAAAGTCATCAAACCTGGATTTGTTCCTAGGCAACATGAGATGAAAGCACAAGCATAATGACCGTGGGTTATGGAATTCCTATGGGCCAGTGTGGGGGAACAAGCTGCTTGGCCCACCAGATAAACTTCATCTTTTTTTCCCCTTTATTCAACCTTTTTACTACTTGGAATATTATACAGGCAGATTTAACGGTAGTGAACCCAACATTGTTTTGGGTTTGCCTGTGTACAACCAAATATTTAAATATTTAATTGTGGTTTGTAAAGAAAACCAAAAAGATATCCCTTGAATTCATGTAAAACCCAAACTTTGTAAAGAATTAACCACACAAGACCAGTTAAAAGTATGGCATTAAATGAGAAGCCCAGTGCAGAAAACAAATCAAACATAAAGTGCACCAAGCTGAACTTAAAAAAAAGTGCTGTTCTCCAAGACATCCCCATAATGTCAGCCCACCAATCCTAAAAATCAGTCGACTCTGACCTTACAACCTTGAGCCGCAAGAAGAGCGTCTGTGGACATACCAAAATATTTGAGTAGAAAGGCATCTTAATGATTGTTAAATACCCTACAACCATAACCATATACATGCATACATATGTATTATAATGAGTAAAAAGATAGATGAATAAATAAAAAGAGGTATCAATTTAGCTCAGATCTTCTCTGGACCACAGCTAATGACAACCCCATCTCGGAGCTGTTAAGGTCATACTCCTGAATGGCTTCCGAGGTTACAGATCTTTTATTCTTGCAAATAATAAGAAACAGTCAAACATTTGCACAGACTTGTCACATGAATGTGATGGTTCTGGACTGGTAGAGTGACTGCTTTACAAGTGGTGACGTGACCTGTCACTCACAGAGCCAATTTTCATGTTTGGTGTAGTTTGCCGAAGCAGTAACACAGGTAAAACATCTAATTTCTTCTGAGATCTTCAGACATGCTCGTAGCAATTAAGTTATATTTATTACTCAACCAGGGATGATTGTATCTTTTTCTGCTCTTGCATTAATTAATGTCATGTCTTTTGAGCTCAGTATTTTGTTCTTCCAAGGAGCAATACTGTTCAAATAGTAAGCAAACCTACTGTTTAAAAAGTAAATAACATTATGCATGTGCCCAATGAGCTATTGATGTAAAACTGTTGTGTTTTCTTCTACAAACACATCTGCAAATTCAGTGACATGAAATCTAAATTCTAAATAATTTTTCCATAAAGCAAACAAAGTAAATCATGAAATTGGTAAGGCTGCCTACTTTTTGTTTTGGGTAATCAGAATCAAAAGACAGAGAAATTTCTATAAATGAGAAACATTTTGGTTCGTGGTTGGGTACACCCTCAATAATAGTATATCATTATCCAGCAACTACTGTACATCAAGAAATAAAATAAAATTAGAGGACCCTTTCCCTGAAAGGAAAAAGAGTAGGGTAGTGGTCAATTAAATTTTGGTTTAATGATTTTATTTTAGATGTGGCCATCAATTATTTCAATAATCATATACCACAATTGTGTCATTTTCCAAGTTTTTGCTATGGGTCACAATTTGCTCTCTACCATAAACGCAAAAAACTGCAAATATATGGTAGCAATCTATGGTGAAGGTTTAGAACAAATATCAGTTAAACTGATATAGTTCAGGTGGGTAGCTGCGTCAGCACGCATAGGCTGCAAAGGAACAAGTAATAGGCTTATTCCATGCTGAAAAAGAAGAAGAAAGAAAACACAATGTTTCAGCCGTGGAGCCTTCTTCAGGTGTGAGCACACCTGACACCTGAAGAAGGCCCCATGGCTGAAACGTTGGGTTTTCTTTCTTCTTTTTTTTCAGAATGGAATAAACCTATTACTTGTTCCTGATAAACTGAGATGTCTGGAAACTGCTGTCTGATCTTGGTCCTGCTGATGACACTACAGCTTCACTGTGTTGTGTGAAGATACACATGTGTAAACTTTTTCGTGTTAGGAGGGTTGCATTTGCAGTTATTTCATTTCTAGTTCCTTCCAACCATAGTCCTGCAAGACTCAATAATATCAGATATTTTCAGAAAGTTAACTGGAAAAAATAAAATTTCTTTGCCTTGCCTGACTTTGGAGCCATAGAGAAGTGAGACCTTATTGTACCTGCAAAAGGTTCTGGGCCTCCTGTGTTTATAAGCTGCAAAGGAAAAGATACGTTACGTACTACATCTGCAACGTCAGCATGTGTGTAGCTCATGAGTCGTATTAAAACAGGTCCATCTTTTTCAATGCTTGCTGAATTCAGACATCTGTAGAAAGTATTTAACTGGCATTTCAAAATCTGGATTCAGCATTGAAATACAACGTTCATGCCTTACATTTAGAAAATGTAATAGCTTGTCTTTTCTGAACGCATAACATAGAATACAGTGGCATACTGTATGAACCCTACTGTAACAACATTAAATGCAGAATAAAACTAAAATATGGCCATCAAGAACTACAGAACTAATTTGTTTGTAGTGACGTTTTCTTTGTCTGGTAAAAGTTTATTAAACTGCATTTAAATGCTGCGAGAGCTTCTGATCAGTGCAGACAATGGGATCATGTGAACCACTAGTGAAATATGTACACACTCGCAGAGTCATCATGGACCTTATCTTCAAAGTCATCTCACCATTGTGATTAGGCAGTGAGTTAGTTTATCGGGTTAGTAACAGCGTGAGACCCTGGACATGAATTCATGAACTACTCTTGTTCTGTTTCTACAAAAGGCAGACATTCTGTCAACACACCAAATCAGTGTGTTGTACAGTATAGTGGCATGCCATACTGAATAGACCCTGTTACACTACTGACTTTGTAAGGAAAGTTTGTCTTCATAGTCAAGAGTTAAGACAAGCCTAAACTTCTGTGTTCTGAGACCTCTTTTGTCAGAATCATTAATGAAACAGTCAGTAACTCATGTGTTGAGTCCCCTCAGTTCCAGCTAACAGGAAGTTATGTTATCTGTTGAAGTCTGAAAGGTGTGAAAATTAGACTAAGTTCCTTCCCTCACAGTTAACCATGCTGTCAACAGTATTTCATAACTTTAGCAACACCGATGGATGCTATTATTGTATTAAATTGAACAAAATTTGTTCAGTTTTGTACTTCTCCCCCTTCAGCAGTGTACAGCGGTCTTGTTTGTCTCAAAGGCTTGAGCCTTTGCTAAATGAGAGATTATGGAAAATGTAAGACGCCATGAGTGCATGTGTTTCACCAGAAGTTTTCCAACATGCCCTAACACATACCAGACCTAAAGAACGTAGTCATTTATTGTGTAGTTACGGACATTCAGTAGGTAAAGCATTTTTTTAAAACTTTGTCGTGTAATACAGGAACACTTTTGCTTCTGATTCCCATGATTTCTAATTTGAAGTTGACGAAATAATGTTAAAAAATTTGGCTCTTTCAGAAAAAAGTGGTCTCAAGAGGATGAACCCAAGTACAGAATGAAGTTTCTTGAATGTTGACCTTCTATTGCCTTCTTTTTAAATGAATATAGGTACATTCTCTTTTCAGTCTTACAAATTGATGTGCATTTTGTGTAATTTCCTATACTTTTTATCATTTTCATCATCCTGTTTGTTTTACAAATCATTGGGAGTTTATTAACGATATCTACTGACATTACTTCTGCAAGGCTGGTTGTGCATAGTTTCTAAAGATATTTTAATTTTAAAAGTTTAATTTGCATATATGAACACAGCTTTCGATTTCAACCAGGAAACATTTAACTTCATGTGGTTCAAACCATTTGAATGCTTTATTTGAAGTTGCTTTCCTGTGCCAGTGCACACTCTTGCCCCTTCTTTGTAAAATTGGTTGCTTTTTTGTGAGTGCTATTAGCCATCGAAAGAGCTATGGCTCATATCACCTTTTCTAGTTTTAAATATCTGCAATATATATTATAAATATTTATTTATAATAAACAAGGAATATAATTCAGTGCTGAAAAGAGAAGAAAGAAAACACAACGTTTCGGCCGTGGAGCCTTCTTCAGGTGTCATGGCCGAAAGGCTCCATGGCCGAAACATTGTGTTTTCTTTCTTCTCTTTTCAGCATGGAATAAACCTATTACTTGTTCTTTTGCAGCCTACGCATGCTGACGCAGCTACCCACCTGAACTACTATATATAATAATGTTCACTTTACATTTAAGTGTCTTGTCATGCTACGTTTTGCCTCTGTAATCTATAGTAAATATAGGATTATAAGAACTGTACACTTTATAGCGTAATGTATACTATATAAGAAATGTAGTTCAGGTCGGTAGCTGCGTCAGCATGCGTAGGCTGCAAAGGAACAAGTAATAGGTTTATTCCATGCTGAAAAGAGAAGAAAGAAAACACAATGTTTCGGCCATGGAGCCTTTCGGCCATGACACCTGAAGAAGGCTCCACGGCCGAAACGTTGTGTTCTCTTTCTTCTTTTTTTCAGCATGGAATAAACCTATTACTTGTTCCTATATAAGAAATGTGTGCAACCTGCAGTATGCATGTGCTGGAATACCTGCAAGTAACATAAAAAATGTTTTGATCTTAGTAAAAACATGCCTGTCTGTTATCAAGTTAATAGGTAGAGTTAAAAAAATTGAAATACGTTTAGAAAAGATTTTTAGCAAAGAAGTAATATCTAAATGGAATGTTTACCGTTTTTTAAAATTATTTAGTTGCAAAGGTTTGACACTGTGCAGGTATTCCAAATAGTTTATTAATAATTATTCATTCGTTGTCAAGTAAGAAATTATTTTTTTCAAATGAGCTTTGATTCTTGTTCTGTAAATTACAAGAAATAAACTGGTCATGTTTGGTCGCTGGGATTTTCAGAATTCAGTTTAATACGTTTCCTATTCAGATTGGTAGTCAGAATACAGGCTACTCTAAATAAAATGTTTCTGAAAATATAGCTTCTGAAAGGCACAAAACTGTGACCTTATGTTGCATGAGGATCTTAAATTGAAATAAAAAATAAGTCTTAAACTGAAAAAGAAAGTGCTAACTCCATTAGCACTTAACACTCTTTGCTTGTTATTTCACCATTGTGCTTTCAGAAGCAATCTTGATTAAATTTAACAGGGTTGCCTTGTTATACAGTATATTTCAGTAGTACAGCAGAGACTATTGTTGAATATTAAGTTACCTAATTTCCAAGTTATACCCATTTTCACTCTGTGAGAATATTCAATGTAAGTTGGAAATCTGGTTAGTTTCAGTGTGATTGGGTAGGCAAAAATTTCTCTTGACCTCACTGGACACTGGCTTATTGAAGTAAATCAATCAGTCTTCAACACTCATTTCCTTACTCCCTCCAGCAGAGATGTTCGGTTTGTGCTCTCAATAATTTATTACACAATAAATAATATACATTTTTATCATATTCAACCCAAAAGACTGCATGCTTCAGTTCAGCTGTGTGTTTTGGATTCTTTCTGTCGAAATCTAAGCACTTGAGCTCTATATTGATTTGATACTTCTTATAAAAAACAAAAATAATGTGTATGTAGTCGACTTCAGCTCGGCCTTAAAGAAATAATCAAAATACTTCACGACTCTTAAGGTGAATCAGATGCTCCCTGTTACTAGAACTATAATGTAATCTGTTTTTTTTAAGTCAATAAATAAAACAAATGATTTTCAATATCCTCCTGGTGCTCCTTAATTAATTGGCTACTGGGGAAAACTGGCCCTGGGGTGGTTGTGTGTCTGTGTGTGCCCTGTGATGGACTGGCATCCCATCCTGGTGTATCCTACCTAACACCTGTTTGCTTGCTCTGGCTCCCCGAGATCCTGCACTTGATAAAGGAGTTTGAAATGAAATGAATGTTACAGTCCTTCAGTGAAACAGAATGGAGGAGGACAAAGACTGGCTCAGCAGTATAGGTTATAAGTGTGCGGCTTCTTAATCAACAGCACTTCATTTTTAGTTTTTCAAAATAAAAATGCCTCTCAAGTAGCACTTGGGTTTAAAGAAAGTGTCAGTACTATAATTAACACTTGCAAATGAAGTATTTTGTTTCTCAAGGGCATTTTGTGTTGCGATATTAAAGATCTTTAAACTTTGCAGCCTGTTGACTCTTGTGCTAAATGGTGCATTCTCACTTCACTAAAGCTCATGGCTTTTGAGCTGAAAATCTAACAGAAGGTGCCATGGATAGACAGTGTGTTTTGGATTTCAGGTAATATAAATCCAAAACACAGCATCAACACAGCATTTTAAGATTACAAGGGCTGGCAGTGTTCATAGAGGAATTATCAGGAAATTGCCTGTGTTAACCTATGCTAAAAGTAGTTACATAGCAACAGTTGTGTTATTTGTGACTTAGAGTGTTGAAATTAGCTGAAGGGTTGGCTTCAGTTAAATTATTTTCTAGCTTGACATGCATGGTCTAGCTCATTATGTGATTTTGTAAATGGACTTTAGTGTATTTTTCCTACGTAGCTGGCACCGAATCGCCTTTTGTTGTTAAAGGGATATTATGTTTCTGTCAAACCTGAGAGATTAATCTAATTCATGAAATGAATCTAATTGTAAAGCAAGGTTTTGTAAACATACTGCTGGTGTGAACAGACAATTTCTGGAACAAAAAGTGAAAGCAAATACAGCAACTAATTGCTTCCTAGATAAGGCCAATCTTGCCCATCTTTGCCAGTCCTGATTTTGTCTTAATCTTTCAGAATTTCCTGTCTTTTACTTACAGTCTTCTTTCAGTTTTACAGATCTGTTGTAACTAGTAAACGTCTTTTGGTGATTGGAAGTGGTAACAGAAACAAAGACTGAGCTTTTTTCTTTTTTTTTTTTACTGAAGCTGGTTTCTTTTCATTTGCCATTGAGCTCCATCATTAATATTTGCTGTCAAATATTCTATCTTCTTGGAGACTCACAGAATATCAAAGTACAATATTGACTAATAAAACTGAACACATCTGAACAATGAGATTCCCAACAGCTGTTGCTCACAGTTGTCACTGACTTTGTGTTGTCTTTGTGTAGACAGTTTGAAGTGCCTCAGAAAGCTTCTTGTATACTGTATATATCCTGTCAAAAGATGGATGGACTAGCAATAGATGATATGGCACTAAATCATCCATGAACTGTAGCCCAAAGGTCTTTTGGAGTCTTTCTGAAGTTATGGGGTTACATCAGTGCCAAACCTACAAGAGTGTTTAATTTGTTCTAAATATAACAAAAATGAAAACAGTGCTGT
The DNA here is from genome assembly GCF_040954835.1 of Lepisosteus oculatus. Lineage (NCBI taxonomy): Eukaryota > Metazoa > Chordata > Actinopteri > Semionotiformes > Lepisosteidae > Lepisosteus > Lepisosteus oculatus. The sequence continues at coordinate 11,053,515 of NC_090705.1, forward strand.
TATATAGACTGACATTCTGAATTCAATTTTTTTTGTTAAAGAGTAAAATCAGAGTTTTCTGCTTGAATTGCGGCAGAAGCCACATGACATGGTTTTGAGACTGAAAACCAGCACCACACCGTCATTTTAATTCATTTTGTTGTACATTAAGGAAAATATGAGCAAAGGAAACACAGAGGATGTTTTCCGTTTAATCGTCAAAAAATGACAGCCCCTTTTTATCTCCTCTTTAACCAAATGGAAAGAAATATTTTTAGTGCAGGTTGTCAAAGCCACCCACACTTCAGCAGCCCTGGCGTTTTTACCTTCTATGTCTCTGTTTTCATTTCAGGGTGTTTTGCCAAAGTAAAGGAAATTCAAAGATAAAGCAAGTGCGTGACCAGGTTTAATATTTATTAGACAGGCTAATATTTCTTTATTATCCCCCTGATTTATAGCAGATGCAGTGTATTTCAGAGACTCACAGCTTTTGCGCTGCTGCGTAAGCTATATTATACCTCTTGCTGGACCTTGATCCCACTAGAGACTCTTTAGGGATCCACACAGGGTAAGATCCAGACTGTAGAGAGGCTACAGCATACTGTAGGTGTACTGTTATTGTCAGTGCCCGTAAACTTCCCGGGACTAATTGTTATTTTTCCAGAGAGCAGGGTTCCAAAAATGGCAACGTGCTAGAGAATTACCTGAAACCAGCTGTCTGGACAAAACGACAAAGAAAACTGAAACAAGGTGTTCTGTTACAACACAGACTACATAGTGACAGTAGCACCTGAGAATTTTAGGCCTCTAACACATCCTTCCCACAATCCAGACTCGAGAAACATGCGATTGATTGAAATGCATGTGCTGCAGATAAATAATACCTGATGAATAATAATAATAATAATAATAATAATAATAATAATAATAAATCATAATAGGCTACATTTCGCCAAAAGTTACTTCACCTTTCCTATTGCTCTCTCTTTATACAGTATGCGTGTCATAAAATTGTGGTCTGATTTGATCACTTCAAACTTGAAAAACTCATTTCTGTATTTTCCCAGCTGGGTCTTAATACTAAAACAGTTTTGTTGAATTTTATTACTTGAAAAACATGTTAAGGGGAAAAAAGTAGATCAGCTTCACAGAGGCTTTTGGTGAACCACATGATGTGGCTTTGTTTTCCTTGAGCGCAGTTTTCTTTCTGTGAACTCCGAAAGGCCTGTGTTTGCTCTGGTAATTATCACGGCAAATATTAATAAAAGAAGAGCAAACAGCTGTGAATTACACAGAACCGACACAGAATATATCACAAAAGGAGTCACAAAATGGAATGACTGGAAAGTAGGTAAAATAACTCCGAACCTCCCAGGTAAAACGTCCGTTTGTGTAAACAGGCACCTGCCAGACTACCATGTTAAAAAACAATTGAGAGGATAATCAGTAAATGTTGCTTTATGTACTCTGTGTCAAGAGGGTGTGTTGGCTTGCAAGCTCATTTAACATGGAAATGTCCAATAGTTAATAAATGGTAGTCATATATGAGCCTGCAAATGGATAGGCGTACTTTTTGGATCTGCAGTATCCCTTAGAAATTAAAAATAAATGATAGAATATCCAGTGATGAACATAAATCTTAGCATAGAAGCTGCTGGGCCTCTGGGGATGACTTATGTTCTCAGTCTTCTGGATTCTATGGTTTGCCAGTGGGAGAAAAAATAATGACAGTATATTTCAAATATAATCTCAATCTCTCAACATCTGTCTGGGTAGGTGATGTCTAGCAATTCTTCGGAGCTATGTATAACCAACACCCTTGGCATCAGTGCTTTTGCAGTGGTTCAAACTGATAAGAAAACATGAAGGACACCAAGGCAGACAGAGATTGCATCCGGAGTCAGGCTGTTGTTTTATCCATTATACATCTGGAATTGTGCATAGACAACACTGAGGGCCTGAAGTCTGCTCTATGACCTCACTGGGAAACTATCCTGCTGACGCAGAAATGAAAAGGACTGCAAGGACAGCACGAGTGCACTAAAAACACAGGAAACAGAAGGCATTTTTATGCACGTCCACAGCATAACAGGACTGGGTAATAGTGGGAGATAAATGACAAGTGTCCCCGGATAGATTCACTGTAAACTTTGTCACACATTAGAACTGTGCATTTTACTTTAAGCTTGGTCCTTTTTCTTTACTTTTATTGATTTTGCCAGTAACCATATGTTTGAATTCTATTTGTTAATTGAAACCAAAAGTGTTTCTAAAACGTGATCTTGGCTTAAACAATCAATATTTGCAGGCCAAATCCGAAGGAAAGTTTATTCAGCAATGAAAGGCACTCGGTATTAATCATACTTATTTTAAGTATTTCTTTGAAAACGTTAATGTAAAATTTCACTGGCTAAGTTGAACCATGTAGTTTTCGTTTTAGCAACAAATGGAAAATAACTGTGGTTTTCAGTATACATTTCTTGATTACCTCAGTGAAACTCCTCCCTGGCATTAAGACAGTTTACACAGTGGCTCTGCCTTTTAACTTGAGAACTGTTCTCTGTTTACTTTCATATCTTCAGTGCTATTGCTTGTGGTTTGAATTCAATCCAGATCTTAAAACTGCCCCTCCTGTGGGTAATGAAATGACAGAGGCACTTCTTCCCTGTGGAACATATATAACATCACTGGTCTTTCTTTTTCACTTTTAGACAGAAAGCGTTTAGCCGTTTACCTCTGTCTTTACTGCAGATTGAGAACCATCAGTTAATGAAAACAGTATTTTACATTTTGAGCTAATATTACATAATTTTCCTTTTTATTTCATTTTCCAGCCAGAACTCTTTTAGTACATGTAACACTAACACACCTTTATAAACCAAGGTAATGTGTGAATATCTAAAAAAGATATTCTTGAAACTGAATGGTCATTTTCAAGATGGATGAAGTTGTTTTAAAATCAACAGTTTTACAACAAGCCATGTATATTCAAATCATTACAGATTCAAATGGAATATATTAATATATATAGTAGTAATACATATTAGTAATATTTTAGCAATATTTTTTTGTATGTTGACTTTTTTCTTTTTGAGTTGGATATGACTTTTCAAGGAAATTTCCAGTTTCAATCAGCCTTTAATAATCACATTAAAAAACAGAACCTGTTTTCCACTCTTTAAATGTTCAGCTGACCCTCCATTTTCCAGCTTTTAACCCTGCCGTGTACATTTTTTGTACTTATGGACAGATGCTTGACTTTACTAAGACTAAACCAAAGTCACAATGCTCTTTTGAGCACGTACACAGGGATTATGTATTTTGGAGGTTTAGATAAAGCATTAACATGAGAGAAACAGTTCATACATTGAAAGGAGAGACAATATCACTGACTAAAAACAGGTCAATTCACCAGTGTTTCTAAATGTAATTTAGATTAAATTTGTGTTTTCATGTGTTATCATGAATTGAATTAACAGTAGAAAACTAAATGAATTGTTTTGAATTATGAATTGACATATGTTGGTATGAATTAAAACTGCAGTGCTTGTTTTGTTTTTTGTGTTGTTCCGTTTATCAGAAATAGAAGTAGCTGTGCGCTATAAAAAATCCAATATGACACTTTTTTTTTGAATGAGCAGTGACTCATAGAGATCAGTTCTTTCATATTTTTAAGTACTTTTATTGAAGTCCCAATAAACAGTTTTTGCTTTGATCATACCTTATCTGCACTAACCAAAAGGAAGTCGCAGGCTATAGTCTGAGTCAGCTTTTTATCAATTTTGCATCATCTACACAGCATAAACACTTGCAAACAGCTGTCTCCTGTGTTACATACCCACTTTTAACCTTTCTTACTGTTTATTTTACATATACTTTGAACTAAAAGCAAGGCTGTGTTTCTCCTGCTGTGTGCATTTCAGTTGAAATGTTGAAGCGCTTCTTAAGAAAGCATATGGATGCAGTGTAGTAAGATGGTATAAGACTACATTGTGCAAAACATTCCTACAGAATCTCTTGTCCCTTTTCACTTCAGTTTAATTTGGGGATTTGTAATCTCTTCTGAATGGTGGATCCCAGTTTAAGAAATCCTTCTCAGTAAGGGTCACCAAATAAAATCTGTGTTTACCATTATTTAAAAATTCCATATTTGTGAAATATTAAAATCATAACTGCTGTCCACTGTAGGTGCTTTTAGAGTTGATTACCTCACAATATGGTTCATGTACATCTCATAAAAACATTGTATGCCCATTGCTCGACGAGCAGTGAAAATTACTCATGTCAGAAAAGTTCCCTTTAACTCTACTGAGCACCTCCAGGACCTTCCTAGGGACCTGTTTCACAAGTCTTTATATATTTAATTTAGTCTGACTGTTAATTTCCTGGTTGTGGGGTTTTGTTCTCTTTAGAGACAAATGGCATATCCAGAGCCAGGGAACGAAAGGCCTTAGGAAGGAATTAACTGGAGGAAACGCTGACACGTGTTTCATACTAAAGATAGATTTTCTTTGCTGTTTTACAGTAATGTGACACTACAAAACAAAAGGAGAGCCATTGAAGAAAATAACTTTGTGAGGCTTGTTTTACAGATAAAAATTGTGATGTAAGCATTGTTACATGAGTAATGCTTACTCCGTAGATCATCAGTGTTGATGTGTTGCACCAGAGACTTAAGAGTTTTCCACTGTTCTTCGGTATTTATGACCAAATTAAGTCTGAAGAAATATAAGATGTTAGATGTTATACTTTGTTATATTAGACAGGCATAGGAAAATATGGAAACAAATACCAATCTGTAAAATAAGTTGAAAAAATTTAAATGTTAAAAATATCACTTTCCAATATGTAAATTATAGATGGAAAATATCCTTTACCTTAACTTTGCTTAGAGTAGTTAGGTTTGCTTTACCTGTAAATTAACAATTTATATTAAGAATAGAAAAATCTAAATGTTTCATATAGAATTTTCTAGAATAATTCACAACATTCAAACATAACACCATACTTTTTGTGGGAATACTATGTTTTAAAAACTACTATGTGAAATAATCCTTGGGATATACTTTGACATATACTATTTACTGAAAACTCTTATTCAAAAGACTCAGTCACATGGAACTATTCCTGTGTAGAACTTCTTTCTTATAACTAATAATATAATTGTACAGTGCAGTAAATACATTTTAATAGCACATGCCTTTATCATGTTTTCTAAACATTCATTTAGATTGGAGCTATGTGTTCGGCCTGTATTATTAAGACTTTTTAGAAGTAATTGTTTTATTGAAATGTTTGCTGTGGGATATTAAGTTGTAAGTTATTAGTGTGATGCTCAAAATTCAAAAAGAGCTTTAAAATAGTTAAAAGTAATTATTCGTAACCCATTACTGTTGCATTTGTGTACGGAATTCATTTTTAAATCAATAACACATTTTACTGTCATTTTGTTTAATATGCTGTGTTTATTTCTTTAGCAACTGTATACACACAGCATAGATCAGAGATTGTTTACACACAGCTTCATAGTAATTTTAAAAAGTTAAACCATACACAAGTAATGGATTACTGTATAAAACTAATTTTCTCCTAAATAATTGTCTCTGTTACTCAAGGACATTAACGATGAAGGATGAAAAAAATAGTACCTTTGCATAGTTATACAATAAGGTAGAAAGTGTTCAGCACTGAGTGTCAGAAGGAAGTGGAATTATTGAACCTAAAGAAAATGTTAAGAAAATGTATAAGCCTTGATAAGATAAAATTGAATGTTTTTATCAGCGCTTACGGAAATGCCCTTGAGTGTGACACATCTACCTAGAATATGGGGAGAGTTGTTTTAAATAAACATGAATTGTGCCCTTGAAAACAGTGAGTCATGACCGAACAGTACTGCAAACATGACATCTCCCTGTCCTGCTGGATTCTCCTAATGAGTAGGGTTATATTAGTAGCAGCACCTAATGAGTAGCACTATTGTCATGTTCATTAGAAAGTTCTGATACAGGTGTCTTTAAAGTAACCCTCTGTGCTTTTGTGTAGGCACCTGTGCCCTGCAAGACACTGGTCTCCCATACAGAGTGCACACCTGACTTTCCTCAATACTTACAGGGTAGACTGCATGTTGCTGCAAGCGTTACCACGAATATAAAGTTTTCTGATAAGTGGATGGATGGAAGTTTAGACACTGGTGTTTTTAGAAAAGTACAATTAAGAGGACCATACTAAGTCTCTGGAGAATTCCACAGGAAACCTGGTCATTAACTGCCATTAGAATTAGAATTATCATTCTTTTCTGTCTGCGTTTTCCCCAGAATTGTAAATTTGGGTTTCCATTGGTGGTGCAATTAAATTGAATCTTCTTACTCTCCGAACCCACACAATGTGAGCAGTGTTATTAAGTTTTAATTTAAGAGCTTTAATGATCTGAGAAATGAGTCTGGTCTTTTCTTCGATTCTCTACAGCTGCTTTCTAATTAATGTGATAAAAGAAAATGTGTGGCTGTGGTTGTGCTATTTAGACAAATAACAGATTTGCTCTATTTGTGGTGAGCCATTAGCTGCCCTGTTGCAGACAACATAACAACAAGTAATGTGCTCATTACTGCACTCTGAATTTCAGCCAGTGAAAGAATGCAAATTAAACACAGAAAATTCAATCTTGTCTGAAAAGGTTTATTACAATTAACCAGTTGAAAATTATAATTCTTTGGCTAGAGTTAACTCATTTAAAAATGAAATCTCAAAATATATCCAGGTCATTTGAATAACATCAGAATGATACTTGCAACATTCAGCATTCAGTGTGTCTGGTGTAATAGTGTTTGCATTTCAATATTTGTAGTTCAGGCTGCTTGTCGCTTACTCAGTCTAATTTTTGACCATTGATCCATTAATTATTAATTAGTAGTTAGTAATTCAAATTAATAATTCAAAGCTGGTTGCAGCTATAAATGCAGAGAAAGTGGGATAGATTTTTTAACCTTGCTGAAAAGTTTGTCAAATGACAGGGAGAAAAAGGTTTATTGTATTGTGTATAAAGTCATAATTCAGATAAATAGAATAACAAAATAATTTGCAGCTTCTATTTACTGTGCCTTTTCTCCATAAACCCCTCTTTCCAGAATTAGGTACTGACAAAGTATCTTATAGGAAATTTGAGCTGTACTTACATTATAAAATAATGTCTAACTTTGTATGCCATTGTCATCTTCATATTGCTTCTGTCAGGTGGCTCTTGAATTGAACAATACAGATCTGTGTGAATCCCTGTAACAGTTTGATTGTTGATATGCTGTGTGTTGATGAAAGTATTAACTGTCAGTTTCTGGAAACGGATTACTTTCAAGAACTATATAGCTCATGTTAAAACTCTTTTTGATGGAGTAAAGCGAGAAGTTACAGGCAAGTGTGTTTAGTAGCAAGTACGCGGGGTGTAAAATATCATCTCATTCTGTTTTTATCTGGGCCAATAAGAGCTTTTACCTTCAAAAGCCATGTGATTTTAGACAAAGGTGAGCAAGAATGTTTTTTTAACCAGTGTTGAGAAGTCCTGCAAGATCTACATTTCAGGGGGTGGGCGGTATTTTGGTTCTTTTTGTGGATTATTGAATAACTCTGCTGGTCCTTCCAGAAAATGATTCCTTATATTTGTGGCAAGGGAACAAATATCACTGAAGAGGACTTTTAAAGCCAGAACCTTCATGGCCTACTTAGAATAATCCATGAAGATGTATGCAACACATTTGGTAAATTCCTTAACTCCTCCACAACAGTGTTTTTCCTTTAGGAAAACGTGCACTAGGAAGATCTATCATTGAAAATCACTTCACAGTATTGCTAGTGTATGTTGTATTTGCCTTAATGTCTTAATAATATCTCAAACGGATATTTTTAAAGTCATCCTAAAACTTGGTCTGAAGTGCTTATCCTTCCATATATTCGGAAGCTTCGCCTCCAGTTTAGTCTGCTGTATTCAGATTAACCTTTCCGTGCTGAGCTGTGGACAGAAAATGCTGGGCAAAGTATGGTCTTTTTTAAGCAAAGTGGGTTATTTTTAAGCCATGATATAAAATGAAGCTATAAGCCATTGTCTGATAATATAAATTACTATATATTTTGTATTCTATTTACCATATAAATCTAGTAGTATTGTAATAGTATGTAGTAATTTATTAATAATGTATATAGCAATATTAATATGGTAATATTGCAACATTATAATGTACGTGGATGCCTTAGCATAACAATATGTCTCTTTCATGGCCCATTTGTCTTGTGATTTCCACTGTGTCCATTTGTACTTGTTCCCCGTAGAGTTTGAAATCCTGGAGTAATAAAAGTTGATACACGTTTATCTTGCATTTGGGAGAATATAAAAAGTTTGCTATCTTAACATTTTTCCTCTTCATCGGGGATTCATTCAAATACAGGAGTTGAGGAATATAAAGAGCTTAAGTGTCTCAGTCACCTTGACTAAAATTCTGCTTTCATTGTAGCCTTTACACAGAACTAGACTGGTGGCATAAAGTTGCTTCCTAAAAAGATCTGTTTTCTGCACTTTGCACCTTCACAGAGCACGACTGTTCAATACTGTATAACTCCTTTGGTATATTTACAGTTATATTATAGCACTGCAGCACTTTCAGTCAAACTAATTAAAACCTCCAGGATTAAAGGAGCTTTCTAATTTTGAAAGGATGAAAATGTCATGGTAACTTTGCAATCCAGAATGATTCCAGAGATCACTGAACTTGCATGAAAGAGATGGTAGTTGGTGCAGATGTCTCTGGTTACTTACGCAAGGGGGAAACATATTTACACATGTTGTTTCTTCACGTTACATCACCTTGTATCCTAAAAGAGTTTTTAGCTCCACACCAAACTTCAGTCCTACTTTCTTTACACCGCAGGTCTCTGATAGTTGTCAGCTCTGCTGTCAGACGTGTTCACTCATTAACACACTGACGTCTGTTTGCTGCTTCACCTCTTACCCACAGGTTTCTGTCACGTCCAACTAGAACTAGCACTACAGGACCGTTTTATTTACCCAATGAGGCAAGAAAGCCATCCCAATGTTGTCATGGGGTGATACAGACATACTTTCTGTTTTTATGAATTGCTCCCAGTGTTTCTAAACAGCTGGGGTCAGGGATGAAAGTAAAACAAACTGGGATTCAAAGTTCTAAAGATGTTCAAATCTTTATCATCAAATACCATAAAAGGAGTAGTCTAAAATATCTTGGTCAGGTCCCTGTTGGACCTTCTGTGGCTAAAAAAAATCTTTATCGTGAAAGCACAGTGAGAACCACATAGCCTTAGGCCTCTAGTGTCAGTCAGAGCAGAATTTCCACTGTTTATCTGTGATTGTTCCTAAGACAGGAGAGAACAAAGCTGTCCTGTCTTTTCCTGATATAATTTAAATGTGTCATTTAAATCATGCAGCTGGGTAAGTGAAAAGAACTGAGTCAGTTAACAAATGTGAACAAAAAGACCTGATATTCTGCACTTGCTATTTCCATTTTACAGTCAAATAAAATGGTTTTGGTTTAACCTTGTTAAAATGTCTGTGGGTTTTTTTATGAAAAAGAAAACATTTTAACCCTTTAGTTATAGTTTCCATTTCTATTTGCAGTTGTTCAAACTCATATTGGTACATGTTTTCAATGACATTTGTGCACTACAATTACATTCAGTTTTCTTGACTTTTGTTTTTATCTGGCTTTTTTTGTTTTTATCTGTATGTCTATTGATCTTTTAAACATTAATTCGTAATTTGGCATAGATATGTTTATATTTCTGTAGATGCTTAAATAAATTCCCCCTTTTGCATTCTGTGGGAGCTTTGAAGTATTAATTTATTTCAGACTTCTTTAAGGTTTTCTCTGGTCAAAGTTTGATTTTTTTGTCATGTATAATTAATTGAAAGAGAGCAGTTTAAAGTTCAGGGTAATGGTATAAACCTGTTTTGATTACCTCGCAAGCTAACTTTATGTTTGGTAGGGTAGCCACAGTATAAGAGCTCCATACAGGCTTTGTACCTGTATCAGTTTTCTTTAAAAAGAGAGAAAAAAGAATTAGAATCCATGTTAAGTCTGTTATCATTGCTGTCTCCATTTACGTCATCCAGTTAAAGTTAATATTTGACTCTGAAGCTGCCAATTCTTGTAACATGATCTTCCACGACCTCTTCCTCTATTTTGAAGTATGGCTTGGTAAACCAATTGGCGATTAAAAACAAGTTATGCAGTTAGTTTTGTTTGCACTTTCATTTCAAGGTTATTGATATTGGAAATAACAGTTCGTTTAATAAAAACCATATGCCTGGGGTGAGAGGTGATCTTTTGGAAAATAACTTGTTTGGTATTTTTTTATTACTGTTATACAGTAATGTTATACATGACTGTATAACTGATTCATAGGCATCTTATGTATAAATCCTTGTTTCTAAAAAAAGCAGGTAACCCAGGTGTTAGACTATAAAACCACTAGGATACCATTCAATCCATATTATCCAACTGGCTTCTAATGGCTTTTAAATCTGAGACCTCCTTTTGAGAAGGAGCTTGCAAGATTCTTGAGAAGTAGCTGGGGTATTAAAGTTAAATATACGGAATATCTTACCCCCCTGAACTGACACCATTAATTCTTTTCTGCAGTATAACAGGTTTTATAGAAAGGCATGTGATGAGCCCAGGGACAGCAAATGGCAGTGAATTAATTGACATATTAAAACTGGTTTGTGAAAATGTTTTCTTTCATAATTCAACAAAGTCCAGTAAATGAGTTTCAGATAAGCCAGAACTGAGGAAGCACAACGATTTAAAATATTGCAAACGATAAGTCAGTGTTCATAGATACTAAAATATGATTACATAGAAAAATCTAAAAAAGATTTATTAGCTACAGGTAAGATTTTAAAAATTATACAAATTATAATTAATTAAATTATTTTAGTGTTCTTGATTTATATTGTAAAGTTCATTTAATGTGTTTTTAGCATATAAAACCCCAAATTCTTCAATCCAAGTCTGGAGAGCACAGGGCAAGACAGTGTTATTACACTACGCCAAGACATAAAAAAGAATAGCAAGTCTGACTTCTAACCACTGCTCTTCCCTGGAGTGCAAGATGACAAAGGTCTTCTCACCTTAAGAGCTGTCGTACATCATAAAGTATCGTGCCTAGACTGAGTGTTTCAGAAAATGTTTAGAAAAGATACTCAAATGCCTCTGTGCATTCAGATTGCAAGACATGGACACTTTTTTGCCAACGGAACTCTTAACAAACCATGTGGGATGTGGGATGAAGTAATTGATTTACAGGTTTCTTAAATCATCCGTCTCTTTTGAAAACTGAGATTTTAATTGTCCATGCATTGAAAACGGCTTTGATGAACACGCCGTCCTTTACACAGAGATTCAAATAACAGCTATGCGTGCCTGCTAGCAGAGCACCGTTTCAGAGTGTGAACCCGATATGGAAGACAGCATGAATGCCTACAATACACATGAGGGCAGAAATACGAGAATAGCAGTAATTATAGCAGCCTGAAATATTTGTGGGGGTCCTCTGTACAGGACGACGTAGTAAATGAAAGGTAACGCAGTTGCCTGGCTCAGTTCTTGTTTGTTCTTTTTGAGTAAGAGGGTAGAGGAGGCCCCAGTAAGGACATGAAGTATTGACTGCAGCAGTTGCTAGGAGATGTCCAATAATAATGAAGTGATAAGGAAAGGTGTTTTATTTGAAGGAGAAAAAACAATGCATGGTACAGTGAAAGTATGTTTGTTTCGATGAGTAAGGTGAAGGATAAGGCTCATGACAAATACCTGCTTCCTGTACTTTGCCAAATCCTAGTCACCTGAAACCCTTTTTCGTCTCTGAATTACAGTTCAATGTAATCGTGGTCTCAATGAAAAAGCGGCAGTTTTGAGTCTCCATTGGGCTTAACTGCCCCCTTCTTATCCTGTTTGCAATATTTAAAGAATGCACGCAGGATGCATGTGAAAAATCACTTCAGTAGGCCAACCTTTTTATTAAAATCTTTACAAACCAGTTTTACACCTGGTTGACACCCAGTGTAAACATATTTACACAAGAAGATGGTGTAAAGCAGTTACTGCTCTGTTAACGTCTCATTTTTATTTGTGCGGGAAAAACTTGTCATCCCGTGCTTCACAGTTTCTCAGACATTCCCTGAATTTACTGTATTTTTGTCACTTCAGTACAGTGTTTTCCTGTTGTATCCTTGTTTCCAATTCTATTGAAGCTACCAGATACAATGTATGGGAGAATCGAGCTAGACTAAAAAGAAACCTTTTTTTATTTCTTGTTGCTGCAGTGAAGTATATGCGGGAGGCGACCCCTTATGTGAAGAAAGGCTCTCCTGTGTCAGAAATCGGATGGGAGACCCCCCCTCCGGAGTCCCCTCGGCTTGGCGTCACATCCTCCGAGCTTTCTTCTCCCCCAGTGGTGTCCCTTCAGGGTGACAGGCGATACATCCCCTTGAAAATGTGCTATGTGACACGGAGTATGACTACTCCAGACCCTGAGAACAGGTAAATGATTGACATTCCATTACACTGCTGAAAGGTTTACTCAGAGTTGTACAGCATTAGTTGGTTCTACGTTTTAGGTACTTCTTTCATAATAAATGAGAAATAGTTTTTCACTGGAGTATGCTAGCATTTAGCAGAGATCCTTTAGAAATATGTCACAGCAACAAGGCAGTAGGGTCATCTTTATGTCAGTGAAGTGAAACTCAACAAACCTAATGGAAATTATTCATATTTTGCAATGAAAAATAATTACAGAAATTGCTTCTTGTCTTTATATGTTTGAGGTTTGGAGATCACTTGTCTGTGTTTTGTCTCTCAGTGCTTGTCAATTTCTTTTCTCACAAAACACATATTAACAATGACTTCAGAAGTCTGCTGTGTTTAAGCACTCCCCCAGAACTGTGTTGGACAACACTGTGAGAACAGAAACTCCTGAGAATTGCAAATTCTTTCATTACAAAGTTTATCGTTTTATCTTTTTGTTCAAAACTAGGTTGATGAAAAGATCAAATTCTGTAGGAAGCGAGAGTGAGATTGAATGTTAGCATTGTTGCACCAATAATAATGAATTCAGGCCAGTTCACGTTAATGAACTGCAAATCTAAATGATGTACTTTTTAGCCACTCAGCAGAGTTTTCACATCTCTAATATTTGAAAAGAACCCAGATTTGTATAAATGCTTGATGTTATGCTTTCAAGAACATCATCAAAATTAGAAAAAAATATTTGAATTTAAACTACAGTAGTACCTTATTATTTAAATTAGAACATTGCTCCATTTTAGTCTAAATGAGAGAGTCCCTGAAAAATTCAGATATACAGATAGAATCCTTATCGGCTTATACCCAGGAATAATGAACATCTTTGTGAGATTTGACTATGATCTTGATATTTCAGATATAGATTTAGAGAACTGTTGTCAGTTTGTTTTTGAGACTCAACAGAGCAGTCGAGATCAGAGTGTAAATTCTAGACTGATAGCCGAAGGCACTTATTCACACTTTCGTTTTGCATTATCTATAGAACTCGCAATAAAAATGTCAGTAGGTGGGTAGCAGTCCATATGTCCCTCGGTTCTTATTTTTACCTCCCAAGAGTTTTCATTCTTCTTTGTGAACTGTTTGCCTGTGATCAGAAGGGTTTATCTGAAAAGCCACTTCAGACAGAGTACAGTGAGATAGCTATGGAGTGTAAAATGAAATAACCAAATTGTTCAAGAGAGAAATCCACAGTCGACACAGATCAAAGTGTCATTCTTTTTTAATTCTGCTTTCTTTTTCTCCCTTTAATGTCTATTCCTTGCATACATTTCAAAGCATCTTGAAGGTTGTTTTTTTCCCCCTTGGCTGAAAACCCCTGACTAGCCTTTGAAACTTTTAAGTCTGATTGCTTCTCTTTTGGAACAAAACTTCTTCCCCTTTTTGTGTCAAAGTACTTTTTTGTGTAATTTTTCTTGAGTCAGGAGGCTGAGACAAAACCTTTAAATCATGCACCGTTGGAGCCCGATGCTCTCAGTGACTGAGTACATAAAATGACAAGGCACTGCTGGTTGTGTTTTCACAGATTTGTCATTGCTCATTTCAATGACAGATAAACCTTATTCTGAGGTGACTTGTAACTTAAGATATGATTGTACCACTGCACTTTAGAACTGGAGTTAGAACTGAACGGGTTGGAACTGAAGATTTCAAAAATAGTTTCTCTCAGATGAAGAAGCCACTCACAGGAAACAGCGCAGAGGAGTCACACCACAACTGGCTTGTTACACTTGAAGATTATTTGGTCCCTAGTCTTTCACTCAGCTTCTCATAACTTATGTTTCTTCTACAGTAAATGACCAAACAGCCCTTCAGGCATTCTGTTATCCACTATAGGCAGAGCCTTTTTCATGATATTGTTATGGTGTGTGATGCTTCAGGTATTCTGATGCTCTTTAGTCCATGAGTGTGTATTTTCTAAAGCACTGAGATTCTGCACAGCTTTAATGAATGCAGTAGGATAACAGCATAATTTCTGACTGCTAAAGAATTCAATCCAATTTATATATATATATGATGCTTTACAGAACTGCAGTCAATTTATAGATCAAAAAAAGTTTACTTTTATCACTTACAGAGTTCTGATAAGTTCCTAACAGATTGTTGTATGCCTGAATATCTCTGAATATTTTCAATACTTTTTTGTGAGTTCACATTAATTGGTTGTAAACTTGGATGTTACCTGAAGCATGTCCTTTTGTCCTTTTGTTTTGTTTTTCCAATGCAAAATGATGCATTTTACACTTATATTGTTGCCACCTGGAAAATTTGGGAAAGTTGTCTATTTACTATACGAATTCTTCACATACTCTACATTGTTGATTAAAGTACAAAAATCAGTGCAAAATAGGAGAATTCGCTTTATTAAAGGAAAAGGTTTAAAAATCCTTTTCAAATCACCTTATTGTATTTTCAAATCTTTTATCATTTTTAAAAGAGCATTTGTGGTTCAACAACAGGCTGTGATGATGTTTGTTTAAACGTGCTTTCCAAATATTTCACACGGTACTCTGTAGAAAAATCGAGAGCTACAGTACAGGTAGATTCTTTTTTACACGTGCATCCACACGGTGCTCAAATTCTGTCTTCGTCATTCGGGGAGGGGGCTTTTTTCTTTTTAAATAAGGAACCAATTTATTGGTAGTTCTTTTAATAGGAACACCATTTGCCAATAGAGTTTTGCTAAGTTTAACAAGGGGAATGGCATTTAGCCCTTTACCCCCCTCAATATGAGTGCAACATCCACATTTTCTAGGTACTGGTGTCATTGTGAAGGAAGGGTTTACCCGTTGTAAATGTTAGTGAACTTTGCAAACTTTTGTGGAGGATCTCATATAGCCTTTCTGGTTATTACATTTTATCCCCCTCAAAGGATTCACATATTAATCTTCCTGTGGCACAGTCTAGAGAGCCCAGACTTCTTTTATCTCCTAAGTTGGATTGCTTGCAAGACATTTACATACTTGCTTTGAAAAGAGATCCTGAAGTGTAAAATTTACAACCTGCTTTGCACGCAGGTTTGAAAAGCATAGATTCTTGGCCTGAGTCATGTCTCCACAGTGCTCATTCATCCCTTGTTACCTTCTGCTTGTCATTTTCTACATCCTCTCCGAATAACCAGGATTTGTACAAGTCTAAGAGGGTAATTTAAGGAGATTGCCCTAGAGCTTGAAGGCTTTCTAATTAAATTTGAAGGTTTTTTATGTGTTTTGCAATGTTAAATGTTGTATTTGTCACGCCCTCCACAGCCGGAGGGCGCTCCTGCTCTGTCCTGTTCCTGGTTTCCCTGTGCTTTCCTTGTACTTCCGGTGTGTCTGGTGTCTGGGGCTTTATATTTCCGGGTCTCTCCTTGCTTGGCATTGGGATCGGTTGTCGAGAGGCTCGCCTCACCAGGTCGCCCCATGTCCGCTTCCTAAGGGCGTATGTCTCACCCCGACTCCACCCGAAATCTTGATTCCGGACGAACCCTCTCGTTCACTCCGTTCCTGCCGCCACTCATAGGGTCCTACCGTCTCAACGGTCTCTCCACGGGTAGCTCGGGTAGCTTCCGTGACAGAAAGCTGAGCCAACACTGGACCCTGCGAGTGGTCTCCTGGCCACCCTGGCTTCTGTTCCCTGTCTCCCTTTACTTCTTTTCCTGGCTTTTGTTTTTCTGGCCACCCTGGCTTCAGGTTCTAGTCTCTCTTGTCCTTTTTCCAGGCTTCTGTTTTCCCGGCCGGCTGGCTTCTGGTTCCCTGGCCTCCCTAGTTTTGTTATTGTTGTTTGTCCCCCTGTTCCGTCAGGGGTTATTTTTTTTCCCGTGTGAGTTTGTTTTTCTGTGTTCTGTCTGCCCGGGCTCCCACGCCCGCTCCCATGGTCGTTGTCTCCCTATATGTTGTCAGTCATTTTTATGTGTTTTTGTTCCCCTATTCCGTTGGGGCTTATTTTGTGCTTTGTTCTGTTTTTTTTGTGGTCTTGCTCCCCCAGAGCTTTACTCACCCCCTCCGCCCAATAAAGGTTTTTTTACCCCGGAGGAGCCGTAGACTCCCGGAGGTTTCCTTTCAGTTAAGTTAGGTTTTTCCTCCTCCCAGTGCTGTGCAGCTTATGTATTTTTTGGGCATCAGGACCGGCCCCTGAGGGGGTCTCTCCTTCCTTCTCGCTCGGCATTGAGATAGGTTGTCGAGAGGCTCGCCTGACCAGGTCACCCCACATCTGCTGCATGGGGGCTTATGTCTCACCCTGACTCCACCCGATACCTTGAGCCCGGACGAACCCTCTTGTTCGCTCCGTTCCTGCCACTACGCATAGGGTCCTAACGTCTCAATGGTCTCTCTCCACAGCTAGCCCCTGGCTTCCGTGACAGTATTTGAGCAAATATTGGGGTATGTTTTAAAATTAAACATTTAGTTCCCTAAATTAGTTAGGGAACTACAGGTCTTAAAGACATTGTTTTGTTTATAGGGAAAATTTAACAACTTTCTAATGCATGTTTACCCTTATAGTTGATCTAGGTAACCTTTAGCACATCTTGTTTGTAAAGCACTACCCTCAGAAGTAATCCTTATAATTATAATTTCAATTATAACATTTCAACGGGATAAACCAAATTTAAAAAGTGTCAATATCTTTTTTTACAATCTGTTCATTTGACTTTATAAACAGACTAGCTTCTGCTTTTTTGATTTTTTTGACCTTGCATTTTTTTTAAATGCCTAAATAAGTATTAGAATATTTCTGGGTTTTAAAATATATGCTCTGGTCAATTGCATGTTGTTTTTTATTATTAAAGTATCAAGAAGGTAAACCTTTTTAGCTTTTTTTTACATACTTCCCTTTGTAGAACCTACAGTAATTCCATGTAAATTTGAAGATAAAACAGAAACAAGAGCACGGAGTAATAAAGAAGACACTTAATAGCATATGAGATAAGTTACAAATAAATAGCAAGAAATGGTACAAACTGCTGCTCTTTTAAGCAGTTTGCTTTGGAGTCTACAATTACAATTAACAAGCTCCCTAACAGGCTAAGGAAAATTATATAACACATTCAGAACATTCTCCCAATCCACCTCTCAGGCCTTTTAGCTAACAGTACATGTACAGTAGTCCATCCTAATCATGTATAATGGCTCATCTGAGAAAAAAATAAACAGTTCTTTGAGGCATCCATGTCACCCAAAAAAGGGGAGACCATTTCTTTCATCTTTCTCACCTTTTAGTTTATTTTTCTCCCTCCAGTGTGTGTCAGTATTAGGTTTATACTCCACTAAAAATTACAGCCATTATCTTTGTGTATTTATTCAAGACCCCATTTATTAAATGTTCCTGCATGATTTTCACTGCATGTTTTTTGCATCTGGTTGTATGGAAATACCCTAAAACAGCTAGTTTATCAAAGTCTTTCACCATCATCTTTGGGCTTTGTGTGTTCTATAAATAAGGAAAACATCTGGAATGTCATTTCCCAAAAAGGTATACTGTAGCTGGAAAGCTTTGATAAAACTGGCACCAACTGGTTTATTTTAAAGGATTGCTTTCTAAATTGGGTGGAGGAATCTTGTATGGGCAGAAACTTAATCACAAGGCCAAGATTGGATGGCCTTTTTTACTTTATGTTATAAACAATTTTTTGGACCCCTTTTAGGAATCATCTCTAAAACCTAGCACTTGTTCTACATCTTTTTTCCACTGAAGTCTCATTTTTTTGTGATTTTCTATTTTTAACTAAGAAGAGCACCTGGAACTAATATACCGTGTTGTACAGTATATTAAACATTTTTTCCACTCCAAGTCACAGAAATGCCTGGATGGTTAAATAGTGGCAGGGTTACTTGCAAATGTACCAAAGTCTTGTGGAATAAGATTTCTGACTTGCTCAGAAAATATGGATTTGTCCAGGTCACCCATATTTTTTAACAATTAAAAATTAGCTCATTATACCAGACACGTTGCCAGTTCCTATGAAAGATGCCATTTAACCTTAATTTTCTTATTGCATCACTTCTAAGTAACAAAGAGCATAGTTAAGAGGTGAATACTGAATAGGTGTAATTAGGTGTGCACCACAGGAATTTCTGTCAGGACAGCACTCCTCTTAATTGATCTCAGTAACCTGGGTTTGTATTTCAATAACCTGGGAGGCATGGTGGTAGATTGGTTAGTGTTGTTTATTTGTAGCTCTGGGGTCCTGAGTTTAATTCAGGAACTGGGGTGCTGTCTGGACTGGGTTCTCCAATTTACTGTTACTGTATGTTAATTCGTTTCTGGGAAAATTGGCCCTGGAGTGAATGTGTGTGCGTGTCTATGTGTACTCTGCGATGGACTAGCGTCCCATCTAGGGTGTATCCTGCCTTTGCACTCGGTGCTTGATGGGATATGATCTGACTCCCCCACAACCCTGAACTGGTTGAAGTGCTTAGAAAATGAATGGATGGAACTGAATTCTGGAATTCCCAAATTTACCAGATGACACCAAAATAGGAGGAAACTGTAGATGCAGTGAGAGAAACTATTAGAGAGAAATATTAACATTGCACAATGCACTACTAACAGTTTTGAAAATATTCTTCACAGTTGCAGTCCCTGTGTTATAAAGAAAGATGTTGCTGCTGGTAAATCACTCAAGAGAAGAGCAACAATATACTGTATATTCTGAGACAGTGGAACGTCATATTCTGACAGGCAGACGTTTTTAGTTTTTTAGTTTGTACAGAATACAGAATAATATGAGGGGTCATAATTCGGCTATTCAAAATCCTCCAAAAATGGATTTCTTCAGGTTCGACAGTGAACAAAAAGCAAATGGAAACTAGAACTCTAAAAAGGCTTTTAACATAGAGGAAAGAGGCAAAGTGTTATTCATAAAGCTCCCTTTGTTTGCTTCCTGACCATGATATCAAAGCAGATATGCTGGCTTCTTTCAAGAAAGAGCTGGATGAGATCCTTTGATCAATTAGCTACAAGCAACCAAATGAGATAGATGAGCCAAAATATCATATCTATTTTGCAGCCTTTCTCGTGTTTCTTTCGTATTTTTGGGTCCTGGACTCAGAGGTTTTTTAAGTAACATGTCTTAAACAGCTTGGAGAAGGTGTTGAAGAGATTCAGCTGACCCGACAAGGAGCTGATTTAGGATATTGAAAGCTGGGCTGCAATGAAAACCTGCTGACGTACTGTCATTCCAAGATGAAGACTGGACATTGCTGATGTAAAGGAAAAGACTTTCTTGCACAGTTGTGCTGTGCAATGAAAGCACTAATCTTTCACTGCAGAATGGTTGTTTGCAATAAATACTTGCAAAACTGGAATAAGATCTTGTACAGCCAGTCTGGCCAGGCCTTAGCAGGACCTTAGATTTTAGAAGTGAAAATTGATTTTCCTTTTTTACATGCTGCACTTTCAGCACTGATGAATAAATAATCTTTTGTAATATCTTCTCTTGCAGGCAGTTCGAACTTCACTCCCCTGATGCCAAACACACTGTGGTCTTGCGATGCAAGGATACGGCTACAGTGCAGGCCTGGTTTAGTGTGGTGCAGTCCACTGCTGCACAGTTTGTTTCCAAGGCGATAGCAGAGGTCAAAGAGCAGACAGGAAGAACAGGGATTGCTGGGAGTAGAGAAATCTGCCACCTTGGTTGGCTTGCAGAAAAAGTAAGAAATTCCTGTATTTCTCTGGCAATTATCAACATATTACCTGACCATATCATTTGTAGGGTATGGGGCACAGTTGAGAAGGTAATTAATTTTGAAAGTATTGTGCAATCTACAGCTTCACCAATGTAATATAAAACTGTAATTGTGCAAATTACCACCCTTCAGTATGCGGCAGAGGATAGCAGAAGATGTTAATCAGTGTGTGATTAACACAAAAATGTAAATACTGTACCTGTCAACCCCTTAACGGTTCACACCACTGAGACCTGTACTGAAGAATTTGGGATTAGATAGGATTAGGGATTTATTCAAATGCAAATTGGGGTAGTCCTATTTAAAAGTGAAGTTGGGGATGGGGTTCATGGTCCTCCTTGTAGCTTTGCCCTGCTCAGAGGTGAGGGAGATGTCTCAGTATTCTCTCTATTATTCACATAGTCATGAATAACAACCAGATCACTTGACTGTAATTTTATCATTTAGCATTCTAAATATTATATCTGTTGCTTTTATTTTTTTGGTAGGTTTTCAGCTGAGGTTGAAAGATTGAGACTGATTTTTTTTTTAATTAAAGGTAGAAAGAATTCCATGTTCAGTATGAAAGTGTTTACAGGTAGTATGCAGGCTGAAGGTTCATAAGGTTCATTTGTTCTTCTAGAAATACAAGAAACCTTCCTCCTTTAGGGAATCTGTGACTCTTCATGAAGGAATAAAATGCCCTTTTGTTCCAAACATTTAACAAGAGAGCACCATCAATAAATTGTTCTGACAGGGATACAGAATGACGTTTTCTTCATGGCTGTGCTGTTTCTTGAAATCCTCTTTTCATCACTCTCTCATTTTGCAAGTCATGGCATTGATCACTAATGAACAAGAAGACCTTGTTTTTGGCAATATGAAGTGCCACTTCTCTGGATTTAATGAGGTCCTCACTTAAAGTCTCTTATTACTTAGTGTGTTAAATGTCTCTTCATTATGAATAGCTTTAAACAGGAAAGCCTTCAATTTTGTGAACTGCAAGTCCACTGGCTTACTACCATTCCTGTGAAACAACCATAGCTTTCAACAAGTGTTTATCTGAGGATCTCCAGGATATGGGGCTCTCCAGGCTTTAATGTCTTTGTGTACTGCAGTAAAATCTGTTTGGTTTCCTGTCATCTCTCCATTATACTCCCTCTTAGATTGTACAGATTCTCTTCTTCTTTAGACAGAAAATGAGAAGCAACGCTGGAAGCCAGTCTTGGTGGTTGTGACAGAGAAGGATCTTCTCCTGTACGACAGCATGCCAAGGATGAAAGAGGCCTGGTTCAGCCCTGCACACACTTACCCTTTGCTCGCGACAAGGTGTGATAGATCAGTCCCACAAGCCATGTTCACAGTATGAGCCGAGTAGCAGCATGAGTGATGTGTGTTACGTTGGGAAGTCCGGACATAATCTAACGTACGAAAGGAGTTCCCTTTCGGATGTGAGATCTAAAATGCAGGTAGTATTTGCTGTGGAGTGTTAAAGGTAGTATCACCCTATAGAGCAAGAGATGCTTGGGAGATTATGTTGAATATTTAAGATTTTAGAATTGTGTTATAACCAGTCTTGCTGAGATCATATAAATCTTAAGGATGAAGGAGACTGTGGTGGTGATAATGTTTTAAGTTTATTTAAGTAGAAGAATGGAGCCCTTCCAGCAGTTATTGCTCAGGTTAAATACCAGCTGTCAGCTCTACAAATCAGGCACAACATGGGCCTCAGGCTTGTTAGTCAACTGGTCCATGTTATACCTGTATTTTGGCACTTGACAAACCTTCAGGGGTGCTGGATCCATGTAATAAGAATTTCTACTATCAGTTAAATGGACCATCCAGACAGTTACTCTGGCACCTTAGCTGAAGGGTTTGAAGATAAGGCCATGTGCCAGAGGTATGGAATACTGTACATAACAGGTTTCTAAGCAGGGATGTACCGATTAGAATATAATGTTGACCGCTAGTTAGGCCAGTTACAAAAGTATGCTATTGGGACAAAGTTCAAAGAAGAAAAACAATCAGGAATTTTCTTTTATCATGAAAGTTTTGTTAAGGTGCTGCAGTATCTTGATGGCAAAAAATACAATTTGTATGTTTAATGAGCTCTGCTATCATTACATTTCATCAATTTACTAATTCAATCCAATATCACTATTGAGTGATGTAAAACATGTTATACAGACTGTCATGTTAACACCATAATTTAATGTAAGTAAATATGCCACAACAAATACTGTATATGCTATTTTGGACTGTCAGTGTCAGTTGTGAAGAATCTTTAGATTCTTTAGAATCTTTAGCAGGAGCTAACGTACAGTTTTTTTTACTTTTGATATCAGTTTAACATGACTTTATTGTCAAGTCAGCAATGCTCTTATAGCACTAAAAACAGGGAGTGTTCTCCTTTGGCTATTATTTCCTGGAAATTTCTACTTGTCTATCTTGTCCTATTTGATATTTTCGGCTCTGACAAAAGCTATTGTATCTCAGAATTTCTATAAACATTCCCATAAAAGCTATAGAGGCATATGTTCTATGTATTGACTGAGTTTTTAACCTTTACTATGTGCTTACATTCTTAGGCTTGTCCACTCTGGTCCTGACAAAGGGTCTCCTCAGCCAGGGCTGGAGCTCTCTTTTGCTACAAGGACTGGCACCAGACAGGGCATTGAATCTCATCTCTTCAGAGCAGAGACCGGCAAGGACTTGTCCATGTGGACGAGGCACATTGTCAATGGCTGCCACAATTCTGCTGAGCTCATTAGAGAGGTCACAACCAGTGAGTACCAACATACCGTAAAACCTTATAGCCACATCCTTGAAGATCTGAGTTTCTTACACATTATTTGTGTACTCTCAGCACTACTAGGGGTGTAGGGCAAACTTATATGAGGTGTAAAACAATTATGGAGCAGTTGCCCTTGATTGTGTTATTTGTGAATAGGTGATTGAGATTTGTGAAAATTTGACAGGTCAAAATTGATGTACTGTATGCTTCTGTAATGTAAACAAGGAAGAAGCAATGAATGTAAAGCTATGGAAGTCTATCAGAGTCACAATTTATTTGCGTTTAAACAAGAACCTTTTTGTGTTTATACAAGATAACATTGCAAGTTAAAAGGATATACTGCCCAGATCATTCACAATCGCACTGTGTGGTCACACTGGTTTTAAGAGTCTGTTTTAACAGTGGGATATTTTGTCATTTGTATTTCAGCATTTTATATTATGTATTGTGCCGTTGAGAAACAGTGTGTAACCTTATGAATGGAGACTATGAGCCTTATTTCAATAATGACCTCCTGGAAACTGTGAACAAATTCAACTTAGATGGATACAATGTTTGTCTGTATTGAATAAATTCTCAAAATGTAGAGAAACACATGTACTCAGGTGCTAGTATGTATATAACTAAATGTATTTACTGTATTTCCAGAACCACAATTCTGTTTCACTGTTTCCCTACAGTAATTGTTCAGACTCATTATGTTCCAAAAGTTGTTCGTCTAAAATTTCTGTATGGCAAAAACACAATTATGCTTGTGATAATAAGGCTGTGATTTTCACTGGGGGGAAGACAAAATGCTGTGAAATTGGTCTGCTCTTTGTTGTTACAAGAGGGCTTTCATTCTCTGAAAGGAACCCTTTTTTCTGGAACGCACATTTTCTGAGAAAGAACACTCTTTGTATGTTTGTCCCTGGTGGCCCTTACAAAGGCATGCCGGAGTCTAAATGGAACAATCATTAACCACTTTGCTTTTCTCTGCTGGTTTGCTGTGTAACCTGAAATGTTTTTCACTTGCCTTCAGCTTGCCCTTTAAAAGCAAGCAGGCACAATCAGTACATTGCTTTCAGGCTTTAGGAGCGCTCTATCATGTACTTTTATTATTTTGTTCCTAGCAAGGTGAAGTAAAAGACTATTAAGAAGTTTTTTGGAAAACCAGCCCTTTTTGTATGCCTCTCCCCCAAAACAAACATTGACATTACGCTTTTTAAAATTGCTTATAGCACCTCCCAAGCGATCCAAAATACTTTACGTACAGGAGGGGATCCACTTTAATGACCACCAAAGTGCAGCCCCCACTTCTGATGTGCTGCGGCCAATTTCAGCAGGTGGAGAAGTGAGAAATCTCTTCACCGATTGAGGGAATTTTACCTCTACCTAATTGTGTCATCCACCCACTCAAACCAACCTCCTGTAACGCATATCTTGGGAACATAAGTTTGAAAAAAAAAAACCCCAAATGGACCAGCTTTTGAGTCTGTGCTCCAGTGGTTTGGTGTTGTTTCAAGAAAGTTACTGGAGCTCATCTGGAACTTAGCCAGACTCAGGCTTGCTTTCACTCGTGGCAGGAAAAAAAAATCATTGCAAATAAGTGCCAAGGGTTGTAAATTACCATCAAGAAAAGTGGTTGTTATAGCAACGGAACCTGAACTGCCTTCTTTAAGGAGACTCCAATGTTTTGCCACTTGTGGTTGCGGTTGAAAGGAAAGGTTGTTTGTAACATACTGAAAGAGCCTGTGTGATAGTCGACCTTGGTGGGAATTCATAGATAGGCCTAAAAATCAAAAGCCACAGTTTGGGCAGCTTATTCAGACAGTGAAAAACATGACCCGAGGAGATGGAGGTTACAGTGGCACAGCAAAGTACTGCTGGCAAAACCGTTAGATTTATTAACACAGTAAATCATGAGACTGAGTTGTTATTCCAACTGTACCTCTTTCTTACCACCCCCTTTAAGTGTTATTTATACGTGTGTATGGTAGTGTGTTTGTGTAGTATGCCTTAAGGCTGTTTTTGAGTGTAATGCATCAAAGAGGCACTGTAAGAATTATTGCTATTTATTCTGGTTTTATTTTTAGTCATGTATTTTCTTGATTCTCATGTTTTATTTTTTTCCTTTACCATTTTTTTTCTGAGGCATTTTATCTTGATTTAAATGAAGAAGATGGTGACATATTCAGCATTCACAATGCCCAATTCATGTATACAATTTATTCAGTTTTCCATTTTGCTATAAAAAGTCAGGCTATCAGATTAAGAAAGAGTAAGAGTTTTCTTATTCTTGTTTGTATGGCTATATTTACTTATTTGCTTTTACCTTTGATTGACGGAATGTGGACAGTAAGGTGAAAATAATACTACAGTTGGTTAGTGTTTAAAATTAGCTATAACCCTGCTAGTTTAGACCGGAATGTGAACCTTAAGGAATATTTACAGCCCATCGTGAAGGCAGAGAATTACAGTATGTAATCTTTCTTGTGAAGTGGGAGCCATTTGTTTCAGACACCTTGAATATAGAACCAAGGATAATTCAGCAACTTAATTGAAAATATTCAAGAAATACTCCTCAAAATAAAATGTAGAGTTTCAGAACATCAGAAGAATCCCAAAATAAATATCCCCTGTTGTTTGATTTACTCAGCTCCTTGTTAGATTTCCTTCACTGAATTTCTGAACATGTATAACGTGTAATCTTAAAAACATCCATCAGTTAATTGTAAGAGATGCTGTGTGTTTGCCTAAAAGGTGCTGTCCTCTTCAGCTGTTACATAACACAGTGTACTGAAGTCATCTTTATAAACAGAAAAACAGAATAGGACTCTGTTAAGAAAAGCAAACAAGTAATGTAATTGAATTATCAATGCACAATTTGCAAAGCTCAGCTCTTTAACAGCCGGAGCAAATGTAATATAGATATTTGCTTTTCAGCACACTGATTCTCCAGCAACACAGGGGGGAAAAAAGCCCAACATATTAGATCATATTTAATGTGTACAGCAAGAGAGAACAGGAAAAATTATATCAGGCAGATCTGCAGAGCAGAGAAACCAGATAAGGACAGTATCAAAGTGTATAATGATTTTCAGCTATTGTCTGGAGCCTCGCCTGAAATTCTTAATAACAGTAGTAGTCCTAAAATGCAGCTGTAGTGGGGGAGCTATGTCCACTTTGGTTCACATCTTGCATATGGCTTTTGAACTGTGAATTTATAGCCATTTGTGGTGCTTATGTAAAGGCAGATTGGTCAGGGAAAAACATCAATACAGTTTTCCTCCTTGTGCCAAACTATTCCACATGAGTTCCCAGACCACAGACGAGTAGTTGACTAACATAACGGCTCTGCTTTGTTGTTGTCTGTTTTCAGGCTGCGTGTACAAGAACCAGGAGTGCCGCCTGACCATTCACTATGAGCAGGGCTTCTCTGTGTGTGCGGAGCTGGACAATGGCTCCTCATTAAAACCACTGTTTCGTTACCCCTTTGAGAAGCTGAAAATGTCCTCCGACGACGGCGTGAGGATGCTTTACTTAGATTTTGGTGGCAAGGAAGGTGACATTGTAAGTATTTGGCTCCCCTTTCCAGTTTGTTATTTTGTCAGATTCAGTTTGGGATTCATTTTGCGTATTATCTGCAAAAGAACGCCAAAATATTGAGATATTTTGGCAAATATTGGCAAACCACAAAATCATTCAGTAGACGAAACATATTTGAATTTATATTTAAACCTAGATTTAAAGATTTAAATATAACTTAAAACTAGAATCTATATTTAAAATATTTTTTAGAGAAACATTTGATTTTTGTGCATTATCAACAAAACGTATCCAGAAAAGCAATTTATTGTATGAAATGTGGGTTTAAAATGCTTCGCCAGGACCTATAAGCTGATTTTCAGAACACTCGTTTCAATATTTAATTGTCTTAAAGAAGTCTAATATTTTATAATGTGCTTGTGATAGTGGTAGTTTTAATAATGATGGTAATTGATAGTTTTTTATAATTGTTTAGAAAAGCAGATAGTATACCGAGAATAGATGCCACCAAAATAACTAGTTTGACACCACCAGACACAGTGCCTTGCAGAAATATTCAGATCCTGAAAAGTAATGATAGCACAAGTATTCAGACCTTTTAATGTGGTAAATCTAAATTGATGTCTGTACACAAAAATATGTAAATGGGCCACACAAGTAACCGAGTGACCTCTGTCTGTGTACAATAATACTATTAATAGCTGGAGGAGTTACAGAGCTCACTGGATGAAATGATAGAAAATATCCCAAAATTCTGGTCACTCCACAAAGGGGCATTATATTATAATACCATATATATAATATTATATGTATAATATTAGATTATAATATAATAGCATTATATGATATATTATTTAGCATTATATTATAATTCTGCTTCTGATAAATTTGGAAGCTTGTGAAATCTGATGAGAACGTATATAGAGCAAATTACTTGCAAATCTTAGAGGAAATCCTACTTCAGACTTCCAACTAGGATAAAAATTAGCCTTTACGCAAGGCAATGACCCAAGGCACAAGGCCAAAGCTACACTTGAGTGTCTTAAGAATAAGAAAGTGAATGTCCTTGAGTGGCCCAATAAAAGTCAAGGCTTGAATCCTATTGAGAATCTGTGAAAACACTGCTATCCATAAGCGATCTCCAGTTGAAGAATGGGTGAATATTGTACCAAACCAATGTGCAAAGTTGATAAAACGAAACCAAAAAGACCTGTAGCTGTAATTGCTGCCAAAGGTGGTTCCACCAAAATTCTGCATGTTTACAAAACCAACTCATATCAGTGTTTTCTTTTTAGTTTTGACATTTACAGTCGTTTACTGTAAGTTCTCTTATCCTTCAAAGTCTTTTGTTTGTGTATGTGCAAACATAATTTTGTAATTTCACCATAGGAGGTCTGTATATTTTTGCAAAGCACTGTACATGATGGGAACAAGGAAAGGTTAAACCAATACTAAAAAGTAGAAACAAGAAACAGTGTTTCAGCTGTTGAGCATTCTTCAGGTGAGAGCAGAAGGTGTGTATTTTCTTTCTGCTTTTCAGTGTGGGTTTAACCTTTATTTGCTCAGCTAAAGCCTAAGTCCACTGACCCAGCTCCCCTTTACAACTGTTAATGATATCCAGTTTGAATGTGGATTCAAATATGAATGCCACTTGGGGATTTATTTATCTTCTTGTATATTTTTTCAGCAGCTGGACCTTCATTCTTGTCCGAAGCCCATCGTTTTCATCCTTCATTCCTTCCTCTCAGCAAAGATTGCAAGGCTTGGCTTAGTAGCATGAAAGAGAGCCAATGTGGACTGTTGTCTCATCAGAGTAACTGTGAAGTAAAGTACATCGCTTGGGAAATGAAAGGCTCAAAGTCACTGCATACCAAACAACTGATCTCCGGTGGTGTCGTAACATCTACAATTCAAATGCCCACAATTCAAAATGGATTGTGTTCCAAACATTAATACTTAAAAATCTATTCAAAGAAAACAAATACAACACACAAACATTGTTCACATTGAAAATTTTCTTTATTGCTTGAAAAGTATTTCTTAAAAGAAGACGTCTTTATGGTCTATCACCATGTCAAAGGAAGGAAATTGTAACACTAGTCAGTTCTACTGGAATTATTTTTTAGCAATCATTCTGCTATGACACGTTTTTGGTCAATTTTGAGCACTAACCGTAATTTGTGATACTAGTGAGGCTAAAAACGAATTTAACTTTGTATGCTATCTCAAGCTTCAGCAAACAATTGTTACATTATCGGCAGCTAATATGAAACAAGAAGGTAATTTTTTTCTTTATTAATACGCTTAAATTATAATTGAAAGATTTATGTTTTCCACCTATTTACTGTGTTTCCTAGAGAACTGCACCGGCTTATATGTACTGTAAAGAATAATATAGCTCAGTTTTAGTTTAATTAAAGTTAACCTCTTGTGCTACCCCTTTACCAAGAAGCCTTTGTGACTGAGAATCTTCTTTTTCCAGTCTCCGGAAAGAGCCAGCATTGTTCTGGCACAGGTAAGGGGTGCACGCAGGTAAGGGGTGCACGCTGTATCTGAATTTCTGAAAGTCCTGTGTTAGAAAGCTTCTGTGAAATTGTAAATATTCCACTAGCAGGATATAAGCTCGTTCTTTCCAATTAAAAGGGGGAATCATGACAATTTACTCTTTCATTTAAAAAGCAGTCCAAAGTCAGCCATGCATGTTCTGGTGTGAACTACCCCATGTTGTTCATGAGAAATGTACAAGGAAAAGCCACAGTTAGGAAAGGACAAAAGGATGTTGAACATCTTCGCTGCACCAACCAAGTTTTAAATGTTAGCTTGTCATGTGATGGCTTCCCCAGCACTTTAAAAGCATCATGCATATGTTCTGCAGTTGCTATAGTAATGACTGAAATAACTTTGGCCAATTAAAGAATTTCATGTTAATTAGAAGGTAGTTACTACTGAAAGTTTTATGAATCTTTGTTAATGTGCCATTTCATCAAAGGATTTGAAAAGAAACAAATGATGCAGTTTATGAGAGATTTATTGTTTATGTACATTTGAACGCTTGGGAAGGTTTCTTGGTAATCAGCAATTACTGTTGGCAGCCAGTTGAGTTTGTTGTGGGGAGCAGGTGTTGGCAATACTCTGTACCAGTTTTGGGAGCCATTACTGGTCCAGAACCTTAACCACAGTGGGAATTGCAATGGATCTTGGGTGTTTGATTTACCTGCGCTCTCACCAGAGTGTGTCTCTAGCCGTAGTCGTGAGGACCTGATGTATCTGATTCAGCTTCATGCACTTGTCTGACAGTGCCTATTGTGTATGTGATGTCAACACACACCGCAAACAGGCCGAAATCAAGCACTAAGATAAACACTTGAAAGCACAATAAAATGTGTATAGCATTTAAAATGAACACAAATGTGCCTTTCAGCTTTCAGCCTTGATTCAAGTTTCCAAAAGAAGTCCACAGCCTGCTGGTGCCCATCAACGTCTAATGAGTGTGACTATTAAACATGCGTAATATGTCATGGCTGACACAGTACCCTACACCTCTCACCCCTGAGCATTGACGTGTGCTGTTTTTACACACGGTTTTATTAAACTGAAATCAAGAAGAGTTTTCCCCATACACTAAAGTGGTGCAATTTTATTTACAACTCAAGATGTGTGGTGAGATTTAAGTAGCAACATAGCTTCTTCATCAAATGAAGGCAAAGGCCACCACCTTAAGCAGTCCCTTCAGTTGTATCAGTAATTTAGCATTACTTTCCTTTCAGTGGTAGCTGAATCATGATGTCTTTATAGCTAGAAACTACATAAATACAACATGCGTATCCCACCTGTGCAGCAATGGAATGGTAAACAATACACATTATTATGGTGAACAGTGTTTCCATCTGTAAAAGTTTAAACCAAGGGTTTTCAATCCTGGTTCTGGAGGACTGTTGTGTTTGCAAGTTTGCCAGTTCTCTTTAGAGCACCGGCACTTCGAGCTCCAGGAAGCTGTTAAACTGCTCAGGTTGAGACAAAAGGAAGCTGATTCAGGTTAAGGACCTGGTTCGGCTTAACAGCTTTTCTCAACTCATCAGGTGCTGGGTCTCTGGTGGACCTGAAATCACACTAGCGCCTCAGGACCAGGACTGGGGAGCCTTGTTGTAACTACTTCCAGTGAATTCCTTACAGATTCCTGGATTGTACAATGGAATTAGATTCTTTAAAGTGTTACAGAAAATGTTTTACATAAGGTATGATAGCTTCTTTTCCAGCAATAGTGCCATGTAATGGGTTTCTTTCCATACAGCAACACTAAATTGTTGTATATGTCATGATCAACCAGCCAGCTCTTTGGCCTGTTAAAAATCAATGCATAATCATGCTTAAATCTCCTGTTGTATAAAAAAAAAGATCTTAGTTTTTGAATTGCAACCACTTGAATGTAAATTATAGCTGACAGGTTTTAAGATTTACTGTGTAAAACTAACGCTACTGTCATAGATTTGTTGATCAAATTAGTTTTTTAAAATAAAACTAAACATTGTTATCCATTGACTGCTGTGGTTTAAACATACTCTTTTTGCCTTTTCCTTGTCTAAAAAATGATCTGTGGGCAAACATTTCTGCACTGTATATCTTGAACCTGGTAGCATCTATTAAAGAGGTACTATATGAAGGAAAAAGGGGGAGACCATTTGGAGGGTTACCAGGTGTCACTTATCAAGTGCGATATGCATGGGAATGTCATCTTGAGCTAAACTCCTTAAAAATGTCACAGACTGCACAAATCTCTCTCCTGGGAAGTAAAAGAAGGTTGCAAGGGAAACCATTCTTTGCGACTTGTTGCTGCCCCTGTCCCCCTTATTTTGATTGATTTTGAATTTTACTCTTCAGGAGTCAAATGTTGGCTGTCCTGTCATTCAGCCCATATTGCTTCTTGAGGGATTGTGCAGTGTCACCTTCAGTTATGTGGCTTCTTGTTTTCTGCCTTGATAAAAAGGAGTCATCTAGGCTTCCAAGTGGCTCACATAGTAAAGGTGCCCCATCTGCAAGGAGACTAAGCTCTCTGGTGCAGATGTTACTAGCTGACAGAGATTGGGATTTCCCAAGCGGCAGGACATACAGTAATTGTCTCATTGACACCAGGGGATTTACTCAACCAGGCCACTCTGAGCTCCCAGCAAAATACCAACCCCTATGAATCCCCATGTGCCTGCAGTCTTGCTGTAAAGTCAGTAAGGGATACACCTCCCCGTTCTGCACCTCCAGGTCTTTGGAGAGGTCAAAAGATGAAAGGCTGAATTCGGGAGCAGGCTGGAGAAACCTGTGCATTTCCACATCCTCCTTATGTGTGTACAGAGGTTGTCACTGTGAGCAGTGTGATGGCAGTAAAATAATGAGCATTTAAAAAAAAACAACAACAAAGGAGTCATTAACCATGTCAACCATTATATTCTGTCTGCTTCTGTTGCCTCATACCTCCTTGTCACTTTATGTTCTTAGACAAAAAAATCTTACACGAAAGGTGCTCTTTTACATTTATTAGCTATTCAGTGCAGTGTGTATCTGGAAAGTGGGCAGGAAAATCATTTCTTGATCCTATTCCAGGAAAACAGATGGTTCAAATGTTTGCTTTTGCTTGCCAAAATAACAATGTTGGAGACATTTGGTGACTGGAATAGTGTATAAGTTCATGTCAATAAAAGGTGACATTCTGATTAAATTTTGCGTTTACTGAATATATTGCCTGATAAACAGCCCCCTTTATGCCCTCTGAGATCAGGAATAAGGACAAAGCTCCTTTGTTTGACTGGAGGGCAAGCAAATGTTGGCACTCTCTACCAAATTCATTCTCTCACAGCCTACACTGCAATATGAATACACAAATAAGAGAATAACATAATAACTGTTACCATGCAGACATTCTTCAGACCTTTTTTGTTTGTTGCTGCCTTTTGTTCATTGTCTGACATAATTAAGAGGACTAAAACTCTTAATTGACACAAGTATACCAAGTCTGTCTTGTTACTGCTAATCTTGCTGAAGCTGGTGTGATGGTGTTGTGACATGAATCACTTGATACAAGGAGATGATTCCCTCTTGCCCCGTTTTGTGGATACTTAATCCTCAGGGTTTGAATTTGGGGCCTTGGATTCACCTTACAACTCTCAATACCCTGTGTGCCTATTTCACAGTTGAGTGCTCTCCATGTAATTGAAAGAATGTTTGTTTCATATTCTGCTGAAAGATGAGTGGGAAATCGTTTTCAACTAAGTTGCTGAATTTTCATTGTAGATAAAGGAAACAGAAAACTGCAATTGCCTGACACAGTGAGTTATATACGAAGTGAAATCGAAATTACCACTGGCAGATGTTTGCATTTCTCCAGATTTCAAGAGTTGCCAGATTTTTGCCATTCTTGAGATAATTTGTGATGGAATCATAGCCAATTGTCACATACTGTGAAATGCATACATACTGTATGAACTTGGTGCCTTAACTCTCCAAGGTGTGGATATTCTGAAAGAAATAAGTTTTTGTGTTTTACTTGGAACACATCCCTTAATACTCCCTCTGGTGTTTTCCTTACAGTGGTAGCCTCCTAGAATCAAATAACCTGCTTTTATGTGGGTACTTATATAGCACTTTTCTGGACACTCCACTCAAAACACTTTCCAGGTAATGGGGACTCCCCTCCACCACCACAAAAGTGCAGCCCGACCTGTACCACCAGTATGCTCCCCACACTCCAGCTATCAGTGGAGAGGAGAACGGAGTGAGGAAGCCAGTTCATAGATGGGGATTATTAGGAGGCCATGATTGGTAAGGGACAATGGGAAATTTGTCCAGGATGGCCTGGGTAACACCCCTACTCTTTTCAAGAAACACTTTGGGATTTTTAAATGACCACAGAGAGTCGGGACCTTGGTTTTACATCTCATCCGAAGGACGGCGCCTTTTTACAATATAGTGTCCCCGTCACTGTACTGGGGCATTGGAATGCACACAGGCTACAGGGAGAGCACCCCCTACTGGCTCCGCTAACACCTTATCCAGCAGCAACCTTATTTTCTCCCAGGAGGTCTCGCATCCAGGTACTGACCAGGCTCACACCTGCTGAGGTTCAGTGGGCTGCCAGTCGTGAATTGCAGGGTGATATGCCTGCTGGCCCCATTAGCAGATAGATGTATGTCGAGTATCCATCTATCATCAGAAACTTGTTAATTCCTGGTAAATGTTGAGGCAAACTGCAGCCTGTCCCTGAAGCACAGGGTGCAATACATCACTGAATAATTGATAGGAAAAACATTAGAGAAGGCTGAGATTGTTGGTCATGTCACAGAACATCATTCATTGACAACCAGTTTCTAATTTCACCTACTGTACCATAAACAAAAACACAAAAATGTGTCTTTTGGCACGTAGAAGCATGAGTTGATAAAACACCATACAAAGGCTGGTTTTCAGTGGATGGCAAAGGTCATATTTCTTACAGGTTACATGACTGTACAGTATACACATGGATAAACCCTAGTTTTATATATTAATTCACAAACGCATAGATATTTCAGATGTATTCCACCCTTACAAATGCTTACAATTAACAGCATTTGTTCCAAAACAGTGAATCCTGCTTTTCCAGAATCATAAATTAATTGCTTTGGTTCTTTGTTTTATTTTCTATTTCCATTTTAGCCTTTTAGACAAAATGAAAGGACCTTAAGAATTCCTCTTGAATGTTTCTCATGCCTCAACATCTTGCTGTGGAGTTTTCTCAAAAATTGCACTACTGGGAAAGGGGTAAAAGGCTAAGAATCATAACTCAGGGACTTTTGTCCCGTTTATAATGTACATTTGTAGTTAATGTGAAAGACGTTTTTGATTCCCTTATGGCTAAAGAAGTGCTATTTAGTTCTCTGAATGGAACATATTGTATGTGTATTTATAATCCAACAGTTCAGTTGTTAAACCCATCATTTGGAACTATCTAGGACTTCTTCAAACAAAGCATGCTAAAGTAGTAGTGGTATTTTTATGGTTACAGATTGTCCTTAAAGCGCAGTGAATGACTGTTGGTTCTTACTATTGAGTACATTTAAAATATAAGAAAAGTTCCTTTCATTCTTACAAAAAATGTGATGGTAAAGTTTATATTGTTTGTAATATATCAAGAAATTATATTAATATATATTATAGTTATCATGGCAAATATGTCAAAGATGTCAGAGATTAATATGTACTGCAAATAATAATTCAGGTATTTCTCGCATGCTCCTAATTTGCATCTCTGTGTGCTTGCTTACAAAATAAATCTACAGTATGTATGTCTAGAAAACATCCATAATAAAATGGTGTCAACAATTTATCATCCTGAAAATTCAATAAATAAAACTATTTAAACAAGTCTAGAATTAGCAAGTACAAACTGATGCATTCATTTTTTTAACTTAATTTTATTCAAAACAGAAATGTTCAAACTGAACACTTTAAAGGATAAGAGAAGTTACAGTAAATGTCAGCAAAAACTAAAATCGGAAAAAAATAGTTTCATGAGTATTCAGACTCATGAACGTGATATTTGGTGAAAGCACCTTTGGCAGCAATTACAACTGCAGGTCTCTTACCAACTTTGCACTCCAAGGTTGTGTCTTTTTTATCCGAATAAGAATCTACTTTATTGTCCACATACAGTATAATGCGAATTTCCCTTTGGCCTCACTGAGACACCAAATGGAGAATACAGTACATAAAAAATACAACAGATTTTACAAGGTGTAAACAATCAATGCAACATAAACCACAATAAAAAACAGTCCAAAAATACCAAAATTCAGATGTGACATGCATATAAATGTTGCCAATCCAGTTTCTTAAAAATGTTTTTGTAGCCTTTAGTACTCTAAAACATCACTGGTAGAGTAGTGAGTGTGAGGCATCATTTACTATTAACATTGCTTTTCTGCAAACACTCCTAGTATGCAAGTGTGTTGACTGGTTCTGTTTCTGACCAATAATTTTGCTGCCCATGCTTACAATTCTTGAGAGTTTAACTGTACCCTTAATATCATTTTAAGTAGAGAGGTTAAAAGAGAGCAAATTCTGTACCAGACCTGTGTAGGCCAACTGTGTTTGCTTACATCAAAGCTTCGCAACCTTCTCAAGGTCATTTGGAAAAAATCTCTAGAAATGAATAAACTAATAAAAGCAAACACAATGACAGTTTTGTTACTTTACATACATTTCTTAATCAGTACCTTCAACTAGTCTCAAACGCATATTGTCACCGCTGTGTTGAAAACGTCTGTAACAGAGAAGGGCAATCCTATTGTATTGTGCTAAATGAAGGTTTTTAAAAAGGACAAAAGACTCCTTGAAACTCCTGTGCCTTTAATGTTATCTTACATTTTAATTACTGTAATTAAGATCTAAATGAAAAAGAAATTGTACCCCACTTAGCTGTACAGTGTGCTGGGAACATATCTTAAACTGTCTTTCAATGTTGATCTATGCCATTGGTTTTACTGCTTGAAGAATAAATAAGAAAAATGTACATAAGTAATTTTCTACTATTAAAATATGTAAAAGCTTGTGGTCTTTTTAGTTTTCAAAGTTTTCAAAAGAAAGCCACCAGTGCATCATAATTATAAAGCTTTAATAAAGAGTGTAAGCTAACAGTTCAAATAAAATGTAAGCATAAAATTACTTTTTGTGAGTTTTCATCTCAATAACATTTATTTAATTTTAGTCAACGATGAAACATTAACAAAACTGATCACTGGAAAGATTTGTACAACAGCTAGGAATCGGAAAACTTTAGCACAATGCTAAAATATACAGAAATAAAGTAGAAAGAAAAAAACAGGAATAAAACAATGCATATTGCACATCCAGATAATTATTTTATGGAACATACAATAGTCTTTTCCTATACAGAAAACACGTCTGTAACTACACAAAAGTACATTCCTAGAAACACATTGTCACTGGTATCAATGCCATTCATAAATGCTTACACCTAAAAATAGAGATTTTCTAATAATTTAAAAACCTACAGAAATCAGTATACAAGTGTTAGTAATGCATCCTGTCAGCTCCTGCTAATGCTATATTTAAGTAGGACAACACACTGCAAAAAGCACCGTCCACCACATGTATATCAAGGAAAGTTGTGTAACACGGAAACCACAAAGGGATTAGTGGTTTTCAAGTATAATGTGCAAAAACAAATGATCCAAATCATGAAAGGTGGGATGAGCTTTCCATCTATTTTTAGTTACTAGTGGCTCATTATTTCTTTGAAGCTTTTTCCAGGATCCAGTCAATTACCTGTAGTACAAACAATAAAAAAAACAAGTAAATTGCAGTGAAAATATAAATCATTTTTTTGTTTTCTTCTTATGATGCTCATGCTCACTTGAACCACAGTCAACCTTCTAAAACGCAGTCTTCACACACATATAGAAACATTGAAAACATCCGTCCATTTTCTAACGGTTTCACCCAATAAAGGTTCGAAGCAGGAGTCGGAGTCCATCCCAGCAAGCAATGGGTGCAAGGCAGGATACACCCTGGACAGGATGTCAATCCATCATGAGGCATGCACACGGACACAAACACACCCACACAAACACCAGGACCAATTTTCAGAGAAGCCAATTAACCTACCAGCAAGTGTGTCGACTGTGAGAGGACATGGAGACATGCGAGAAAACATGGCTTCAAAAAATTATTTATTTTTGACAACTTTTTAGTTACCATTGCTTACATATCCTTTAAGATGTGCTTGACCATCTTTAATAAAACGCTGTAATTATAACTGCTTCTAATCAGCTTGTATAGATTTGGGAAAACTGACACCAGAATTGATCAGAGGTTCCTCTTTTAATCCCCCAGAATTTCCTCTCTTGCATACCTTTCCATTTCTTACAAAAATGTGACATTTGCTTCAATGCTTCTTACTAGCATTGTTAAATGTCATTTAAAGTAGCTTTTTGGAGTAGCTTCTCTCGTACACTTGCGAGATGTTAGATTTTGCTCCATTGGAAACAAGCGGTTGCACTGGCCTTCACTCTCTGGGCAAGGGATATGATGGACTTTCTCCACCTTGAAAAAATTAGGTTTTCCCTCTGTGGCTCCACTGCAAAATTTTATTCTGCCTGTTGGCCCTTTTTAAATTTCTTGAAGAACCTGCAGCTCAGCCCAGTCATATGAAAGACCTTGAAGTCTATGACTTCCCTCTTCTGTTCTTTCACTACCTTTTTTTTCTTTTTCTCTTTTTCCTTTGCTTATCTCTCTCTTATCTTTGGTTTCCTTTTTTTCTACTCCTTTATTCCTGTTTTTATATTATTTTTGGATGAATACAGTTTGTATAGGTACCAAGTCTTTCATGCCATGATGATCGTTCACATTTATTCATTATTGTCTATGCTACCATGTAATATTCTTTCTTTTCCCTGAAAAAACAATAAACAAACTGAACATAAAGTAGTTTTGTGAATGGTATTTAGACGTCAGAGGTTTGGCAGGGGTTAACAACCACATATTATATTTTCCTTTCTGCAGCGTGAAAGGTCTCCAGGGGGCACAGCTCAACCAAACCTTTAATTTCAACTCCTTTGTTTCTCAGCCACTTTGGTTGAATTCTGACACTCCCAGACACTTTAAAAAAGACTGGTCTCTCATACAAATAGCAAAATCTATATTAGCAAAGTTAACAGTTTACTCACAAGTTTATTATAGAAAACATTTTACAATAGTCACTTTTTTGGAGGTTTTTGTGGGAATTAATCATTATTGGAGATGATTTCAGAAATAAAATGTGGGTTGGGCTGCCTTGGCCATATCACAAAGATGCATCATGTATGAAATCAATCAGCAAAAACCACAGGCATGCCTTGCGGCATTCCCTCGCTGATATAAATGTGTGCACATTTTTTTTTTGCTAATTTACCTGCTTTGCGTTATTATTTGCAGCTTTTTTCATTTCCTCATGGAGACCACGGGAGGTTTTCAGGTCCTGTTTAAAACAAATCAAAACCGATCTTGCATGCATAACTAACAACGAATCTGAAAACCACTTTTAATCCTAGTAATCAATGTCATGGTATTGTGAGGAAGAGCTGTTTAAATGTTAATCTGTGTGTACTTTGAAATACTATCTTTGATGTGCAAACATTTTTACGCCACTCTAACCCTGTCACATACTGTATATGTCAGTAACATTCTGTAAGAGTTAATTTAAACAAAGGATTAAGGTATTTGCATTCAAACTTTATGTTGGCTTGCATGGTTTGATAGCTTCCCTTACATGTACTAACCACCGGTGTCTGTTTGTACCATTAAGCATACTACTGTACACAGCATATATTAATTCACTTGAGTTTTATGGATAAAGAATTTGAGAATGTTTCATCTGACTTTAGAAACTCTAGCTGTTAAAATAAAATAAAAAAAACTATTCACAAACCTTCAGGTAAAACTTTGATATTTCAAAAAGGCGTTGGCTGCAGGCTTCAAAACTCTCATGGTCCTCTCTAATCCCATGATGACTCAGTGTTTTTGCAACGACCTCTTTCAGCATCTAGAACAAAAACGTGGACTTAAAGATATGTCCTTAAGTCTTCAGACACCTTAGTGTTCAGATTTTCTCTTCTTTACATGTCATCATAGTAAACAACTTGAAAAACATTTTTAAACAGGCAGATACTGACCTGAGTAGACAGGACTCTTTTCCCCAATTCCCTTCAGCCACACATATCCATAATAAAAATGAAAGTGCTTCCTTGCCTGAATTTATTGAAATATATCATTCTTTCTCTCCTGTTAGGCTATTGGGATAGACTGCTTTCTAGAATTACAGAACTCATAAGGCAAGGGATAAGAAAGCAAATGAAATTCTCAATTCAATACAAAATCACAGAAAACATGGCATGCTCCTGTTTTCCACCATCACGAATTTCTTACAGACGATTCTCCTCTCTTTTTCCCCGATTGGAGTGATAAAGGACATCACTGTGATAAGAGATTCAATAAGACTAGCCATCACTTGTCACAAGACTTGGAATCCAGGTTCCTCTTTCTTTTTGCACTTACATTGTGCAAAGTATGCTTAGGCCGTACCTAGGAAGTGAGGCCATCTATGCACCCAATGTGTAATACAGTATGTTTAAACTTTCGGGCAAAACTAATGGATTGGTTACCTATTTGTATAGCATAATACATATACAGGAAACTACTGGAATGGTCACTATCAGGAATATGGACTTGAATGTCAAAAACAATAGTTGGGATAATGTAAATTCTTCTTTCAAAAATCTTAATCCAAATATTCACATACAGTAACATTCTGTCACAATGTATGTGATGTCTCAAAGACGATAGCTGCATGCTTTGAAATAGTATTTTAAAAGAGAAAACAT
This sequence comes from Lepisosteus oculatus, assembly GCF_040954835.1. Classification (NCBI taxonomy): domain Eukaryota; kingdom Metazoa; phylum Chordata; class Actinopteri; order Semionotiformes; family Lepisosteidae; genus Lepisosteus; species Lepisosteus oculatus. The sequence continues at coordinate 11,093,461 of NC_090705.1, forward strand.
TCTATGCAACTCAGAACCCTTTTACAAATACATCACTATGAAGCTAGATTCTCATCTCTTACATACACTTACTCTTATGCAGTCCTACATCTGGGGGTGCTGTATCCAGAGGCGGTTAAGCTCTGGAAGGGGTTATCTTTTCATAATTGTCCATTACTGTACGTAGGGATAATTTTTGTTCTCTCCTGTACTGTTACTAGATGATGACTCTGATCTTGGCCTCTCCCAGCAGCAGAAAATAATCTGGATGAATGGTTTGACTGTGGTTAAAAAGATGCTGGGGATGTTTTGAGAGCCCTTGCACTCCATCCCCTGGCATTACTGAATCCGGACCTATTGGGTTTATTGTGCTTTCCACTGCTCAGAACCATGGTGTGAGGCCCAGACTTCTGCTGTTTGTTTTTGTATTGTACAGTATATGGTTGGAAAGAAGAAATACATGGTACATCTAAATGTAAAGTGAAAGATTGTGTTATATAATTTAGAAGTAAGTGTTGTGACCACAATGCACTTTTTACCACTAATACATTTACATGTCAGACTGTGTGATGGAAGTGATTGTGAGGTTTATTTTTATTTCCAGATGAAACTACTCAATTGAAGCTTGCGTTTCTTCATTTTTGTTAGTGGTTTTATGTAAATCTTAGCTTAGGACATGTCATTGCGGAACTATAGCACAGTCGTCATGATTTCTGATTAGACCAATAGCAAGTTTATTACATGCTACACTAGCTGGTACACCTCTTCGCACATCTGCTTCTTTGTGAAGATGTGCGTCATGAAGACAGCATTGCATTGTCTGGGAAAGAACAGGATTCAAAGCTGTGCACTGCAAACTATGTTGATCTCTGTTATTACACAGTGAATCACAGTATTAAATTTCCTGAGACAAGGGGTTCCTTACCCGAACATGCTTCTGTGACCGTGACTCTTTTGTGGGCTGTGCCGTCGCCTGGCCCTGGGTCTTTCCCTGACTCTGACATTCTCTGCCCGTGCTGGGACTGCGCTTGAGGGGAGCCGAGGCAATCGACACAGATCTCTGAGGCTGATCTCTCAGAGAGCGGGCAGCGGCGCGGTGTCCACTGCTGCCACCGGGATGAGAAAGAAGGGAGTTGCTGCTTTCTGATTTAGGCAGCCTGCAGTGGAAATGAAAGTTGCATCATGCAGTTTATTGTTTATTGTTTAATGCTGACTGCTAAAAAAAGGGAAGAATACATGTGCTACAGTAGCTGGGTTAATATATGGAGTCATGTCACTTTAAAAAGTGCAGCCCCAACACATTAATGAAACTCCTGCAGAACAATCAAGCACATGAAAGCATAGTAGTTCAGGTGGGTAGCTGCGTCAGCATGCGTAGGCTGCAAAGGAACAAGTAATAGGTTTATTCAATGCTGAAAAAAAGAATAAAGAGAACACAACGTTTCGGCCGTGGAGCCTTCTTCAGGTGTGAGCTGAAGCAGGCTCCTCACACCTGAAGAAGGCTCCACGGCCGAAACGTTGTGTTCTCTTTCTTCTTTTTTTTCAGCATGGAATAAACCATTACTTGTTCCTTCACAGGAAAGCATAAGCAAGCAACAAAAAATATTCACAACTAGCAGCACGTTCACATGCAGTATTTAGGGTCTGAATGCAGACACAAATCCATACATGGAAGGTTATTCCGGAGATAACAATTGATACCACAGATCGTTTTCTTTCGATCAAACAGCTAATGCTAACATGTTAGGACTTTATATTTCATTCTAATATAAAGAGTTTAGAGCCATAATGATTCCGTCCCCCTGGACACTTCATTCAAGTCATTTCAGAAGCCAATTGTAATCTGTTGGTTTTCTGAAGAATAATTAATACACCCATCCCTTAATTTACAAATGTAGTTTATTCAAAAATGGTCTGAAAGGTGAAGCTTACGAATCCGGAAATGAGCTTCCCATTAATCTATATGTAACAACTTCCGATTTGTTCTGAGAGCTACAAATCATCCCCCATCCCCCATGCTTTTATCCTAATGGAGCCCCGAATCGTAAAAGTGAGAACGCTGATGTATATGATAATTACTCTTTTTACTGTAGAACAGCAGTTAACTAGATATGATAAGACATAAAAATTCTATGACCTTATGAACTGTGAGAGATCGGGCTATGAGGATGGGGGCCTTCCTCTACTTCCTGTACTTTCGTTATAGTGACAATCTCTTTGAAACGGAAAAATAGTTAAGAAAACTTGTGCTTCTTTATAGTGAAAATTCAGAAACTGGACATTTGTAAATTTCGTCAATTGAAGGAAGGGGTTATAGAAAGCTCACTGAAATAAGACATGGTTAATACATATAAATGGATATCACATGTACGAAATAAAAATTATTTTTTCCTGTAACAAGCCTAAAGATTAATCATGTTATAATACATAAAATAAAAAAACAGCTTATGAAGTTCTAAACATTAAGCAATTTATAACTTGCATACAAATGTAGCTCTTTTTACTAATATATGCCCTGATAAAGCCATACATCATGATATAAAGCAACTACAGTTGACAAATGAGCGATGAGGGGTGGGAGTAAATAATCTGTATTGTTTTTTTTATTTAAAAGTAAAAAGTCTAACAACAGACTATCTGCTGATAAAGGGTTCTTTAAACAACCTATATTTTAGAGAAAATAACTGCAGATCATTTCAGATCCTGAGGGTATAAAAAGCTATTGTTACTGGAAGAAAACCAACTCTAGCAAACCTTATCTTATCCTACAGCTCCCATGCAATTGCATTTTTGAGTTGAAAATTATATCCATAAAAAAGAACATTTTAGTCATCCTCTAATTGCTATTGTACGTAATTCAAGGCTACAATAGTAAATCTATAGTTGTAGGAACAAGGGCCTGGTTTATTCATTCAGAGAAAACAAATATGCATTTGACTTACTTCCTGATATAAACTCAGCTCATGCAAAACGAACTAAAAACTTCATTAGTACCTGACAAAAATGAATGCATAATCTGGGTTATTGCTTTTTGCACAGACTGAACTGTGCAATATTTAACTTAAAAACTTTGGTTCACTGAGCAAATGTAATTCACTTCCCAATGTTACTCCTTTGAAACCTTTCCCAGGAAACTAAGCAGCAAGAAATTCATTAACAGGAGAATGCACAAACTTTATTAATAAACTGCTCCTTGATGCCGTAGCATGTAGAAAAATATTTGTATCCTACACAGAACTACTGCTTAAACATATTGGGGTATGGAGAGTATCATGTGGCATCAGGACTGCAGCAAGCTCTGATTTCTCCTTTATTCCAGTTAATAATTGCATACATACAGTATTGAAACTTGCATAATTGCTGGCTGCACAAAAAGAGAAGAATGTGTTCAGATTAGATGTCATTCTCACTAAAGATTGTCTCACTGTAAAACTATTTTTGAGGTAAAAGTTTTTGCTTAATGGAAACAAAAACTTTATTCTGAAGAAACATATTACGTTAAAAAGCAAAGCATTACAATTTCTATTCCAAAAGCACCCAATGTTTCTGGGTCACAGACTAGACTATAAAAGAAGTGTATTTCAATCAAATTATTGTGCACTTCAATAAAACCTAGTGTTTCTTATTCACAGATAAATGGGCTATGATGTTTGTAAAGACAATCACTGTAGATAAGAAAAAATGTACAACTAAGCATCCTAGGCTGAAGACTACTAAAGCCAAATTATAGCAACATTTTCAAAACCTGTGCTTTTCCAAACATCTACAATTGATCTATGTAAGTATTATATCTACGACAGCACATTTATACTTTTTGTAAGTCAATTTGTATTAATATAAGGACCATTATTACATTACAGAGCTTATTGCTAGAAGAAATGACTTGGCTAAAACAAGGAAACAGACTGTTTGGCATTCTGTTTTCAGCAATCCAAAATACCTGACAAACTGACCTTTTGACAATTTACTTTTGTGTTTGAAGGCTCTCCTTAAAATCCAATCCATGATTAATTTTTCTGCTTCACAGTTTTTTTTATGTTTTGTTCCTTGTTATAACCTGTATTATTCCACACTGTCCTGTTGTGTATTAACCTGCCACCACTCTGTTTACAGCAGGCCTGAAAGAGATTAACACCTGAAGCAATCTTCATTAATCTCCACCCGAAGGCTGTGTGAATGTTACCTCTTTCGTCTGGAGAGCTCCCCCTTCTGCTCCAGCTGAAAAGCCTCTCCTTCGGGGACGCTGCCGGGCTCGGAGAGGACCGCAGGGGAGGGGGCCGGGCTCAGTGCGAAAGGCACGGGGCAGGGCTCCTTGGAGCACGTAGTGTGGGTCTCATAGCGGATGAGGCGAGACTGAAGCTTGCCGAAGGCTTTGTCTCGATCCAAAGAATTCCGGTCATCCAGGCAGAATCTAAGAGCGGGAAAAAAAGGTGTTGCACTGAGGCTTGGACATGAATTCATTGAGTCCGGTTGGCTTTTTAAAAAAATAAAATTACGAACATACTCAATTCCGTGATAGTGGGAGTTGGCTGCCTTGTTAAAAGGCAGATGCTGCACTTTCCGGGGTGTCAGGTCACAGGATATCTGGAAGGCGTTTTCCCTGAAAGTATAAAAGATGGGCTTGAATGCGATGCATCTCAGGTACTGTAGCTTTCAAGCATTAAAAGAGAGACTGGAGAAATAATAAATGAAACACACGAAAATCTGTTTCACTTGGAAAAAAACCTGGAAACGTGCCTAGTACAATTGCTCAACATATGCCGTTTTTCCTCAACTTAAGGAAATGTAACAACTCCAGAACAATGCATAATGATGAGACTGGCCTGCATTCAGCCCAGCGAGCTTAGATGTCTTGGCTATCTGAAAATACCAGCTCAAAATGGTCGTAATTTACAGCTTTGACTTGGATATAGTGTTTGAACTGCATTTGATTTTGTTAATTACTTTGCAGTTTAAATAAGATAACCTCATGAAATGGAAGACTTCAAGCAAAGTCATGAAGTAAACAGAAATCTAGAAATCTTTGCAAGGACATTGTTTCGCTACTAGTGAACTGTTTAACAGGCTGAAAAGAAATGTGGAAAAGACGCTCTGCAAAGTCTGCTGCACTGCACACACTGCATCCCATCTCACAGCCAGAATCGCTAGACCATGATTTTTGGCAGCAAGACAACTGCACATGAAACTCTTTTCTTGTGAGCCTCAGAAGACTAACTGAGCTTACAATAAGTGAAGCAGCAACTTCTCAAACTGACAACTTAAATGTCTGTAATTGAGCAGCTAAAAAAAAACGTAAACTGTTTCCTAGACTCAAGCATTTGGCCATGAAAAACGGTTAAGCTTCTGGTGTTGACTAGTTCAGTCTTTGTACACAGAAAGGCACTTTTTCGTTCCTCTTGAAATTTGTGATTAACTTTTCTATAGTGAAAACTTATCAAAGATTATAACCTAAATTATACAGATTATATATTACGTTATATATGCCTAAATTATACAGCTTCATTGACCATTTCTTTTTAAAAATTTGTCATAATTTCATCATGTCATTTTTATCATTTTAATAGGTTCTATATTGGTGAGAATCTATTCTATGTGATAAGCTTTAAGTTAAAAAAAAACAGAATTATACTGCTAATATTTTATTTTGCATAGGAAAAGCTATAGAACTTTTTGATTTTTTTTAAAATGAATTTAATTTCTATAACTTTCCAACCACTACTGTTGAACTGGGGATTAAGCAATGAAGTTGGACAAGCATCGTAAATTTGCGATTGGACAGTCATGACAGCACATATAATGTCACATAAATGTTATTAAAGAAAGTGTTTTAAAACATTTCCATTTCCAGGTCACTATTTGCTCCATCTTATACAGCAAGCTTTCTATAAGCTTCTCAGTCGTCGCTTTTGAAAAACGTTTCCCTCCTGGAAGTGCAGTAGGGAATCCAATTAGCTTCCCACGCTACTATAAAGCAATACTCCAAACCCACTGTATTTCGTCTTACTCAGCCTTGAGAAGCTTTTTCAGAAGCTACTATTGTCATGAGCTCATATTGTCCAGTGCAAAACACCAGAAAGAAGACTTGAACAATTAATAATTTTCAGTTACTTAATACAAAAAGAAAAAAGAGAAATTCATAAAATATAAAGTATGACTTTAAAAGTGAACCTAGGGGGGATGAACAGCTGTCAAGGGACATCTATAATAAAGTGTCTTTTAAAATGTTTGAAAGTGCACCCTAAGGGGTGCACAGTTCCTGCTAATATGATATGCAAAGGAGTAGGCCATTTTCATTCCTTGCTTATTATTCATAATTAAGAGTGCAACACTCCAATGTTCAAATATGTTCCTTGTTTTCCATTTCTTTTTGTTACTTTCCTCCTATATCACGAGGTCTTCAATGTACTGTTTCATTAGGACTATTAATATAATCAGCATGTAATTTTTGTATTTTCACATTTTGATTCATTTTGTTCTGCTATGTATTCAGTTATGCAGAGTTTAGATTTGATATCGTCACCACCAGAAAGCCAAATGGAACGAGAGGAGGTGATGTAGTGTCCTATCAACATCTGATATTTGGTCTTTGCCCTCTCAAGAGCAAAGCTGTTAGGTATCCCAAACTTGTGACTCAAAAAGCAGTTTGAGGGCCAAAATGGTTGATTTAATTTTTATCCCAAACTGGATATAGGAAGGCCAGCAAGACATAAGTGATTAATAACCCGATAAATGTTAGATGCCACATCTGATAATACAGACTACCTAAACCGTTCCTAGTCCTAGATAAGGAATGTATTAAAATGTTGTGGTACACAGGCACTTGGACAAATTAACTTAGCAAAAGGAAGTATTTCCTATCCCAGCTATTTTGAAATCAGAAATGAACTTATGTGAAGAGTATGATGTTTCTCTATTTAATTATCCCTGCTTAAACGTGTTTTTAATGCTACATGCTCTGAAACCTAAAGTATTGTCTTGTACTTTAAAAAGCTTCACTCTACCCCCTCTGAATCTGTAGAGGCTGCAGTTCTCCCGTTGGTAAACCCTCAGGCGTAAAGTGTTTCAGCAGTTCTTTAGCATCCAGCATGGCAGAAGGACATCTTTGACTGTCCTTTGGACCCAACAAAGAATCAGAAGAGCCAGATAACAGAACAGCTGTCCTAGAGAAGAAAAACAAGAAAGCACAGTGTTCAGAAAATTGGTAGCAACAATACCCAACCTTATCGCTTATAACTAACTGGGCACAAGCAGCAATCACTTTATTATAAATTAATTAAATTGTCTATTAATAAAGCTAATGATTTAGAATAAACCTGGAAAATGAAGCTGGGGAAAAACTGGAACATAACTACTTCTTAGCAACCTAGTTAAAAAGAAACTTGGATAAGCACGAGAGATGTTCAGTTAATACACACACAGATCATTTAGCAGATCAGAAGCATAGAACATGTAAGAGCAAAGTCTGAAATGATCCATTTTTAAATGTTGGCAATATTAACTTGGATTCCTTCTTTATTGTTATCCGTAATTGGAAAAAAAGAAAAAAAACACACTTGCAAATAACATTGTGGTGCAACGCTGCCTTTAAGCTTTTTAAGTCATCTTACTCAGTCAGCATTTTTTGCAAAATGTTTTGCAGTACACCATAAAGTATTCCAAATCAATTTTTTTTGTGATACATAAGTATTCCAAGAAACCTAAAGCTATCTTATTATGAAACACATCATTTGGGAAAAATCAATTTGATTACAGACGTATCTTCTTGGTAACTATAATGTGAAATTCTCCCGGCTCAATGCTTGAAAACTGGTAAACTAAAAAAACGTCAGTTTGGACTTTCTATGATTTGCATAGCTAAGCCTGAACTTTCAAATGCTCCAATGTCCAGTAGTTACATATATTTAAGCTTTTAAAACTATTTTTAGTTATCTCTACCTTGTTCTGAACATATGCAGGAATATTTTTATGCAGGACCTCTGGCTTCTCAAGTCCCAATACATGATCTTTAAATCTGTATTCCAGTATTCACTAATAGTCTGAAACAGTGGTTCTTAACCTGGAGTTCGTGTGAATAGTGTATTAAAATAAGTAAGTCATTAAACAGCATACAGTAATATAACAATTTCAGAAAGGCGCAATAAAGAATCATTGTGAAAAACAGCACCACCCAGTGGCTATTTTATTACAACAGACGTTTGTATTTTCAAGTCCTTCACCTGTGGCAGTGAACAAGCTTTTACCGCAAAAAGAGCTAAAAAAAAATGGAGCGGCGTCTAACCGGAGGGAGTTTAAAACTCAAAGTCAAGCCATCGAAAATGCTAGGACATCAACAAACCAGACAGAGTTTATCTGCAAACAAAGCCAATGGAGTTGTTTGAAAGAAAGCTATAGGAGATAGGAGGCCAGAAGTCTATCGTACAGAAAGCCGCCATAGTAAATGAAAAGGCACTTGGGGGCTCATTTGTTATCTCACATTGTATTGTCAAGACTGGGAAAACATCCACAAGAGGTGAGACTTTTTTTTTTACCATATGCAAAGAATCTGTTTCCACTATATGTGAGGAAAAACACAGCAGACCATTGTCAAACGAGACTGCGTCGAAAAGCATCGAACGCAAGGCAAACAATGTGTTCGAGCAAGTTATTTCCAAAGTTAAATCCAGTGTCTCCATGTTCAACTTCAAATTCAACTGGATGAGACCACGGATGTGGCAGGAGAGGCACAGGTACCGTGTTTTTTGTTTTGCCATCTTTGCCACGTGAAACTGGTGAAAAGCTTTTCGCTGTGCTGGACAGAAATGGGCAGAAATGAGTGTGCTTCTACACTGACAGAGCACAAAGCCTTGACTGGGAAACACAGTCGGCTGTTGCCTCAAGTGAAGTGCACGCATTTGCTCCACTCGCAGTGAGGACACATAGTACGAGAGGGAAGCCCCTATAGCAAAGAGGATGCCCTGAGAACTCAATGTGATGGATAAAGTGGTCCGCACAGTCAGCTCCATCAAGAACAGTGCAAGATGTCCTCAGCTCCTCAAAACTTTGTGTCAACTGATGGGAGCAGAGCACCAGCAGCTGCTGTATTATACCTAAGTGCGCTAGCTGTTCAGGGCTAAGGAGACGAGGTGAGGACTTTTTTTCATCAAAGAAAAAATCTCAGCTAGGTAATAGCTTTTCAGATTGTGATACGTCTTGCCCTTTTAGCCTACCTACAGACATTTTCGGCCAGCTGGATGACATAAATGCAGTACACCAGGAAAAAAAAAAATTCCACTCTTTAATCTTTCCAACAAAATTTTGGGGTCGATCACGTTATGGCAAATGCAGTTTCTCAGTGACAACTTTGAGGTTTTCCCATTACTGGATGAGTGAGTTTTTATGTGAGAACAGTGTGCAAAAAGCTGACTTGTAGAACATTATCGGGGTTCAGTATCGGGGTGACTGTGAAGTCAGATTTACAAGTAGTTTCCAGAAAACATGGTGCTCTACCACAGACGGATGGATCAGACATCCATATTCAGAGACAGGTAACAGGATTACTGCTTGAATTTGAAGGATATTGACTCATCTCGCTAATGATTTGGCTCAGAAGCAGATATTTGCAGAGAGCCCACTGTCTGACTTTCGGATCTCAGAACACAGCCTTGAAAAAGATTCTCCCATTCACATCAATCTATATTCGTGAGTCTGACTTTTCAGCGCTAACTTACATAAAGAACAATTACAGAGTCCCTCTCAAGGCTGAAGATGATTTGCGTCTTCACCTTAGCCCAACAAATCCCTGACTAGAAGTCTTTTCTGCCTCTATGCAAGCACTACCATCTCATTAAGCGAGTAGTTCCCCCCCCCATTATCATTATATTTTTAATTTGATGTGAAAATTTGTTGTTTTTTTTTGCTTGGCAGGGATGCAACACCTTTTCACTCATCCAAATGGGGACTCCAATAAACTCTGTAAGCAGCGCATCACAAACGCAAGTGGATGAACTCAAATTGGGGAACACATGGAAAGTTGTGAAAGGGGAGATCAAAGTCATGTGATTTTCATTCTTCAATCCTCAAACCGATGAAAAAAGTCAGTGTGCAAAGTGAGCATCTGAAAACCATGCATCTTTCCAGGTTCTGATCAGATATTGTGAGCTGTTGAGAAGTGGGGAAGTGCGTGAACTGCTTGTTACCACTTTGACACAATAAATTACCAATGAGTCAATGGAATGCTGTTGTTTCAACGGTAAGTGACAACAGGTAATTAAATTCTTTTCTCCTTTTCGGTAGAAGAAAAAAGCTAGCTGAGAGTCACGGGGGGTCAGACAGAAATGCTAGAAGCACTGGATCTAGCCTGCAAGCCGAATTTAGTTGAATCATTGCCAAGGGATGAATATATCTCTTAATTTGAAGATTTTATTTTTACACTTGGTTTGTAAAGCATTTTAAACTGCTATTTGCATGAAAGGTGCTCTATCAATAAACTTTATTATTTTTTATTATAAAACTCATTCATTACCAATTGTGGGTTATCATTCAAGCCATATTAGGTCCAGTGATAAGAATCCCCCAAATGAAAAATGACGCATAGTTCACCTTGACTTCTGACGGATCTTCTCCTGGTTTTCAAAATTTTGAAGGACTCTTCTCTCAGGCCATTCTAAACGGGTCATGTTGCGTGCATCAGATCCTAAAAGAACTTCTATAGTTAAAATTCTTCATATGGGATTCAGCTGAGAGAAAGTACAGTTTAACATAAACCTTCCAATTCTCAGAACATTTTTCAAGTCTTTTAAAGGACTAGAGAAAGTTCTGTCCCGCACATCTGATTCTTATGTTACCTATATTATTATGTTATATAACAGTTTTCTAGACTCTCCACTCAAAGTGTTTTACAGGAAATGGGGACTCCCCTCCACCACCACCAAGTGCAGTCCCCACCTGGATGATATGACAGTAGCCAAAATGCACCAGTACGGTCATCACACACCAGCTACCAGTGTGGAGGAGAACAGAATGATGAAGTGAATTTATGGATCGAGATTATTAGGAGGCCATGATTGGTAAAGGCCAAGGGGGAAATCTGGCCAGTATGCCAGGGTTACACCCCTACTCATTTCGAGATAAACACTTGGATTTTTAATGACCAGACGATTTCATTTTTATTTCTCATAAAAAATATGGCGCCATCACTATACTGGGGAATTAGGACAAACACAGACTGACAGGTGGACACTCTCTACAGGTCCTACTAACACCTTTTTCAGCAGCAACCTTAGCTTTACCAGGTGGTCTCCCATCCAGGTACTGGTCAGGATCACACCTTCTTAGCTTTAGTGAGTTGCCAGTTGTGAGTTGCAGGGTGATATAGCTGCTGGCAAATATATTTTAAGGACCTTTTTAATGCTGCTATAGTATTAGAAACTAAAACAGAAAGTATCTTTTAACATTCGCTGATGCAGCTAACTACAGAGTACCCTCACTTGCTTAGGTAAAACAGTGTGATGGCAGTGACCTTCATTCTCTGGAGGTCAAAATGCAATCCCCCACCTTACAGCAGTGACAAATGACAAGAGACATTAGAGCAGATGGTTGTCATTCCTATTAATGGCATAGCTTGTAACCACAATTCTGTAAAAATACATTCTTGCTTGTAAGAGTGAAATACATATTATATAAAAATATATAAGGTTGTTTTGCTTATTTTGTCTAGTAATATCAGACTAAATGATACTACCTAGTTTATACTGCAGCATTCCAAATTTTAATTCACCGAGAATATTTGATGGTATATTGACTATAAATTGTCTGAAATAAATGCATCAGCTAAATAAATAAGATCAAACCCAGGAAATTAAATGAATCGATTAATCATACCAGGGCGTCTTCTGACACGATTCACTTTTTGTTCTTCAGTATGAAGTACTGTTCTGGGTATTCTAGCATCGTGCATCTTTAGATATTGTTCTCTGGCAAGAGTCAACAGAGCTTTCAGATCATTGACTGGAACTGATGCAGGTTTCTTGTTTTCTTCTCTCCTTCCTATAAAAAAAGAAGGTAATTACAGGTGTGTTTCTGCCCCTCCCTCTCTAAACTGCCAACTTCTCTTCTGCACACAACCAAGAGAGGTGCTGCAGGAAGAAAAGCTTTATTTACGGGAGTCCTAGTGATTATCCCCTTGATGTGGTGTGGGATATGATAGTGTTCAAATACAACTTAAATCAAACTATGTGGGATGGATACATATGAATTAGCCAGGTCCAGTCAGACAACTGTCAAGACTCCTCTATTGAACTTCACCTCCTGGACCATCTGACTTAGGACCCCTGTGTGCTCCAAGCATCCTGAAAAGCCTGGGATTGCTTCTTTGTGTTGTTCTCAGACATGTATGTTGTCAACCTAAGAAAATCTTGCTCTCCACACTAAGAAGTGAGATCACTTTAAACTGCCCAATGGATGAGGGGTTCTTCTCCTAAGGAACAAAGCATCTCCCTGCCCACTTCCAACTTGATGGGATTGTCCCTTTCTTCTATGCAAGTCTCAAAGCAGCTTGTTCATCTGATCGGCTTTCGGCAGATAAAATATGAAAAAGCCTTTAAAAATGTGTTGCTGTTTAATGTATTACTGTAACAGCTTTTAGAACATTGTGGCATTCGAAATCCTGCTCCACAGGAGCTAAAGACAGAAAAATAAACTGCACGCATGGGAAGATGGCATACAGGTAATGAAGTGCCAGAACTTTGGAGCAAACAACTTACTGAGCCATTCCTTCAGGGCCAGTGTCTGCACATTGGTCAGCCCCCTTTCCCTTTGCATCAGCTGGTCTCCATGAAGACAAGGCATTGACCCCAGCCAGGTGGACACATCTGTGCCAGTTAAAAAGAAAAACACACGATTGATTGTACAATACCTTTTGAAGAGAAAGATACACCTGTTTGACCTATGACATTAGCACTTCCTGTGCTTGTATTCACTTTTCCCTTTGATATAATGCCAGGACAATAAATAATAAAACTCGTGGCCTCTATGCTCTATATTAAAGTTCACCAAATGGACCCTCACTGTGAGTTGAGCAGAGAGCATGCAAGGACTGTAGGAATGTCTCTTAATGATTACTAAACCATTTCCTCTGAATAAAAAATAGGCACATCCAGAGTCTCAATATAAAGAAGCCCTGCTGTTTCTTTTACTCACTAGAGAAGTACACTTGCAAATGACCTTGATGTTTTTTTTATTGATTTGTATTCTAAGGTCTACAAGGTTCTCATAATGCTCCAGGCACACAGGCAGCAAAACACATTTTTAATTAGTACTTACGTATAGATGTTTTGGACTTTTTATGACTACATGTACACTAGAAGTCAAAATGCGCCTGATTTTTTAAAGAACCATAGCGTAGTACTTTTGAACGTAATGTGCTTATTAAATTGTTAGGGGACATACAAAGAGCCAGAAGTGAAAAATGGATTTAACTTGCTACTGTTTCACAGAGTATTTTCTTTCTGAAAGAATGTTAACATTAGTAAAAATGAGTGAAAAAGAATCCTAATTGTCCTCCTCCAGACCGAAAACAAGCACGCTCTCAAGGTAAAAGAGCAACGTATTACTCATCTGCTGTAAGTAATATGTAATAAATGTAATTATTTGTTTAACAAGAAAGAAGAAATGGCATTATCTAATGTCATACAAAATACCCTCAAGTTCTTAAAAGTCCTGAGACAGTCTTTTCTTCGACAAGGGAATAATTGAATCAGACCTGATGTAATACTAATACTGATGTAATCTGAGTTTATAAGAAATATGAAGAATGCAAATTACTTCTATTTGAGTAAGAAATTATTAATATCCTTCCACATGTACACTAATACAATGCCTTTCACTATGCTAATTTCATTATTTCTCATTTGAAGTTAAAACTGATTTACTGGAGTTCATTTCTAAATTTAAAGTTGTTACTTTCTCTGCCTTCAGTGATCTATGAAATATTTGTTAATATTCTGTAATAAAGTGAAATTGACTTTTAGCAAAAAAAAAAGCTTCATAAAGAAGGCACCAACCCTGAAATCAAAGAAACATGTTAAGCACTCATTTAGCTTCACAGTGCGGATTGATCATTTGGGCAACAGACGTTGTACAGAGTATCTTTCAAATCCACCTAAAACACTTAATTTGAAAGATAATTTTACAATACTGCCAAAAAAGTTGTAAAACTTAATATGTAGGAAAAAAACTGAGCCTAATTTTTACATGAAAACTGGCACAAGAGCAAAATAAAAACAAAGTTAAATTATTTTTCTTTACAGTGAAGTCTTTAAAAGTCTAGGAAAACACTTATAAAACAAGGAAAAAAATGATATAATTGTATCAAATATAACACAGGTAGATCTTTGAATGTCCCACCTACACAGAGGCAAAAGGTTGTGGGAGTATGAAAGAAACTCGTCAGCCATGTTGTTAAAACCAGTACTCTGGCTTCCTTCAAAAAACATCAATCACTAATCACTAAATGGGCTAGGTAGGCCAAAGGCTTTTCTTTTGTTTGCAATCATTCTTTTTTTCTCCTCTTTTACTTTTTACAAAAACAACATACAATCCTCTTTCACATTAACAAACATAGGTATTTAAAAAAATATTCCAAATAGTTACTAATACTACTCTAAATCCCCTCAGAAAACTGGGTAGAGTATGCTTCTGACAGAGGTGGGTCTGTTTGTAACCATTCTAACATTCCCTTCCATTTACAAAATGTATTTGATTATTTAATTATTATTTTTTTTTAAATCCACCGCTCCTTGGCTACACACCTGCTATTGGCAAAGACTTCCCTTTGACCAATCCACTGACAGTGGCCTGGCCAGCAGCTCCATTGATCTGACTGGCAGAATGAATCAGTCTGGCTTTGCAGTCCCCAGTGTCTGTACCCTGGACTAGGAGGAGGTAGAGTCCATTCTCCCCTTTCACTTCAGGATCACAGGCTGAAGAAGATAATTTTCTTATATATATATATTTCTAGATACATTTGGATGTATATGAATACGTGTAGAAAATTTCATGTATATATGCAATGCATTATATAACAATGGACAGGTACAAAAACAAAAACATTCCAGGATAAGGAGTCATGGATCATCAAAAGCTTAAACCTAAATACAGATCTATTTACTAACAGACGGCTTCAAATTGAGAATGGCAAAGTGATTTATTACTGTCATTATACTGGGCTCAATGATGTAGGTTAGAAAAAAACAAGCTAAATCTTCAATAGTTGAAAGGCAATTTAGCTTCCATTAAGAGCTATCCATTTGAGAATTAAGGGATAAAAGTACCAATGAATCAGGTTTATGGCAGAGTCTCCTGGCACCGTGGTCAGGGAAGTTGCCAACACAACAATTGTATAGATATTCAAACCACTGTTTGTTTCTGTATTATATGTACATTTTAAGAAATGACAGGATTTACCAAACACATACGACCAGCTTCGAAATGTAATGAATGGGGTGTACACAAATACTATATTTAGTATTGCCAAAACTATTTTCTAACCCTGGTTTAAACAAAAACACACCTACTGTTTAAAGTTGCCATTGAGCCCATAATTAATGAAGAGTAATAAGTGATTGAAAATAACACCTCTCTGATTGTCATCTCGCTTTGTATCACTGAAAATCATGACTGACGCATATCCCAGTCATATCAGATTTTACCCTGTGTTTTATTACCCCTCCACTTTAACAATAACCAAGTGGAAAGATCTAATTAGAAGCCAGTGCCAACCATGGCTATTCCACAAACATCAATACAACATACTAACTGGAAGAAACAAAAGGAAGAGGTTCAGCTACCCACCAAAGAGTGATTTAGGTTTCTTTGCCATATACTCTTTCCATTTCTGAGTGCTTAACTGATTCGATGGTGGAATTACTATGTTGCTAACAGTACAGGACAATGCGAATAATGCTCCAACCTGTGGAAGAAGGAAAAAAAGACAGCTCAAAATCATTATTTAATTCAGGCCCTGACTTTTAACATATGCTAAACAACTCTAATGAAAAAGCATTCATTTTTAATTACAGAGGGAACTGGGCGTCCACAGCCTGTGGCCCAGATCTACAATGCAGACTGATTACAGAGAAGCGTAGTTTCATGCAGCAAGGCACTGATGTGGTTCTGGTTTATAGAATGCCACCCTATTATATCAATACCCTTTACAGCAACCTACAGTATGTCAACACAGGGCAAATTAACAGCTAAGCACCTGTGTGTGAGCACCTGAAGAAGGTCCAAGGCCGAAACGTTGTGTTTTCTTTCTTCTCTTTTCATCATGGAATAAACCTATTTCTTGTACCTTTGCAGCCTACGCATGCTGACGCAGCTGCCCACCTGAACTACTTAAAGTGTTAAATAACAATAATACAAACCTTCCCACGGAGTGATCCCAGCTGATTCAAAAGCAATTTAGACTTGTCTCCCTTTGGTCCTGTTAACACTTCGCTGGATTAGCAAGTTAAGAGTTTTTTGAGAATCACATTTTATTCAATTAAAATTTTCCAAAAACAAAAACAAGAATGAAAAAATATGCCCCATACACCCTTTATTCTCCTCTGCATACACAAAAGGACTACTAAAAAAAGATGACCGTAGAATCACATACAGTGTGAAAATAAAAAGTCCAAGCAGAAGTGAGAGATGAGGAGAGATTCTAAGAACATGAGTTTAGGTTTACAGACCATTAGAAGTGGTCCTTCTGGAACAAATGGGACTTGTTCATGCAAGAAAGATCCAATGAAGAATGTGAAGAAACTCTGAGACAACACTGTATACGATCAAAAAGAATAGAACAAAAGATTCAGTTTTTATCATAAAACTGCTTTTGAATTACAAAAAAGTGAAAAGGGAACTGGTTCTTTTGTTAAACACAGATCAAAAATTAAAAACAAAAACTAGATTAAAATTCAAGTTTATGATGCACAATTTATGCTAGCAATATTTTTACAGTTTTTAAAACATGAGCTGTCATACTCTACAGTTGCTTTGTTGTGTTCTTAATACCTTTAGTTACTATGGAAGATGGATTAGCAGTTATGAATTCTAATTATTTTTGAACATATTAAATAGAAGTATACATTTTGCAAAGAAGAAAGTCTGTGTTTAAAAAGTTTCCCTCTCCTCTGTCAGCCTTCAATGCACTTCACAACACAATATAACTTGTGTGGACATGTCTTTAAAGGAAATGAAAGAGCATAAAAATATGAGTTTCCTACTCCTATGACCTTGAAGAGTAAATACAGATTCATGCATACATTTTTATTCATAGAACTTAGGCCTCTCTACAACAGTTACCAGGAGACAGTAACTGCAGAATAACCAAAGCAGTACATGAACCTATATCCTTCTTATCCAAGGACTAAAATAAAGTTATTTTCCTTATTACATCGCCAGGAGGCAGGGATATTCCTCCCTAGAAAGAATTAAAACTGTGTATTCATAAAGTCTAAAGAATGCTTCATCATTTTTATAATCAGATTTGCAAAGTGCCACACTGAATTAACGGTCATGTACTGTACATAATTAATCCACAGAGTACAAAGCCAAACGACATCGTAACCTCTACAGGACAAAGGTCCACAAAAGAATTTCAAAACGCCTTAATTAGTTGCCCCGAACAAGTCTTTTTTTTTTGCATCAGCATTTCTTTATACTATTATGTCCATTACCAGTGAAATACTTAGTCTCATGAGACACATTCTGGAAAAAAACTGAACTCTTCTGCCTACATATGAAAGTTAAGACCCTGCTTCACAAATAACATTTTCACTGCAGCAGTTTACCCCTGTGTTTGATACTGCCACATGAAAAAGGGAGCTGTGAAGTCTGCCAGAGTTTCACAGTGGTGTTACTGGAAAGGATACAGCTTGAACTCGGTGCTGGAATAGAAGTTTATTGGAAGGTCAGGCAGCGCCACCAGCTGTACCAAATCTAAAACAGGCCTATAATAGTGGTACACCTAAAAGAGACAGAGAAAAAAATAACCCAGTGTTATACTTCAGGGTGCAATCACAACATGCATATTTCCGCAATTTTAAAGCACAGAATAACTTGCTTATAACCTGCATTTCTCCAAGTCCAATGTCCAATTTTCTCCACTTACAAACATTTGCAGATTTGTGTTTTTTTCTCTTTAGAGTCCCCAAACGTTTAGCAACTTATCTTAGCACCACGACCCCCGTCTCAAGGAGAAGAGGGAGGCGATATCCTCTAACATACCACCCAAAACACCAACCGGTCATCGGCCACGCTGCAAACTGCGTCGCCTACCAGGACTCCGAGACCAGCTGGAAGGGAGGCAGGTCTCTCCCTGATGACACAGCTTGCTGAGGAGTTGCTGTTAGACAGGAAGCCCTTGAGAAGTCTCACCTGAGCCACCCAGGCAGCTTTTGCACAGCTGTACACAGCCGCTCCGGGAATGCTGGTAGCAGCTGGTGAATGTCAAAGCATGGCTGGCTTGGATTTATCTTCAAACGTCTAGAGCAGATTTCACACTGGAGCCACCAGTTCTCTGTTGAAGAACACTCTGGGCAGTCTTGCTAGAGTTCAGGATTCATTTACAACACCAAAGCCAATACAACTGGAAAAATTCAAGTGTCCTCTTTTGCAATAACAAATGGACACTTCATCTCCAGAAGGAATTTAACAGCACTACCTGAATAATGCAAAAATGTTTAGTCTTAAACGAAGCTGACGAAGTTGGGGGCTTGACTTGTTTATTTCGAATCTTGCGAATTATTGACACGGTTACTGCAAGAGACCACGGCAGATCGATGAAAAAAGCGGACAAAAGTGGAAATTAAAATTTCAGGACTGAAAGCAGCATACATTTAATTACACAGAGACGCACAGATGACTGCAAAACACTGCTCAGTTGTTCTGTTGAAGCTCACTCCTTGCGATTTGTCAAGAAACAGCTTGATGAGATTCTTGGATCAATAAGCTACTAGCAATTAAGACAGAGATTACCCAAATGGCCTCCAGTCATTTGTATCTTGTGCACTTTCCTTACCAAATGTTGTGTGATGTTTTTAAATCAGACTATTTCAGAACTTGAACCAATACCTAAGTCCTTATATATATATAATATATCGCATCTTCAATTAGAGGGGAACTGCAATCCCCAATTCTCAGACCAGTTATCAAATTTCGGTAAAAAAATAAATTCATTGATGGCACAGAAACATTTTATGAATTTCGAATTAAGCACAAAATTGTGAACTTTTGTGAAAGTTCTGTTTAGCCACCATGTTGTCAGAAACACCTGGTCTCACCAAGGGCGACAGCAAGTGCTAACACCAATTGTGACATGTGTCCCCTTCCTGCTCTCTAGTCACAGGCTAGTCACAGTGACTAATATAATGCGATGTACGAGCAAATTAAGTACAGGTTGTGGAGCAGATATTTCACTGCAGAAAGTTTCCAACGTGATCTGCATGCAGAGTTAACAAGTTAGTAGAATTTGTTTCTATTGGATTAAAAGAGACGTATTCACATGCCTGCTTGTGTACAATATCACAGGGCCGCAACACATCACCAGAAATTTTGTTACCTCATTACCTCATTCTGAACAGCACAATATGGGGCTGCACATATACCTGGAAATTTGGTCTATTTTGTAAATTGAAGGTTTTACAAGTTACCGTGTATATTTATCTTTTATTGTGGTTTGAAATGCACTCGTCAATGCTGATTCTTTCTAACCCCAAAATATAAAGATGACGTGCACTTCCCCTTGAAATTAAAAAAAAAAAAATTAGAACTTGGGTGGAAACAGATAACAGCTATAAGACCTTCAAGAAAACGGTGATCAACATCTGAATGCAGCACACCAATTTGAGAATTTCCTATTTAGAAATAAAAAGCAAAACTAGAATCTAATTAAATTATTAAAATAGATTTTAAAAGATTAAAAGAATCTGCTCAAATAAAAAAAAACAGTTCTAGATGATTTTTTCCATGTGCTACATTCAAAGAGACATGACATAACACACAGTTAAATGTGTTTCATATACACTGCTTAAACAAAGCACTCTGTCAACCATTCTTAAATACATTAAATGCTGCCTAATAGAATTAGTTCAGTTACAAAATGTGATTTTCTCTAAGCTTTAAGGTTTGTTGTGTTTACACTGTTGCTAACTTCCCATCTCATAACAACATCTGCTTTGTTTGCACCAGGGTCTATTGCAATGTAAGCAGCAGTTGGCTAAATACAGACTGGCCTGTGTTTCTCCTATATTAGCTTATTTGTGACCCGGATTAACACTTCAGAAGATTTTACGTGAATAAAGGAAAACAGGTTATACAGGTTATTACTTTCAGGAGGATTTTAAATCTTGACATTAATGTGAATTAGGCCTGTCAAATGAGGGCACCACAAACTATATTCAGCTGTATTTCACTCAGAACAGGGCTAAACCCTTGTAATTTTGGATATCCAGCGTGATATTCTTAATTTTTCTTCTATTTCACCTATCACAAACACAGAACAAGAAATAATTTCACAATTACTGTGCAGGCATATATAAATAAACCCAATACAGCAAAACTGTAACATCCAGATTTCTTCAGAAGTGAGCTGTGGTTTAAGAGAAGCGTGTTGGGATAACATTAATATGGAATCATAAGGGAGAGAATGATTCAATTTAAAAACTACATTTTGCTAACTGATATTTATCCAGAAATGATAATTTACTGGCCTTTAGTTAATGGTTTAATGGAACACTTAAACATACGAGTCAATAAACAGACTAGGAAGGCTGTAAGAGACTTAGACCTTCATGTAGGGAGCTGCATCAGCATGCGTAGGCTGCAAAGAAACAAGTAAAGGTTTATAACATGCTGAAAAGAAGATGGAATTCTAGCATGGAATAAATCTTTACTTGCTCCTTTGTAAGAGACATATACTGCAATGCAAGGTAAAAACGTATGCAATGTGGAAACCAATAAATAAACTGAATTTGATATTTTAGCATTCATCAGGGAAAATAGTATCACTCTTTAGATTGAACAAGGATCTTGTAATGTCCTAAGCAACATCAACCATCAACTTAACGTAGAAGAAAGTGCTCTAAGGACTAGGAGTAAAGTTCAAGCAAAAGCAAAATCACCTGGGCCAGACATTTTCCTAGTTGTATGCAAAGACATGAGGGTTGTTATTCAGAGACAATTAGTTGGGATTTCTCAGAAAGCTCTTGAGATGTAAACATACCAGCAGATGTAGACATGTATACACAGTTAAATGCAGTGATGTATATTAGAAGACGAGGAGCAGTCGTTTTCAGAAGCTAGGTAAAAAATAAATGTAGGTATTTATGTTCTTCTCCTTTAGACAAAGTGGAAAATCCATAAAAAATAAAAAAATAACAATAAGACCACATTTAAAGTGCATACATTTTTTTAAATCAGTTTACAAAACATTAATAACATTGATAAAGCATGACTTTGCGTTTAAAATGAATCCCCGGGGATTCTTCAAGTCACCTCAAGATGAAATTATTGGATCAATCAGGTGTTCTATCTACCCTCTCAGTTGTTTACTTTGTCCTTGTTCATAAGCAACATAGTTAACAGTGAAACTTCTAATTAAATTAACAGAAATAACACATAGCCCAAATGTACTTTAAAGCTGTAAAGAAGATCCAAAACATTAATAAAGCAGCAGGCTCCAGATTTGAAGTACTCATCTGAGAAACAGATGGAGCACTGATTTACTGTGACAGAAGAAACAAACATGCAGATAAACAAAAATCCTATTTTATCAGAACTAGTAAATTGACTCAGAATTACAAACTAGATAACATCACTAATAAACCCAAGAGTAATTAACCAGAAAGTGAAAATATATACAGACTACTAGCTTTTAATTTAGGGTGAAAAGCACCATCGCAATATTACCACTTCAAATTATTAATATGTAGTGGAAAATATATAAATATATTCCAAATTCTGTTCTATGACTCCACATGCAAAGTAAAAAAGCAAACCATAAATGGAAAGGATTCGATCTACGTATAAAACGGTGAAATAATACAAAGTTTTAATCTAAACTGAAAGTTACAAACTAATGCTTTCCATTATGGAATAAACATTTAAAATTGATAATGGGAGACACTCCCACTTCTGAGTACCAGGGGTTGTGGGAGTGTGAAAGAAGTAGCCTAGTGTAGTTAGTAAAAATAATAAACAGTTAGATGAGCAGAATGGGTCCCCTCTCATTTGTAGCTACTTATTTTTAACTCCTCCCATAAACAAAAAAAACAAACTGTGTTGCACAGTTAGTTCTTTCTGTAAGGTTATATATTCTGCAGGCTTTCTCACAGTAATTTCTTAAATTTCACCAACACTAGGTAATCATTTGTACCTCTGTTCACCTTGTTATCAAAACTTCCAATAACACCTCACATGTCTTTATTAAAGAAAATGATGCTACATCATGTTAAGCAAATTGCTTATTTAAGGAGATTCTTCTACAGCTGTTAGTGAAAATAATGAAGAAATCCAGCTAAAGCAGTTAAATGGGAAAATGTAAAAACTGCAGAATTTACAATGGAAACAGAATCAATAATTGAAATCTGAATAATTCACCTTGAGATGTCTGCAAAGTACCCAAGCAGTTAGGCCATATTTTCAAGATGCGAAAGAAAACAAAGGGTAACACTAGTACTTCAAAGAGCCACTCTGCCTTCAGAGAAATCCAAAGGTGCAAGAAATTCAAAGCAAGATTAATTAAAATCAGGCTTTAGAGACGTATGTATAATTATCCTTACAAACGTTTTTATACCTGGCTATTGTGCACAACAAATTAAATGTATATTAGTTTCATAACCTCACATAAACCATACATAATACACTTTATTTACAGCACTGTGTACTTCAGCTACTGAAATTCTTACCCCAGAGATAAATTACAATATTTGTCAAAACCAATGGGCTTGAACTTAAGATTTTACTTAACTTTGCATTTTACTTACCTTGAACCCCACATGGTTTCAGCTATTAAAAGGGATAGTTCTAGTGGGTTCTTACAGCTCCCATTTAGTATGCCAGTGCATCTTGAAATGATATATAAATATAAAAATGTTCTGGGTTTCCATTCCAGATTTATAGTGAAACCCACAGTAAAAATCAAACTATCCATTATTAGAAAAAAGCTTATTTATTGATAATTGGCATGACAATCAGAAGTCTCTTCCTGGAAGCAAAGGTTATAGAGTAGGAAACTGCACAGATCAGCAGTTCATTTTAGAGAAGACACACACTGATACAATTTAGAGACACCAGAAAGTATATTTTTAAAAGATGGGCACCAGTTGAAAACATACAAACTCCACATAGGAGGTTCACCAGACAGGAATCCAGCTCAGGACCAAAGAGCTGTGAGGCAGCACCACCGACAACCCATCTTAATTAAGCAAAAATACATGAAGATCACATATCGCATGAAAATTTACCGTAATAATCTAGCAAAGGAAACACTGAGGATCCTTACCTCTGGGTCACGTTTACTGCCCGTGAAAGTTGGAAGATCAGCATCAGGGGACAGGATACTGCTCCATGTGTCACAAGGGACATTCTTTAAGCAGAATCCTCCAAATCTCACCTCTGAGGCAAACTACAAGCAGCATAAAATACTGTTAAGAATTACTGGGCCACAATATCACTGGCACAACCCAAGCATCACCTTCATCACAGCAGAAAACGTCACAGTACTGAGATTGCAAAGTAGGTCAAGTGGATCAAACATTGCCTGATGGTTTTTATATTACTTGCTCTATGAATAATCTTTGACTAGGAGTAGTGGTATTAAAAGGTCTATCTAAATAATTATTAAAAAGGTTCTTCTGGAAAAAAAGAGACACTTTGAAAGATAATCATGGACGTGCACCTTAGTTAACAGTTTATGTGTGATGATCCATTACTACTGTTGGATAAATCAATGATGTTCAGAAAAACGTTTAGTTCTATATTTTGTTGAAAACCTTGTTTGTAATCATTTTTGATGCTCTTAGGTTATAAAGTTTTTACATTACATTTCTGTATTTCAAAAGTACACTATAAAGTTATTAAACTCAGTTACGACTGTAACTATATACAAAGAAGCTAAGGGCAAAAGAACTCCAGACAATTAATGTTCATCATCTACAAGCTTTAAAAGAGGGAGTATAATATTACTAAAGACATTTAAAGACAAAAAACTGTGCTACAGGGTAATATGTTGGCTTTTACAAAGTCTACTGTTTAAGACAACTGCACAAATTCAATTTTATGTTTAGTGTTGTCAAAATGATTTATTGTAGGAAAAATAATTAGAAGTTAAAAGCTAGAGTTGGTGATCACAGATGTGCCATAGGGCAAAAAGATCAGACATCTCAAAGAGAGAGGCCTTTTCCTGCTGACATCCTATTTCATGTGCACACGATAGCAGTAGATAACATATCATAAAATCGCAGCCGGAGAGACTACATAAGAAAACTTTTAAAACAAGAAAATGTTTCAACTTAAAAAATACTCCATTATGACTTCAAGAAATGTTTACTTAAAAAAAATACCTGAATAGCACACACTCCTCATGCACAGCTCTGACAAAAGACACTCCTGTGATGTAATAATTCACGGTAATGGTTTTCAGCTAAGCAAGTGATGGATGGCTTGTAATAATGAGAAAAGGATGTTTTATCGCCATTTTGACTCACACAAATATTCATCAGGTCATTTTTTTTCCCTCTCTTATATCGTATTTAGCTGACAGAATGTTAACTAAAAATGTTAATCTAACATCTAATCTCAGATGGAACATAAGAGCCTACATGCAAATTGCTACAGGATATAAGCTGTACAGTAGTTCTGCTTTTAGTTTCATTGTGCTTGTTTAGAGCACACCAAAGTCAATGCTGAAAATATTCTTTATAAAGCTCACGGTCAGCTAAAGAAGAAATTAAGAGCCTGGGAGACTGGGCAAAGGTCAAAGTAGAGCCTATAGAAAGAAGCTCCTAAGTAAAACCAGATCATTGCTTGAGCCCCACATGGCGTTCATCTATTTTCTTGATTATATTGGAATGTAACAGTTCCTACAGCCATCAGGCAAAGTACCACACTGCTTTAATCAGGCAGTGTTGGGATGACCAAACCACATTCCCGTAAAACTCTTTTTTTTTACACAGTAGTTCATAATTCTAATCACGCATAGTGTGGAGTGATCATGTCCATCTCATGGTGAAGCATCTGCATCCTGATGGGAGCAGAATCTTTCAGGATGAAAATGTCATTCACAGGGCAGAGGGTTTACTGAATGGCTCGATGAGCATGAAACCAATGTAAACCAGGTGCCATGGCTATCCCAGTAACCAGATCTCAACCCAATTCAACACTTATAGGAAATTCTAGAGTGGCGCCTCAGATTGTCGTTTCAACCATAAAAAAAAAATTAAATGATGGAATTTTGTGGAAGAGTGGTGTATCATCCCTCTGACAGAGTTCAAGACACGTGTAGAGTCTCTGTCAAGGTGCACTGAAGCTGTTTTTGGCTCATGGTGGCCCAACGCCCTATTAAGACACTATGCTGGCATTTACTTTATTGTGGCAGTTACCTGTATAAAGCACCCAACACAAACTTACTAAACCCAATGTTAAGCTTGAACTCATATTTTGTTTTATAAATTCCACATTAAAGACGGTAAGCAGGTGTTAAGTATGAGAAGAAGAAAAACACAAAATAGTCAACTAAGGGAATGGAGATTGCACGCCCCCTAGCGGAATAATTTAGAAAGTACATGACCTGAGAAATTCAAAACCTGCATGATCTCATCCAATATGCGTGATCTCATTTTAACTCAGGTTCTCAGATACTCTTTTTTTAACTGCGGCGCTATTAATGTCTTGGAGATTGCGGCAGTGTATATTTTGAAGAAAATTAAATTTACTGTTTATGTTTAAGGAGAAAAAAGTAAAACATTCTTGGTTTATGATGAGCTCATTTATCCTTTTTCAGAGAAATATATGGGCCTTTGAAGAACATTAATTTTATAGAACTTTTTTGAAGTATGGAAATTGATTTTCTTTGTGTGGCTTTGAGTTTGATTTCAATGTTTTTTAACATACAATGTTGTCTAACATTGCTTCTTTTGTGTGAATATAGAAAGAAATTACCAACGCAAATGACATTATCTTAATGTTGTCTATACTGTATATAATACCAAAAAGTATGTTCATATATATAAATAAAAAATCCATTCAGAAGCAGAGATTACGGTGAATACAAACCTTTTTCTCTCTAATAAGTATATTTCCTCGCCATATCTCCTCAACATCAATACAGCTCCCAAGGTTTTGTGGATCCAAAATATGAGCAGACAAGTAAGTTGCTGTTTTCTGCCATCTGTATGTAAAAAGTACCATTCATCGTTAAAGTCAAAAATGAAAAAATAATTCAGAATCTTCAAACTCAACATAATAGCCAGAATAGACAATTATTTCTTGTCAACGGTGAAAGTTTTTACAATACATGAACATACTGGCTACACTACAGTCAAACTACAGTATACCCAGAAATCTCTATAAAACTCATCAGGAATACCTTCTTTTGTAACTTTTTCTCCAGTACCAGGGAGTCACCCTTCTTTCTCGAAACCACGTCACAGATGATGAGAACACTCTTTGTTATCCAAGGTATGCACCTCTCCTCATGGTAGGTTTTATCATACACTCCAGCACATTGCAATAACAAACCTTACAAAGCATAGATCTTCCCCAGCTGAGCTGCAATCCATTAGTTATACAAGGCAAGTCACCTCTAGCACACCTAGATGAGGCTCCATGCTGTTTAAACCTGGTATCACCTAGTGGACACTTGAGAGGCCCTCCCGTGGCTATTTAATTATTACGCCCGAGTTGGGTTGCAGAAATCCATACTGTTCAGAATGAACTTTACAGTGCTAAACGTCACTCAACTTCTGCATTTTGTTCGGAATCCAGATCTTTACAGAGAGGATCAGGTAAGGTATTTAAGTTAAATTAACTTCAAATTTAAAGATGACTTATTTTTCCCCCACAGACAGCATACTGAGCTTCAAAACACACGTATCACTTATAAACCCACCAAATTCAGGTAAATTACAATTTTTGCAGTATGTGCACTGACAAATTAGTGAAGGGATATAACAAATTCATTGTGCTGATTAATGCATCACAAACAGTAACTTCAACAAATCCACTCTACTATACGTCTACTATAAAAGTCATAGGTTAGTAGCGTGAGGAGCCAATGTTAGAATCAATACCAGATGTATATCTATAGCTCATGTTCTGCAAGAGCTTGCAGATGCTGTCTTGTGGGACTCCATCCCATTCCTGTTGTAAAGCCCAGACAAGCATTTGTTTGTTCAATGGTCTCTGAGCCTTAGATGCTACATACTATCCAAAGTCATTCCAGAAATCCTCAACGTGGTTGAAGATTGCATAATAAGATATTTGCAGCACTGCCGTTACATTCCCATCTCTCAAAAAGCCATTGTCACACAGTACAAGCATGCTCTTTGCTCTGCAGAGAAACTAGACACTACTGCTCAAGAAATCTCACAGTCAACATCAACTACTGCAACAATGTACTGACTTAAGGCCATGTACCTGTAGCATGTGCATCAACTTCACGATTTACTATAACTTCTCACTGTCAAACCCATAGATAGTACAACAAATGATAACGCAATAGCATTTTGAAGTGCTATTTCATTTGGTTTACTGCATCGGTTCTCATCAGCTAACAAGCGATTATGTTCAAGTATTTTAAAGAAGAGAGGCTAAAAATATACATTATATATATATTGAGTACTGTCTATGCTTTTGTTCAAATGAACTCTCTTACGTTTAGAAAAAGTATTTTTTTAAAATATTTTGGAAAAAAAAGATTTCTCTTTGTTGTATTTCTGACACAAGTGTAATGCCCCAATACCACCTGGATCTATACAGAAAAGGCAGCCAAGCGATTAATACATACGCTGTGGCATCTTCTGTCACTATGGCAATCTTTGCTCCATGCCATGCTTGCATATGCTTCAGTGACCCAAGAAGTGGAAGGAACTCTTTTAGGCTGGGTTCTTCTTTGTGTAGAGCCAATAAAATAACATCCAGCAGAGCCTTTCCTGTACAGAGCCAAGAACATCAAAGACAATAAAAGACATTCTCCTACAAAGCTAGACATGTGCAACTAGGCAGTGACAGTTCACATTCTTTACATTTATATTTAATAAAGTTTAGCAAAAGAAAATCCTTCTTTAAATCATTCTGATTGGCTGAACCTTCAATACCTTGTTTGGATCCTTCATGGGAAACTGGAAACCGAGGCAATAGTCAATTGTACCCATCACCTTGAAAATTATAGAAACTATATCATGTAAGCTGATTTTGATAAAGGCATGTGCTGTATGATGAATACATGCATACATACATATGTACACACAGAACATACCTTTATCCAAGATTGCAAACCTGAGCCACACTGTAAACGAAGTCTGGTCAGAAAATGTTGGAGTGGCACTCACACTGCTGCACTACACACTGTACTTTCAAAATCAATGCCATCCTAAGGAACATTGTGCTGTAGGAGGTGCTGCCATTTGAGCAAGATATGAAACTGAGGTCCTGACTTCTTTATCACTATAGATGTCATGGAACTGTTTTATAAAGGTAGATACTGTACATGAACCTCAGTCTTCAGCCTCAATTTTTTTTATCTCCAAACGTTGGTACAGTTTTTGTTGTTTTCATTCTTTTTTTTACTTTTTCCTATAAAGAGCTTTGAGAAGATGCTTTTAAAAGTGCTATATTAAATATGATGATAATTATTAATTACACTTTGTCCTTTCACAATCAGACCATATCTACAAAAATTAATTCAGCTGACTTCTCTCAGGAAGCTGCCGGTATATAATGGCTGTGTTCCCTATTATATATAGGTATATATGTTTAGGGTCCCTTTTGAATAAAAAACACTATACTACTGCTTGCAATTACAATACATATATATATAAAATACTTACAAACTCAAATTGCTTCTCAGACCAGTCAATGACCTTTTATTATAACCACATTTTTTTCTTAGCCAACCTGCTTTTACATTGAAAGTACATAGTGGAAAACAACTATACCTGGAGGAGGAAGTTTGTCTGAAAGCTGGTGCAAACCTTCAGCAGCCTCTTCAAACAATCTATGAGATTCAGAATATCAGAATCAGTTATCAGAATATTTCAGCTCACAAAAAGAAACAGGACTTGTTTTCTAATCTTAACTGTTTCTTGGCAACAGTATTTGCCTTTTTACAGGACTATTTTAACACAACGGGAAGAGAAATAATCAAATGCAATTGTGCATACTCTGCCTGAGAGAGAGCTTCAGTCATATCCTTTTCCTCCTCCAGCCTCTGAAGAGTGCACTGATAAGCCTCAATCACTGAAGTAGCAGACTCCTCGCTATCATTTTTCACAGAAGTTGTACCAACACTTTCCCACTCTGAGCTGCAAACCTGAAAACACATAAAAATGAAACATTATTATGGATAGACTTGTCCGAGTCATGCAACATGAACTAATGCTATTTAACTGAGGGAAAATAGACAAACATCTTGAAAATAGAAAGGCAGCATTGGTTATGGTTTGTGCTATCATTGGATTTATAAATTATTTGGTGGTCAAAGAGAAAAACACCCAAATTAGCAAGTAGGGGGAGTTCACGCACATAATGAAAACCCAGGACATTTCTGCTTGCTGTTTACCTGTGAAGACCCAGAGCTTGATTGTATAGCAAAGAAGCACCTCTGGGGAGCAGGAATTCCAGTGAGTGTGCAAGCTGAAAAGGATGGAACAATGTATGACCTACTGTAGCATTCATTGAGCAAGAAAACAGGAAAAGATTAAACTTACATACTGCATACTTCAAGACCTCACCACATCAGCAACAATAATCAAACCTGTTCTAAAAGCAAAAGGTAGTTAAATTATTCCGTTTTTGTTTGTTTTGTCTAACTCAAAAAAGCCAGATGACCCTAAATAGAAAGCCATTTTTCCTCTCCCCATTAAAACGTCGTCGACAGTCACATAACGCCGCCAATCTAAGTTTTGTACAATAGAAGAAACTAACCCCTTGTAATATACCTACTGTAGATAGTTCGTTTTGATAAACTATTACAGGCACGTAGTAGTTACTAAAGTAAACTGAATGTAAGGGGAAAATCAAATGTGTAGAAAATGTCGCCTTATAAATGTATATTTATAATAACATGCTTAACAATGCAGGAAACGAGTGTTTTAATTCGAACTTACGTGGAAAAGGTGAGACCTTCCTTTTGGACGAGTTAATAGATATTTCTTTGAGGGAATCATAAACCTTGTTTGCAGCTGTCAGTCCTTTGAGAAAAGCGCAACACATAAACACGTGCATGGTATGCAAACAAACATAATTACATTTTTTAGAAATGTACAGTATGCGTTTATTATCATTCACTTAGTTAATATTCAATTTTTAACACAAAAAAACAAAGAAATGTATCATGTAGTTAAGTTACTGTTTTAAGTTACAAACTTCCGAATGTAAAACTGCAATCATACCTGTAAAACAATTAATGTCTTCATCCTCCTGTTTATTAAAACTAACTACTAGAACATAACGATCCATCCTCTTCTCATACAAAAAAATCTATTCTTTAAGAAATAGTTTAAAATGTGAAAAAACAAATTCCCCGCGCTCTACAAAGAGGAAGAGGTTTTGAACACCTTCAAAATACAGCCGATCGGCAACAACGTGACTGAATCTTAGTTCTTATATCTTACTTCCGCTCTTCTCCTTTCATTGTAAAAAAAAATAAACTAAGTAAAATTATTAATTTGGAAACGCTGTGAAATATACATTTTATTTTTGCGTGTAAAGCATTAAATTAAAGTTTACTACTCTAATTTATAGATTGCAAATCTTAACACAGAATTACTAGGAACGAATATTGTCCATCATGATTTCTGTCGGTTACTTTGCTGTGTCGCATTTACTATCACGTTAAGGTTAAAGTAGTGATGTTCACAGCGTTTTTCTACCACCGTTGACTTAGTCATGTCAGGTTTCACAAAGTCTGCACAGGTAACATGTTGTATTTAGTTTGGTGTTCTTTCATTTCAGGATCAACGTTTTCATGGTCCAGGTATAGAGTTTCTGAGACCGTGTTTATTTATATTAATGTATAAGTTAATCGTGATGTTCTCCCGATGAGCATACAGGAGTCAGAACACTAACACTGCATGTGTACTATACGATAACTATACTACACGTCACCTGACGTATTGCCTTATATTTATTATAATGAAATAATTGTATTATTTGGTTAAGGATCGGTTTGGTTATCAATAAGTAAAGTGATTTTTATTAATCGATTTAATATCGTTTTGTGTCCCTTAAATACCTTGTTGCTATTTGTTTCTTTATTTGCAGCAATGGGCTACTTTTGCCAGGTCCTGGTATTTAATTGATGCCAAGATGCAGCCTCCAGGAAAAATTGCAGCAATGTGTTCAGTACGTCTACAGGGAAAACATAAACCAATATACCATGCGTTGAGTAAGTATCCTACTTAGTTGTTGTTATCTAGTCACTATTGCTGTATTTTCCTGATGCATTTGGCACGGAAATATCACCCTGCGACTCTCAACTGGCAACCTACCGAAGCTCAGCAGGTGTGAGCCTGGTCAATACCTGGATGGGAGACCTCCTGGGAAAAACTAAGGTTGCTGCTAGAAGTGGTGTTAGTGGGGCCAGCAGGGGGCGTTCGCCCTGCGGTCTTTGTGGGTCCTAATGCCCCAGTATAGTGAAGTGAAAAGAGTAGGGGTGCAACCCCAGCATCCTGCCCAAATAATGTCCTCCTAATAATCCCCATCTATGAATTGGCTTCATCACTCTGTTTTCCAGTAGCTGGTGTGTGTTGAGCATTCTGACACACAATGGCTGCCGCATCATCCAGGTGGATGCTGCACATTGGTGGTGGTGGAGGGGAGTCCCCATTACCTGTAAAGCACTTTGATTGGAGTGTCCAGAAAAGTATTAAATAAGTGTAAGGAATTATTATTATTAATTAAGACCTGAGTTCACTTTATTCAACTAATTACTCCCTTAATTGAACGATACCTTCTTTAAAAAAGTGAGTAGAGTGGTTTATAAGACTGTCTGAAGATCAGACCAGAGTTGGAGATTCCAGGGTTAGATTTATGAACACACGATTTCCCTCTTTTGATTTCAGCAAAGAAAAAATGTATTTTCTGTCACTCCTAGACTAATGATAGCTGCTTGATTATTACATGGTTTGTGAACATTTCAAGTAATTCTTGTTTTAATAACCTTTTAAAAAGACTTTCCTTATTTGATTTCTTCCTTATGGTGAGTAAGTGACACTGACTGTTGTTGCATTTTAAATACAGTGTTTCTCATTCCCTGGAATGAGCATTAATGGTTACCAGGTATTTAACACATCATTTGAGTGTTTCATGTTCTTAAGTAGTTCAGCTTTGTGGGTACAAACATGCACTATGTATGATGTAACATATATTTTCATACAGTGTTCTAAACTCAAAGATTGTTGCTGGACATTGTCTTTCATATTCTTTAAGTTCAGAGATAAAATGCTCATATGGTCTTATAATGCGTTGTAGCTAAGGGTGGTGAGGAATGTCATAAGCAGCTAAGTGTACAGATAGTCAGTGAGCTGCTGTTTCAGCCTGTGCAGTGTTTGTGATTGAAGTGATCTGTGTACTTCAGGTGAAATAAACTAAAGTTTAATCAAGATCAGGTGAGGTCTTGATACTATATTGTACAATTTAAACATAATTTAAATCCTATACTTTCTAACTATGCAGTGCTATAAAAAGTTGTTTTTTTCTTTCCAGTATAGCAGTGGTGTTTGTATTCATGGGATTCATATGGGATTCATGGGATTGTTTGTGCAATTTTATTTTTGACTAATCCCACATTTAATCATGTTGTAACAAAACATACTTTGTGTGCAAACCAGAGCCTTCAAGTAAGTATTGAGACACAATGACTTTAATCAAATGTAAACGACAGTATTTGGTTACATGTCAGGTTATGCCATAACTGTAATAATTCT
Source organism: Lepisosteus oculatus (assembly GCF_040954835.1). Classification (NCBI taxonomy): domain Eukaryota; kingdom Metazoa; phylum Chordata; class Actinopteri; order Semionotiformes; family Lepisosteidae; genus Lepisosteus; species Lepisosteus oculatus. Next base: position 11,126,604 of record NC_090705.1, read on the forward strand.
GCAATCCGTTGAGCTCTCCACACTCCTTGTATAATCATTTAAGATTCTTTCTGTTCTTGCTTATTCTTCAGATGATTAAATTCAGCTTTTTCTTCAGCATATACAATACTTGCTCAATTGGATTTAAATCTGGAGATCAACTTGGTCGATCTGAGATTTCACATTTTTTTTTTCCATTGGTCAAACAATTGTTTGCATTGGCATTGTGTTTTGGGTCAGGGTCTTGCTTCCTGTGAAGTACCACTCACTAAATATGTAAGTGCATTGTTCTATATAAACAAACACATTTTTTTGTAACCATTTTAGATTTATTCTTTAGCTGTCATCATTAGTTTTATCTGCTGTGGCTGCAAACAATCCCACCAATGGCTGCATTTCAGGAATGCTGGTTTAGAGGTACGTTCAACGGTAATCCCTACATAGTAAGGTATAGTAATTCCTACCTTTTTTTAATTTAACCAGCTGAATTGCACTCCTACAAGCCGGGCTTTCATAAAGCATTGCTGAGATTCTTTTTTCCTTGCATCTTCTCAGATGAAGAATTTACTTTTTTTTAATATTTTAACTTAATAATAATTGCTTACGCTTTTGTAGCGCTTTCTAATGGGGTCTCCCCTATGGCTGCAGCATCCAGCCATAGTGGGGAGGAGAGCAGAGTAATGAGAAGTTGCTTAATGGCGATCCTTAGGAACATTGTACAAGGCCAGAGAAGGCTTTGAAGCCAATTCATAGAGGGGGATTGTTAGGAATATTATTGATTGGTAAAGGTCAATGGGAAATTTGGCCAGAACGCCAGGGTTACACCCTTACTCTTTTCGAGAAACGCCCTGGGATTTTTAATGACCACAGAGGGTCAGGACCTCAGTTTTACATTTCATCAGAAGGACGGCGCCTGTTTACAGTATAGTGTCCCCGTCACTATACTGGGGCATTAGGACCCACATGGACCGCAGGGTGAGCACCCCCTGCTGGCCACACTAACACCTCTTCCAGCAGCAACCTTAGTTTTTCCCAGGAGGTCTCCCATCCAGGTACTGACCAGGCTCACACCTGCTTAGCTTCAGTGGGCTGCCAGTTGTGAGTTGCAGGGTGATATGGCTGCTGGCTATTATTTGTTTATAATAAGGGCCTGTGTGAGTTAAACGCATATAGTACACAATAGCACCTAATGTGTTTGGATTCACTGACAACTTTGTAACTACTGTTCTGCACCATAAATGAGCAGGAGTGTTATTGTTTACTACCTATTGTTTCTGCACTGTTATTTAATTTTGACTAAGAATGTATATTGTTTTCATACTTGGGTAACATTTTGTGATGTAACATCTGGGTATTTGAGAGAACATTTTTGAATTCTGGAACCAGTTGAAGGTTATAACACCTGAAGTTATGCGAGTTATTACTTTACGAGCAGTTTTCAATGAATGAATTAAGCTCCTGTAACCAGGGATTACTGTATTGACATTGGATCATTATACATTAAATGTTATGACCACCAGATGGAGCAGTTACTCTTCTTACAGCTTTATGACCCTTGGAAATGACTAGTTCTTAAATTTACCTCCCGTGACAGGTGTCTGAAGTTTACCATATTTATTTCACCAGATAATTCAGACTTAATTCCTCACACTATTAAAGAATGTTTCACCTCAAAGTGTCTCAGCATAAATAGGGAACTTTATCTGACTCTAAAGAGTAGCAAATGGATGAAGAATGTGTGGCAGCCATTCTGCACCAGTAGCTGAACAGATCAGGCAGAGAAGTTGCTTAATGGCGATCCTTAGGAACATTGTACAAGGCCAGAGAAGGCTTTAGCCAACATGCTGGTTTAATATCCTTACTCTTTTGTTTGCTTAGTGGTTTCCCTTCCAGTAATGACCAGGCCCAGTCTTCCTTAGACGCTTTGCTAACATTGCTACTCATCTTTCCATATGAGATTTGTATGACTGAAACGGAGAAAGTTATCATGCAGTAAAGTTCTGTTAGATGTGGTTGGAGTTGCAGTTGTTTTAGTAATGAATAAATCATTGGCATGCAGCAGAGTAATTGTTTGGGTACGTACAGCAGAAAATGCAGACTTGGGAAATTCACAGGACAGCAGGCAGTTGCCTGTTTATGCAGTTTCCAAACAAGTAATTAGGCGTAGTAGCACCACTGCTAACTAAATGTATCACTAATGAACTATAATTTTTAAATGCCCAAAAAAGCAATAACTCTGCAAGTTATACAAGCAATTTGAATATCTGTGTAATATATAAGCCTGCATATGTAATGCATATTCGAGTTCTGTGTGGGTATTTCTTGACCATTACTGTTTTTCCTATATATTTTGCACTGCAGTTTCCCTCACAGGATCAATAAAGTATCTATCTATATTTTACAGCAGGACTATAATACATATAGGGTCTATTTCTTAATCACTACAGACATCATGTTCGTAATAAAGGCCATGTTAAGGTTATGTGCTGAACTATATCTTCCAGGAAAAAGTGAAACCAAGCAAGTCTATGAAATATTCCATGTCTGAGGAACCAATACATTACTTAGAACTGTCAACCCAAATCATGTACTTATCGTATATAGTAAGTAAACCTGGAAGGCTTAAAACATCAGCATTTTTTGTCTTTTATCTTTTATTTCAGTCAAAGTGTTATGTATTGCACAGCAAATCTGAGACAGGCAAGATAGCTGAAACTATTGTGTTGTCCCTCAGGCTGGCAATGTGTTATGTAAAGAATTCTGTTCTTTGAGAATTAGCTAAAGAATTAGCTAAAGGCTGCAGATGATTTTCTCCACCTTAAGTGTCACCATTTAAGAAAATGACTGAAATAATTAACTTCAGCAGCAGCAATGTTGATGAGGAGAACCGGTGCAACTCAGCAGACATACAATATTAAAAACATGTTAAAGATGACATGTCTGTTGCAGCAAACCAGTTTCCCTAATGTTTTGCTGTATTTTCAAAGCTAATTTTTGATCTTTTGTGTTGGGAGTCACACTGTAGAGGATCACTGCCACTGTCAGACACAGATGATTGCTCACTTGAAACAAAAGGTGTTTTTACAGGAAATGTGGTTTTTATGTGGTTAGTCAGTGAATTATATGCCTAATCATGTAACAAAATCAATCCAAGGAATTTTTATAAAATATCAGTAAAGCCTGTATTTTAGGAGTTATCACATTACAGTACATTATTACCAGAACATTTTGACCTTTTTGGAACAATTCAATGGGGAATTCCCTTAACAAAGACCATGCTGGCAGGTAAAACCCAATGTGAACCAAAGAAATAGAGCAACACAGGTAGGATGATGGCTTTGCTTGTCCAGTTTGTCTCCTTTCTAATTATTCAAGTGCTAAATGTAAAAATAATTACCATGTTGGATGTTCAGTGTAACACACAAGGGACATATCTTTGCTTAAGGTTCTTGTTTAAATTCGTTTTTGTTTTTGAAGGCAAAATGTTGAGCATTTTGTCCAGACAATTGGCCTGTTAAATAACGCTAAACATAACACAAAAAGACCCGTGATGGCTGACACATGAGCATGTCGTGTCTGTGTGCTCTGTTGGGGTTTTGTTTGTTTTTAGACTGTAACTATCCATTTGCAACATCACATACTGTGCAGTATATGGGATGGGGGGAAAACTTTGGGCTGCAGATAAAGAGGATGCATGTTGGGTAAACGTCAGTGGACTCTTCTGAAAATGTCAAACTCCTTATGGACTCTAGAACATTACCTACATACTCCAGCAGTCAGTTCTAAGTTCTTGGCCAAAACGCTGCTTCCAATAAGCAATCCAAAAAATCGAAGCATGTGCAACACACAGATGCACAGATCACACAAATCAGGATGTTCCAGAACTATGATCCAAAGAGCCCCATCGGCCTGAATGGAGATAGTGATCAAGATTGTGCCCTCTCAGTATAACACTGCAGATACTTGCCTCAGGGTGTGAAGGAACCTGCTAACATATGGTAATTCACACTTTCAGCCAAACGTGATTTCTCATCTGTAAATCATAAATAACCTTGTATTGGATAGGAAATTACCTGCAGTAGAACTGTGAGTGGATTTATTGTATTTTCTGTGACCTGTTGCACTGCTGTGGGGAAATTTAATTAAATCTGATGTGGATAGATGAATCTCTACTAGTCGGAAAGGTATAAATTCCTTTTATTGTGTATCAGTCACACAAATGAATAATTGGGAAAAGTAGGCATCTATACACCTGTTTTCCTTCATTCTTAATGCCTAAAGGGCTCACAGTGTCACAGATCAAATTAATTATTAGATCATTTCTAACTGTAGCTGTGTTTTGCATATTGTTGTATGTACAGTATCTATCCAATAGAGTAAAAAAATCAAGAATGGATGAGAAAGGACATTGAAAGGAAAACTTTAGGCTTAATCTTCACCTTCATTGTTCTTCATTGTCATTTCCATTTTGTGTATTTGTCACAGGTGACATTGGGGATCATGTGGTGGTGATAAACACGAGGCACATTGCGTTTTCAGGGAACAAATGGGAACAAAAAGTTTATTCCTCTCATACTGGGTGAGTGTCACAATGGATTTTATTAGAGCTTTTTGACATGACATTTTATTGTTTTTCATCTTTGTTACATTAAGTACTTTTCCACTGGAATAAAACCTTCATGCATAATGTATTTAATGTATGATCTTTCTGTTTTAATTAAAGGTATCCAGGTGGCTTTAAACAGGTCACAGCAGCTCAGCTTCACCAGAAGGATCCCAAAGCAGTAAGTAGAGATGCTGGGGACCACCATATGTAATTTGATTTAGCAAAGATGTGATATTTACACTGTACCTCTAAATCTGAAGGCATTGCTAAAATATTCACACTGTATGCACAGCTTGGTTTTGCTAATGTACTTCCTTATAAATGGAAGTGTGCCATTGGTCTGCTTTCTGTACAGACCAATGTATTGTATTAGTTTGTTTCTAATGTAGGCTGTATTGCTTAAATAAATACAGATAATACACAAATTCTTGGGCAACTTGTGAGGCCATGTTATATTAATTAAAAATGCACTCCAGTTTTCTACTCTCTGAGCCCAGTTTGTGCTCTACTGTTTTGGCATTTTAGAACAACACTAGCAACTGTGAAAAACTAATTAATGAAGAGCCAGGAGACATCAAAATAAATGCAGAAGAACAGTGTCAAGTGTTAAATTGTGTGATTTCTTTCAGGATTTTACAGGCACATGAAAGAGTATCATGTTAAATAGTATGTTTTCTATCAAGATTTTTCTTCATTTGTTTTCCAACACAACATTTCTTAATTTATTAAACCACCATATCAGCTTTTATTGTTATTCATTATTGCTAAAATATTGGATTCATATGTGAATATACATTTATTCTGTTTGGTTTTTAAGTGATTAGGACTGGCTTTTAAACGATACCACAGTCTGGTAGAATTTGAGTCCATGTATGATTTTATAAAGACGTTGAAGCCTGTGAAGTTTAAATGTATATAAGTATATAAGTATAAACTAGCTATAGTGTTTCAAAATATCCTCAGGGGGTACTGCTTCATAACAGTTAAAAAATCCTAGCTAACCATTCACATTTTATATTTCTGTACTTATGGAATTTTCCATCAGGAAATTAAAGTCAATTAAAAGTAATCCAGTCACATGAAAAAAGCAGTACTATTTGTTTGCTTTGATCATTCAAGTGATCTGGAATTTGAAATAAAAAACATGTTTTGTATTTGTAAAAATATATTTAAAAAAATTAAAGACACAAACAGCGAACATGGCTTCTGTACCGTCCAGCATTAGCTTGTTTGTGAGCTCTTGATTTACAGGTATGTTTTCCTATCAATTAAGAGTTATGAGGTATAAACTGAACAAACATGTATGTCAATAATTGTCAGAAGTAAAGAGTTTGTATTCTTATCATTATTAGTTTAGTGAAGTACATTTTATATTTTTTATTGTGAGTTGAAGACATCTCTAAACATTATCATACGTCATATTAATCGAACAAAGTTAAATTTTATGATAAGAATATATTAATATTGCCCAATCAGTGAGAGTGACCGACATTAAAATATTAGATATGTTCACACACCAGTTATCACAAGTGTTTAATGCTCATGTCTGTGTTTTCATTGAATGTGGCACTAAATAGATAGTGTTGTGCACTTGCATTTACACACAATGATTCTTCAAGAGATTTTGTATTATGTCCTGACTCTTCCTGTGTTCGCTCGAAATCTGGGAGAAGGCTTTGTTGGTGAATTCACTAACCTTAGACTTAATCATCATCCTGGCTTCCCACCTAAGAAAACCTTATTTACGAGGAAAGTAAACCTAAAAATATTTTTCTCTAAAAAACAAAAAAGGATATTTTGTATAAATACGGCTATCTCTCTACTAATGTTTAAGGAATTGCAATGTAAGCAAATTACCCTGGTTTGGGTTTAATCCTCTTTAGGCAGCCTGGTTTATGTTCAGGATCGACACTGACAGAACTACAGTGTTTATATTAATCATTTAATACAGTTTCCCATTCTGCAGTTAGTAGGTCAGGGTGCAGATTTCTTCTTTTCTCACGGCATAAACACACACAAAAAAAAATCATCTTCTCCTGGTTTTGCTGTAGACTGTTCTTTCCTTCAGCTATTTCCCAGAGCATTCCAGTAGAAAGTTTTCCAGCTGGGTAAACAATACGATTTCCATTTTAATGAAATTCAATGGGACATAGCTTTAAAAAAGCCACGCGTTCTACCAAACAATTGGAAGCAAAAGTTGTATTTGTGTATTGTGTCACAGATTCAGCTCTGCGGCAGTACTGTTAACATCTTCATCGTCTTGATGGTATAAAAAAGCAGGCCATCTCAAAAGGTTGGAAAACAACCTTTTGTTTCTCAACCTTCTGTATGAGAGCAAACGTCTTGGTCTTAGATGTGGTAGATGTAATTGGGGCACTTTCAAGACAAGCTCAATTTTCTATTCTAGTTTCAGTCTTTGTGCACTAAATAAAGGCTGAGAAAAGCTTGCAAATCTTTCATGTATCAAAAAAAATATTTAAAATATTTTAGGGAGGTACTTATACCACCACCAAGTAAAGTTTATAGGAAATCACTTAAAATAATCTTGCTTCTGAGTTAAAGATGAAATTCCATGTCCTTAAACCAGATTTCTTCAAACAGACGAGACACTATAATCTGAAGAAACTTCCAGAAAGAAGAAGAAGAAATGACCCTGCTGTTATTAGTCAGTACTGTCAGAACTAGAGGAATGTGTTGGCTTGTACAGCTTTTTGTCTATGAAGACTGATGGGACATGGGTTTAAGGTTGGCCCTTGTATTTAAAACATGTCTCCCATCTTTGCAGATGCAGGCCCAGAAAAAAAAAAGTTCAAAATAAAATACAGAACAGAAAGTAGAATTTCCATCTTTCTTTCATGTGTTTTCTAAGCTTATCCTAAAATATTTTTAAAATATCTTCTCAACAAGGCTGCGGAGTGCAGACTTTGAACATGCCATCACTCTCAGATTCTTCAAAACCTTTGCTGTTTTCAGTTGTGGAAAATTTATGTGAAGCCTTTAACTTTTTGTAAAGGTGAAAAATGTAGGGAGCTTTGTCTGAGGTGTCATTGCGTAATAGTGCACTTAACATTTGATGCTGGAATGTACTCTCAAATTGCAAAGTTATTAAGTTAGACAGATCTTGAAGGGAAAAATAACATCTGCCACACTGTATCAATCTGAAGATGAGATAACTTTTTTCATCTGACCTAAATTCTTTATACCTCACTGTTGGTCATGATAGAACTTGTTTCTGAAAAGATTTTTAAAAATTCAGTGTATGGTAAAGAAAATAAAAAAAGGACCCTTAGCATGGTTTTTGCTTTCCACTATTGTAAAATGCATTTCATGTTCCAATTTTTCTGAGATAATTTCTCTGAGAGAGAATTTACATACAATTTGTAAGATGAATCAAGATGCAGTGTTTTTGTTATTACTACTCAATACCTTTCATAGGTGTGACAAACAGACACATCTGAATTGATGTTACACCTCCTTAACTATTGTACAAAAAGCTGTATATTTTGGTTTTTCATTTGGAATTCAAGAACAGAGCGATCGTGACAGAACTGCAGTGGTTATGTAAATTATTTAATATTGTTTCACGTTCCTCATTTCTAAGTTATTGTTTAACATTGTCGTCTTTTGTCACCTTTGTGAGTTTCACCTGCATGTCTTACTTGCTTACTGAAGGTGAATATGAAGGAGCTCCCTCAGAACACAGGTTGAGTTCTTTTGCCCCACTTTCTCCCTGTCACTGGATGACAGTGACTGATTCTCCCAAAGTGGCAGCTGACAACTGGCAGAGGATAGGGGGTGGGCATTCATGATCATGGGACTTCTCTGAAAGAGTGACACTCTTGTTTCTTGCCAAGTGCTGGCAAGCATGTGAGACATTAGTGATAGATGTGTTGATCCTCCGATCAGCACTAACTCTCTCTAGTAAGACACTTTGCAGTGTGGGCTTAACTATAAGATGCATCCAAAATCAAATGAATATTGTAGATTAGATAGGAGCATGATAAAATAAGAATCCATATTTAAAACAAAAATGTGTTCCTGTGTTTTAAATGAAAAGTGGAAGTAAAAGCTAAATGCTTATTCCGGGAAAATTAGAAAGCGTTCAGTAATTTGTTGCCAGCATGTGTCTAGATGTTTTATCTTCAAAGTTCCTTAACTGCAAGACACAAGGCATAAATAGGAAATATGCCATCTAGGATATTGTGGCTTTGGCTATTTAGCTATTTGACTTTAATCAACACAGTGTACCTGTAGTGTCAGTGGTTGCTGGTGCATTTTATGTTATACATTACATTTTCTGTAGCAGAATTTCATTCAGAACACTCTGCAAAGTGCTGGTACAGGAGTTTATGTAAAAAACAGTTCCATATAATGACCTTAGTTTAAAACTTGCGATTCACCTGCTTTGCATCTCTTGTCATAATCCAGTGAGCAGTCATAAAAGTTAATGCTTAATGCTCTGGTGCTTTTAAAAATGTCTTGTCACAGTGTTTCTGGGATGAGTTGCTTAATTCCTTCTACATTTACATAGCTTTAACTCTACACTTCACGTAGCTGTGTAGAGTTTGCATGCACTTAATTTCAAGTTTTAGAGGGCTGGAGAAGTCCTGGTGTTTACCTGAGTCCTGCGTCTATTCTTGCCCTGTAGATTATGAAGCTGGCTGTCTATGGGATGCTGCCGCGCAATCTCAGTAGGAGAACCATGATGCAAAGGCTGCATCTCTTCCCAGATGACGTAAGTGATCGTATTTCCTCAGGGCAATCGTTTTATCCTTTTCTTTTTTTTATCTTTTCAGAACTTTTCATTGGATGGCTTCTCCATTATTGGTTTGTAGACATAGAATAGCAACGAGCAGAGATGAATGTAATGAGCTTTCACAGTGTGGTTGGAAGCACATTTTTGTTTTTTTGAGAGACATTCTATGCACGTCTGTCCCTCTTCGTGAGATATGCAGTATCTGCGGTCCTCACTGGCAAGGGACAGCATTAACTGCAATTAGCATGGTTCAGCTTAGATGGAAGCTGGCATAAAATGATGTTTTGGTTGATACAGCAAAGTCACAGTCTGTTTCTCATTTTAGGTAATTCCAGAAGACATACTTCGGAACATAACAGAAGAGCTTCCACAGCCTAGGACGGTGCCCAAAAAGCTGAGCGAGTACACACAGGAGGAAAGGGAAGCTTTCCCCAGACTATGGACTCCGTGAGTGTCAAGATATTTTTGTAGCCTACTCTGGAGAATGATTTATTACCACGTAAAGCAATACTGCAGAGTTCTTTCTCGCTATGATAGTCCCCCTGTTGCACTGGATTAGTTTCAGGGTAGTAAAACTTCAGGCTGACTAATCATCTTTAAGGCTTTTTGTTCATTGGGTGCACTGTTTATTCTCCTGCGCCATTGGCTTGTACTGATTTACTGCTGTAACATCACGCACCTCGGTTTGTTACAACTTGCCATGCGGTTCAAGGCAGAGTTCTGCTCAGGGTTTTGAATGCCTTGTCTGAGCTGTTTGAAGGCTGGCTGAAGTGTGCCGAGGTGAAAGGTCAGGCTGGCCCGTGTCCATGTACAAATTCAAACCTGGGAGGCTTTCAGAATGCCTAACATCTAAATCAACTTTAATTATATTTATATGAAAATGTGGTGCTACTGTATTAGCTGCGTGAGACTGTACAATAGTGGTTTTGAATTAGAAAGTATCATATTTTTTCACTTTTGCATAAATATTTTGCTTCTTATTGTTATATGTGCGTTATACTGGTGGGTGAAGTTTCCTAAATTAGGGAAACGAGAAAATATGACCTTATAAATCAGCTTGAATTAAACAGTTTTGAAATGTAGAATATCAAATTACATTTCAGCGAATACTTTAGTTTTTGACATAATACTTTTTCATTCTTTGATATAATCATCAACATCTGATTTTGTTTTTCTTTCTTATTTGGTTTCTTATTTCTTATTTCAGGGATATTGAGAATGTATCTTTATTTTTTGTTTAAACAATAAATAGGAACGTCATAGTTAAAATATCCCATAATATCTACATACTGCACATTTCATGTATCCCTATATTTTACTGCACTGACACCATTAGAGATATGTTAGCATTAGTTTTTACTTGTCGTGTTCAGCTTGTAGCCTGAAATCCCCTCTGGGAGTTTTATAATTAAAATGTTTTTCAAAATAGTCTTAACTCTATTTAGAGTACACTATATCAAATTAAGTTTTCTATAAGTCTCAGAAAAGTCTTAACTTATTATACTTAGCCATTTGTCTATATTTTTGTTTTTTCCGTGCTGTATTAGCTACTATATCTCATTACCAAGGAGCAAAATTATTTTTCAAAGCTGTACGGTAGATGTTTCGTAACATCAAAACAAAGTTAAAATCAGTTTTTTAAGGAATTTATACTACCTCATAAACTATTATTTTTTCAACATTTTTTATATGTTTAAAAAACACATTTAAAAGCAAAACATGATCACTGTGATCACTGGCAGTAATTTTACAGTGTATCTGAATATAGTGCAATGAACGCAGGAGACAGTTCTTCCAAAGGAAGTTTGGAGGCAGTTCCCAACAAGCTACAAAGCAGTGTTGCTGAAACCGATACCCTGGCTTCTTTCAAGAAATGGATAGATTAGAATCTCAGATAATTTAGGAACTAGCTACCAGACAAGCTGGGCTGACTGCCTTCCTCTTCTTTACAACAATTCTTATGTTCTTATGGTCCTGGAAGGTCATTAACAGTTCGGTTAAACTGTAGAATTACACCATAAGCAGTGATGTTATATCTAGGAAACCTGACCTGAGCATCTACTGCCCTATTAGAAACATATTTCTTGATAAAAAACATTAGGAACATCACCTTGTTCCTAGCTACCTAAAATGATATTTTCTTAAGATTTAGTAAGATTAAAAATAATTTAAAACACCAGGCAAGGATTTTTCAAAATTGTAATTAAACATTAACTCTTGTGGATAATAAAGTGAAAGTCATGACAATCTTACAATTTCCTAAAAAGCTGTCTCAAATAACTTTTTATAAAAATGGGTATTAAAAAAGCTTTTCTTCCTCTAAGCACATGTAGAGTTCATGTCCCTTCAGCAACAGTTCTGTACTTTGCTCTACCTTTATATGACCAAACCCTTTTTTAAGGATAAATAATTGGGGGATGGGTGTCTACATGTTTTCTGAGTCTGTACCTTGTACATTTTGTTTAGCAAAAACCCCCTGTGATTTGTGCTTTTTCCAACATCCTTATGATATTCATTTTGCAGTATGTTGTAGTCTAAAACAGCCCTCATAGCGTTACAAAGGGTGCACAATTGCTCTGATCAGAAGAGCTTTTTTTTCATAGTTGGGTGATTTTCTTTTTGACTTCCTGCATGGCTTCACTCAGCTTCTTGTGTTTGCTTTGCCACCAGGCAGAACATGCATCTAAAAGCATGTTCAAGCCGGTCACCATATCACCCTGCAACTCACTTCACTGGCAGCCCACTGAAGCTCAGCAGGTGTGAGTCTGGTCAGTACCTGAATGGGAGACCCCTGTGAAAAACTAATGTTGCTGCTGTGCTGGTAGAGGTATTAGTGGGACCAACAGGGGGCGCTCACCCTGCAGTCATTGTAGGTCCTAATGTCTCTGTATAATGATAATGATTCTTTATTAGCTATACAATTTACTTGCATTAGGAATTCGTCTTTTCGCATACCCCAGCTTTTTTCTCCATGAGACACAGATACACAGACAGGGAGAGAAGCCTGGGGTCAGAGCGCAGGGTCAGCCATTATACGGTGCCCCTGGAGCAGCTGGGGTTAAGGGCCTTGCACAGGGGCCCAATGGAGTAGGATTCCTCTGCCGGCCGCGGGATTTGAACCGGCAACCTTCCAGTCACAGGCGCAGATCCTTAGCCACAGAGCTACTGCTCCGCCCCGTATAGTGACCACTATACTGTAAAAAAAAGACCCCATCCTTCAGATGAGATGGAAATCCGAGGTCCTGACTCTCTGTGGTCATTAAAAATCCCAGAGTGTTTCTCGAAAAGTATAGGGGTGCAACCCCGGTGTCCTGGCCAAATTTCACATTGGCCTTTTATAATCCCCATCTTCTTCACTCTGTTCTCCTCCCCACTGATAGCTTATGTGTGGTGAGTGTACTGGTGCACTATAGCTGCCATCACATCATCCAGGAGGGGTTGCACACTGGTGGTGGTGGAGGGGAGTCCCCATTACCTGTAAAGCGCTTTGAGTGGAGTGTCCAGAAAAGTGCTATATAAGTATAAGGAATTATTATTTAAAAAATACATTAAAACCTTTTATGGACAGCTTTTGGGAAGGATGCTTCATTCCAGAATTAGCTTCCTCCACTCCTCTCTCAGTTCAACTCTGCTAATTTTCCCTTCACCATTCATTCTTTTTTTATTCCTTACCGGATTCATTTCCAAATTGTCTCTTCCATTGCTCCAATATCTTTATTACTTTTGTCTCCCAGTGGGTGTTACCTTGTTGTAAAGCTGTCTTCCTAAAACACAAAAAGGCCCTTAAATCTTTCTTCTTCCGGATAGACAACTGCCTGCTTGCCCGTTGTTCCACAGCGATCTGTCATCGGTCTCGACTCTGGCATTTTCGTTTTGCTGGCGTCTTCCACAGCTGCCTCCCACAGCATGAGGAGTCCTTAGGTGTTCACTGTTTTCCACTACTTGGATCATAAAACTGTCATTTCTTCACTCAACAAGGATAACTGTTACCTCCTGTCGTTTCCCAGTCTCGGTCTGCTTGTGCAGTATATGGCCTTATTTTCTTCTCTTTCTTCACCTCGGCCAGGGAACATGGCCAGCAATGGTGTCCTTGGCTGTGGGGCTTTTTGCATTTGACCAGCATGAAGCGTAAATTTGCTCCCGGTACCTCACAGGATTTTGCTGATTTATACTTATCCATTGACCTGCTGTGGCACACTGGAGACAGTATGTGGCAGATCTTCCTTACCTGGCGACTGCCCCGGAGGATGTGCTGAAATTTACGCCTTGAAATACGGTGTAATAAAATAACCGTCCCTCTCTATTACATTCTGTAACGTACTGGTCTCACCAGTTTTCCCTTTTGTCTGAATCCAGACTCCCTACCCCTCTGGACCCCCTTCAGTTTTCATACCACCCCAACCGGTCTACTGATTATGCTGTATCTCTTGCCCTTCAAGAGAAAGACCCTTATGTAAGAATGCTTTTCATTGACTTCAGTTCAGCATTTAATACAGTCGTCCCCCAGAAGCTGACAGAAAAATGTAAATTTTAAACACCTCCCTCTGTAACTGGATTCTGGACTTTCTGACCAAGAGACCTCAGACGATGCGGATCGGTAATAACATCTCCAGCACCATCACAATGAGCACCGGAACCCTCCAGGGCTCTGTGCTCAGCCCACTGCTGTTCACATCGATGAATCATGACTGTTCTGACAAGCACAGTTCAAACTGCATCATCAAGTTTGCCGATGACGTGACAGTGGTGGGCCTCATTAGCAACAGCGATGAATCACCGTAGAGAGAGGAGGTGGAGCAACTACTGGACTGGTGCACAAACAACAACCTCTCTCCTAATGTAAACAAAACAATATAGATAATCATTGACTTCAGGAGGATCCAAGCTGATCACTCCCCACTGTACATCAACGGCTCCCCTGTGGAGGCAGTTAGAAGCACCAAGTTTCTTGGTGTACACATTACAGATGACTTGGTCACTTGGTCCCTCAATACCACCTCCCTAGCCAAGAAAGCACAGTAGCGTCTCTTTTTACTGCGGTGACTGAGGACTGAGGAGGGCAAACCTACCCCTGCCCATTCTTACCACTTTCTACAGAAACACCATTGAGAGCACCTTGTCCAGCTGTGTCACTGCTTGGTTTGGGAATTGCAACGCTTCAGACTGCAAGACTCTGCAACGAATTGTGGAAACAGCTGAAAAGATTGGAGCCTCCCTCCCTTCCATTTCTGTCACCTATCACAAACGCTGCTTACACAGGGTCCCCAGTATAGTAGATGACCCCTCCCATAAACTCTAGGCCCTCCTACCATCAGGAGAAAGATATCCCAGTGTATGGGCTAGCTCCACCAGACTCTGTAACAGCTTCTTCCTGCAGGCTGTCAGGCTCCTCAACACCCTGGAATCTACTTGCACCTACCCCAATTCCAGAAACAGGGTTTGAATCCTCCCAGTCTGTTGTGTATATTGTATTATGTATTTGCCTTGTAATTTGCACCATCTGCACTTTGCACTATGTGTTCCTGTCTGTCCTGTCTGTATTTGCACCGTGGACCAGGGGGAACGATATTTCGTTCTACTGTATACCTGTATATGGCTGGAATGACTTCACCAACACCCCCTTCTATCAACAATGGCAGTTGATGGTGCCCTACTTACCTCCATTCCCAATGGAGCACTGGCTCCCAGGAAAGAGTTAGCTCATTGGTGGTGGCTAAAACTTTTTAAACTTAGTCTGGCCCTGAGTCAATGGGCAAGTCATGGGCATTAACAACGACCCGCTTCAGTCCTCAATCTGGAACTGAGTTAACCATAAGATGTGCTCTCAACATGAGACTGTTGTCCAACTGAACAGACTGGTCTTACCATGAGACCAACAAGTCTGATCTGACAGCTAGACTAAACACCTTCTCCTGTGTTGATGTTTTTTTAAATAAACCTCATGAATCCAGAACAGGAATCTAATTGTCTTACAAGCTTTTCTTCTCCACGATGTCCCTAAGATGTACTCTAGTGACATAAATTGACACAGACTCCCCGAGATTCAATTCAATGTAGAACTTCGCTCAGGTTAAGAGGGATATGTGCGTGATGAGCCGGAGCTACTTTGTTATGTAGCTAACACAATTATAACACAAGCCATACTACCTACAGTATCTAAGTCATGTAATTTATGAAAAAAGATTACTAGTGCTAATGGCATTTTGTTTTACACAAACAAGGAAGTCCTTATGTACATTGTGCACTATATTAATTCTATAGTCTAAGCTCATTTGATTTTACGCTTGCAGTAGTAATGATTCACAAACCTGTTCTTAAGAACATCCATGTCAATCCAGG
Source organism: Lepisosteus oculatus (assembly GCF_040954835.1). NCBI lineage: Eukaryota > Metazoa > Chordata > Actinopteri > Semionotiformes > Lepisosteidae > Lepisosteus > Lepisosteus oculatus. The sequence goes on from NC_090705.1 coordinate 11,142,284, forward strand.
ATTTTTTTGTGATTCAACCATCACTAGATGATTTATTTAAGGATCTGCACTGATTTATATGGGTATGCACATCTTACTTATTTAAATAAATAAGGAAATGTTACTGCATTGCGCATGGTGTAAAACTGTCTGTATTTAAATAAATGGTCCGTCTGGTTAGACTACTCTAACTAGTTTGGGGACCCTAGAACAGATCTGGGAAGCTTCACGGTTTGGTTCTTTTACTTTACGGACAGGAACCCCCAGCTTGCAGTGGAAAATATATACCAGGTCAGCACAGCTAACTAAATTGTCCCATGAATGAAAGCATCTGTGGCCTCTGCACACAGTGCTCAGTTCAGTAACATTGTTGACCTTCATTAGGAAACCAAAACATAAAAGCAGAGCTACCTAGTTAGAGCAATAGCAGACAGAAATTTGAAGCTGTGTTATTGGAGTCTGTTACCTTCCTCCTGTAATTATAGCAGAGGGGTGAGGCTTTATAACAGATTTTGAAGGAAACTAGGTGTCATGTAATTAAAAAAGGAACATGATTTCACACGATAATCTGTGAGACTCTCATATCTGTTTGAATTAAAACCTAAAGGAAAAACCTTCTGATGTTTTTTGTCTTTCAGTGATAAAGCAAAGTACAGTAAATATGTGGAAATATGTTAAATATTCTGTCTCTGCATGTTTAGCACATTGATTAAAAACTTTAATATTTTTATATAATTGATGTGCATGAAATAAACTTTACCATAAACGTGGCCCAATGCCAAATGTATAGTTTTACTGAAGATAGAGAACGGAATGAGAAATGCACCATGAACATCGTAAGAAAAAAAGAGAGATGGGTTTTATTTCTGTCTGCAGCTTGGCCATACTTTGTTACCACACTAGGGTAAAATGAAGAATGCTTGCACCCACTCACTCATGTTGTATTATAGTCATTTTTATTTCATTGCGTTTATTTCTTCAACTGTTTTTTTTCTGTAGCTGTTGAAACACTATGTGTTTGATAGATGGGTCTACATTTTTGAGTACAATGATTTTTAAGGAGCAGAGGTTTTTGTTATGCGCCCATATTGAGATTACAGATTTCTCAGTCAATGCGAAAAAAAAATATCCCCTGCGATTTATAGTGTCTTTGAACACAGAAGGATTTGGATTGTCTTCTGTATATACATACTATACCGCGTGCACACCAGAAGGTTAAATAAATATGATATTTTCCAAGTCATTAATGTATATTTCCTTTAATAATGTATGAGACAAAGTGACACTTTTACACATTTCATAATGCTATGAGGCAACTTGCCCAGCCTCTAAATAACCTGCCAAACAGTATTAATATAAAGTTGGTCACGATAAAGTATTCTATGCCATGTGAGACGTAGATTGATGGTCTTTGGTGTTTGTGGTTGAACATTTGGAATTTTTGGGATAATCTTTTTCTACCCAAGGAGGCCCCCGGTCATGAAAAGAAAAGGCCTTTGCATGTATCACATCCCAGACTTTCCATCAAGAAAGCCTCCTCAACTTCAAGGAAGACCAAAAATACTCCTCATCAAGTTTACACAGCAGTGCTTCTCTGACTTGACATATAAAACCTCTGTTAGATGAAGTGTAGAGTTTCAGAAAAAGAAATCCTTGGTTTTCTCAGAACGTATATTAAAATGTCTCAATTTTCCTAATTTCTTTTCTATCCCTATGGTTGTGGAAGTGCACTGATGTGCTGCTTGAGAAGAGAATATTGTAATGGCAGGAGGATGCTCAGAGTTCAGGCACTGTCAGTGTTGCATCGGTAGCTATGGTACTCTCTGCTTGCCATGTGCTACAGAGATTGTTACCCTAAGCAAGCTGGGCTTGTTACTTGCCTAACTGGACTAAATGCATGAGTCACAACTGTGTCCTTGCGTACTTGGTGTCCCTCATGTGCTCATTTTTCTGTCCAGTACCTGTATATATATATATGTATGAAGATGCCCTTATCCAGATCAGCTTACAAAGTTTGGAAAGAAGTTGTGGGTGTATAGAACAAGTAAGATCAGATCACTTTATTGGCCATATACAATTTCTTGTATTAGGAATTTGTCTTCTCGCATACCCAAACTTGTTCTCCATCAGACACAGACAAGGAGAGAAGCTTGGGGTCAGAGCGCAGGGTCAGCCATTTATAAGGCACCCCTGGAGCAGTAGGGGTTAAGGGCCTTGCTCAGGGGCCCAAGTGAGTAGGATTCCTCTGCTAGCTGTGGGATTTGAACCAGCAGCCTTCCAGCCACAGGCACAGATTCTTAGCCACAGAGCCACCGCTTTGCCCCAAATTTACCCTCCTATGTTGTTTAAGCCATGGCTTCTTTCAAGAAAAGCATGACAGAGACTCTCAAATCCATTAGCTACTAACTACCAAAAATAATATCTAATATCTATCCTACACTTAAAGAAAAGCAAATTCCAAAATTTGGAATATGACACACAATTCTAATGAATTATACTTGATTCAGGCAGTCTAGCTTTACTATAGTAATTTCTAAATTGCTTTAAATAGGCATACAGTGGATGGGTTCCTGGTAAAAACTAAATTTTGGTACTGTACAACCTGTTTGGCTACATATAGTCATTAGACTTTTAGACTAGATAGTGATTTCTGAAACTTTAGGAAATGTGAGATTTTGTTTGAAATTTGTTTAGTTGTTAATTTCAGGATGAGGTGAAATGAAGGTGTGTTATTATGTGTTACATGTAGAAAATGCAGCTGCACCATCCCCAAGATTCCTTCCTCCTTGAAAACTTGTTTATTTTCTGAATGGATGTGTCCAGACATCTACAGTACCATCACACAGAATAGCCTGAAACATCTGTTACCCATCTGGGCAGCATTTATGATATAAATGTGCAAAAGCAGACTGCTGTTTTGAAATGGATTTCTGGGGCTTTATTCTTAAAACAATGAGAAAAATAAACCCAGAAGGAAAACACAGAAAGGTCTTTGGGTGAGCTCCCAATTCTTTGTCTGCTTCTGAGACCCTCTTCAAAAATGTTCTTGACCAGCGCGGTCTAGGGAGCTTGTATGCCACAGGGCTTTGTTCAGTTAGTTCCACAAGACGAGTACGCCTTTGGTCTGAATGCACTGGCTGGAATTTCTCAAACGCCAGACAGTGCGGAGAGTCTGTTGAGACTTGACCCAGCAGGGCAGACGGTTGGAGTTACTGGTTATGTTCATTGCCACTCGGCAGTCAAATGTCAGGTGCCCGAATCTTTACCACTGCCTTTTCGATCACGAAAAAACAACAAAAAAAATCCTTTTCAGAAGATATTGTATAATCTTAAACTGCTTTCACTTGAGATCCTTCTGTAAATGGCCCATAATTTGACTGTGTGACCTATGGGGTATGCTGCACATCTTGTGTTGATTTTGTAATTTTTTACCACAGCAGAAACAGCCTGGTAAACCGCAACTATTGTGTATATTTTAGTGCTTCTTTTTGTTTACTGGAACACTTACAAATATCTCCTGCTTATTTTGCAATTTATATTCCACAGAGCCACAAAGAGAAAGGCTTTTAAATGACTGTGTTCAAATTCTTTGTTTACCTGTGGACTGACAAGGTTACCATTAAAGTACAATCTGAAGAGCAGGATAACCCCTCACAGTGAACGGATGTTGACACATTAGTCTTTATTCTTAAATGCAACCAAAAATGTACAGACCCATAAAAATTAGGTTTTTGACATTTAAATTCTATCACTTTACCAAAGAAAACAGAAGTTACAGTGATTCTTAATTAATCCTGTCTTTCAATCTACTGTATATAATAAGGGCTAATATTAACCCCATGGCTTTATATAGATTATTGTTAAATACCAATCAGGGTATCCGCTGTTTTGTAATATCCCCGTGTTCCCCATCCCCAATTCCCATCGATTTGAACTTTTTAAACCTCTCCGTGTAATCTTCCCTGCCATGTTTGCTTACGGTGAAATGCTTCATGTGGCCAGTACGCATCGTGTCTGCTGAAGAACAAACCACATTTAAAATGCTCCTTGGGAAACACTAGAATAATAAATGTGCATCTTTTGTTATAATATGACCATCTTGTGACAGCTCTGATCTTAACCAATTTAGTGTTCGCAATCAGGGATAAATCAGTTATTTATAAATAATTGCTAGCTGTTGTTCAGCTCTGGTTTTGTGTGGGCACATTGCCTCTTTGTGAGTGAGTGCAGGAGAGCAGGCTGTCAGTGCATAGCCCCTGCTTCATCGATTAAGAAGGATACATGTATGTGGTCAAACAGTACCGACAGAGGTTGCTTAAGGGTAGCGATCCCTGGTGTGCTGATTTAGCTGGGGCAAATGTGCAGTCAGGGGGTCTCTCCCTCATGTGTGAAGTTCTTTTTGCCACATTATCATCATCCCAAGAGGGGGAATAAATAAGGGAAGGCATCTGGGGAGTACAGGGGGAAGCTCGGGGCTAGTGTACAGTATATGACCCATTTTTACAGTGATGCCTCTGTTCGTCACCTCTTTTCCAAAACATATCTGGTGAAACCAAGCTGTCGTCGTAGTATTGATAAAATGCTTATGATTATTGACCCAGATTGATCCCTCAATGCCATGGATTTGTGTTTTTCCTAAAGAGTGGTATGTTCTCCAAAATATTTAATCTTAGGCAAGTTGACAGATGATGCTTTACTTGGAGAGTTTTAAGAATGGTAAACCATTTAAATTGCAATTTTAATAATTACAGAAATGATACTGTATAACAAGTGGGATTGCTGGTCAGTGGATATTGTAATATTTCATATATGCTCATGGAATATACTGTATAGGAACCCTTTAATGGGAACAACTACAAGGCATGGTCCACACAGAGAGACATAAAAGATAATGAGCATAGCATAGAATCTGGAACTCTTTTGTTCCCAGTTATCTATTAATAGAGGTAATTCATCTTCTTAATTAAAGCTAATATAATTTGATCCCATTTACCAAAGACAAAACCCAAGCATTAATTGATGATAACAATGAGTAAGAAGTTATATATGACTTGGCATTATATTAGTGTTTCTGTTTTATCACATATGTTCATGGGTTTCATGAGAATAAAACTGGAATGCAGAAACACTCAGCAAGGGAGGACTTGACCTTCGGATTGTTTTAAAATGTGACATTAGAAGTACTATCGTTCGGTACTAATTTAGTTTTAAGGCTATATAGAAACAGATTTGGAGTTAACATGACCCTGTGCGTAATGAAGAGTCTGAAAAATATGAAAACTCATACTCCTGAATCGTGTTCTATATGCTATATTAAAACACACAAGGCTATGTCCTAAGGTAGTGTCACTTGTCAATTGCAGGCTATTGCCAAGTATATTAAAAATAATTTTGTTGTAAAATATGTTTTTTTTTTAATGCAGCACTCATAAGATTAAAAGAATCACTATTCTAAAGCTTACAAATCTGGGATACTTAGTTGTTTTCTGTGGAAGAGACCTTTAGCTTCTAAAATTATTCACGTCTTTTGTTCAGTTTCCCAGACAGAAGGAAATGTAAATGGAATTCCATACCCACGTAATTGAGCGAACAAGCACCATTATTATGAATGGAACTGAATTATGACCCTGTCACAAATGGAATATTCTAGTGAGGCATTGAAAGGCTGCATTTCCTATACAAAAGACAAAAAAATGGAATGCTTAGTATGAGCAATGCAGTAATTTAAACAGAGAAAACAATACTGCTTTCAAAAGAAATGGAGAAGATATCCAAAATGTTCTGACATCTCAGATTCAATAACCCTACACAGTGAAACAATTGAAGTTACTACCTTTTTCTTACTGTACTGGCTCTGAATTTTAGACTTAAAAACATTGTCATCAGAAGCTTGATATAATGTGTTTCTTTTGGCTTGTAGAAAAAAAAAGATGTATTGTTTGAGAATACCATTTTATTGACGGTACTGCTTGTCTGTGGGGTGTAGTTTATTCCTTTTGGTGCTTTTTGAGTTTTTCTTGTAGGAAGAAACAGATTTACAGAAAGTAATTTAATCCTTCGGTGAATATTATAACCTCAGACATATGTAGCATAAAAACAAGAATCTGAGAAAATGAGGGGATGACATTTGGCCCATATACAGTGCTGATAAAAAATTTGTAAACCCCTCAGGATTTAATTATATTTCACATATTTGAATCCCAAAATGTTATTACATCTTAATCTAAGTCCAGATAATAGATAACATTAACTTGATGAAGCAAATGACACAAGACATGATACTCTTTCAACAAAATATGCTGCGTTCAATATCCACGTGACAAAGTATGTGAACCTTTAAACTCATTAACATGTGGCTCTCCTTTGAGCAGCAATGACTGCAACTAAATATTTCCTATAACTGTCTCTCACATTGGTATTGAGGAATTTTGGACCTTTCTTCCTTATAGAACTCCTTTGACATTTGAGAGCTGCCATGTGTGGACAGCTCATTACCGGTCCTGCCACAACAATTCGATGGAATTAATTATTCCATTCATTGAGCTAATGAAACTAGGAGTTCGCTTAATTTTACACATCTGTACATTAATTATTCATTGTTTAATTCTTACATGGACAAGAGACATGAAATTGGTTACTAAAAACCCTGCTTGATATTTACATAAAGACTAGTTCTGTTTCAAGAAAACTGTTGTGGTAAATCTATGAAATATCCATATTTATCTTTAGGGTTCACAAACCTTATCTCGGCACTGTAGCCCATTTGGTAGTTACTTGCTTATTAATCCATGGATCTTGTATCTAAAAGAAGCCAGGACTGGCTTAAGTAACATATAACACATTCCATGTTCCCACCACCCTTTGCATAAAGAAGCGATTCTTCACTATTTCTCAGTTTTAAATGTACTTCCATTTATTTTTTATTTGTGTCAATATAAAATGTGATAGTGATGGGACGGGAAGCGTCAAGGTGTCGGAAGGGAAGTGACTGTTGTATTTGGTTTATTAAGTTACTGTTTCACTGCGGTCTTTACCAGGTTAGAAACTGACAAGGTGCCTCAGGCTGAGAAAGCATCAAGTTTTAGTATAAAAGAGGCAGAAGCACTTAAGATAAACCTCTGGAGTCAGATGATAATCTACTAATTAAATGTAAGAAAACAAGATGCTGTTCCATTGCCTATTGAAAAGATGTTTCCAATAGTTTCTTAATTAAAAGTACCAATTGACTGGAACATAGCTAACATATTGCCTACCTTTGAAACGGGTGACAAAACTGTGCCAAGTAATTACAATATTGACAATTACAGTATAAGACATGAATTGAATTATTATAAGAGTCATGTATGGAAGCATTATCCTAGGGGATAGTAAGAGCTTCAGAAAATGTTAAATGATTAATTATCAAGTAGCAGGCAGTAGATATTCAAAGTAATGCTTATATTTTAATTGCAAGCTTATTAATGTACAGAAAACAGCACAGAAAAGGAAGGGTTGAATTCTCCAGTTTGGGTGATCTAATTGGTGGAGTACCATAGGGATCTGTATTAGGACCACTGCTGTTCCCAAATTTATAGAGGCTGAAGGAGAAACTCTCAACTTATAGGAGCTTATCGTCTAGACAATATAAGTAAGGCAACAATGTTGGGATATTTAGTTAAAGCATAGAATTGAAACCATGTGATGTTATGTTCAAATTGTACAATGTTTTCTGAATAAGTCCAGAGAAGTCAGGCTAGATCCATCCCTGGGCTTGAAGTATTTCCTTACTTTTACTTACTTTTTTATGTTCCTAAAATAACAGGATATATATTTTTAGGTATATCCTACCCCTGTCATGGATACCCTCCTGTCACTGTCTTTTTCCTGATAGAGCTGAGCTGGAGCCTCAGGCCAAGGTGAAGCTGTAGGACAGCTGAACTGAAGTTAGGGGGAAAGTACTCACAGCTGTGGCTCAGGAGACTGCACAGCACCTAGTGCAACTGCAGTGTATGCAAATCCAGCTCTAGTGTGGGTTAAGAAATGCTGGGAGGATGTGCTATGCTCTATTTTTACTTTAAACATGTTAAGAAACAGATTTATAATTTCTTCTTCCATTCAAATTTAGTTATTTAATAGAAGATATGGAAAAAACTGCAATCCTTGGCTGGTGCTTCTCGTGTTTCATTAAGTTTACAACACGAAGGCTGCTAAGCCTGATATAGGTCCCATCAATCCACATTAGAAGATCCTGTCCTGCGGGCTCGTTAGTGAGCAGTTGGACAAAACGCAAATTCCAGTGTCGTTCTAAATCATTCAGGAAAACGGGAGTAGAGCTTTGTTGTTCAAAATGCCATGAGTAAGGAGTCGCCCATAAATCTGCTTTTCGTCTCTCTCATTATTCTAATCATTGTGTCGGTTTTGGGTGAGAAGCAGACGATGTGGCTGTCTCGAGCCATAATTCAGAATGCTCTTTCGCTGGAGTCGGACATGCTGAGACTGCTAGCGTTATACAAACCCTTTAAAACAGAAGACGTTTCAGGGTCTGGATAATGCTTTCTAAAGGAGGATTTTTTAATGCCAAAAACACAAGCAGTAGACTTCCTTTTCTTCTTTGTATTTCTTGTCCCATGCAAAAATTGAACCACATGTGTTGTTTGACCTTGAGTGGATTTACATTTTATTACCATAGTTTGAGATAGTAACACAGTCACCTTCAAATTCATACTTAATTTAAAAGCACTGTTTGAAAATTTGCAGTAAACCCATTAATTTAAGCTTTGACTAAGTAAGTATAATACGTATGTGATTATGCATGGTGTTTTTTTTTTAAATAAAATGTTTTCAGTAAATACCGATATCTGCAGACAGTAATTTGTAAAGCATGTACAAAGACTGGTTGTGATAAATGCAAACATACTAATAGGCACTTTCAGAGATCAGTGGAAATGCTTATATTAAGGTATAGAATTCTCAGCGGGTTTCCGGAGTTTTTTGACTGTTTCGAGTCTGTAAATGTTGAGGATTGCTTAATTCCCAAGCATTTAAAGGTAGGCTTGCCCATTCTGGCACAGGGTAACTCCTTTATCATTGTTGTCAGTCACATCTTTAGGTAGAATTTTTATTTTTCAAGTTGCACATCTTGGCAGTATTGTTAGGAAGTAGGAAATAATCCCAATCACACCCCAAATACTTTACAACCAGCATGGTATTATGTAAGGTAACTCTGGTGCTTGTAGGGTGACAGCATTGTTAAGTCTTAAAAGATAAGACTTCTGACACCGGTTACACTACGCAGGGAGTCCTGCTCAGAGGCCCCAGTCAGTTTACTTTGTCAATCTCTTTTTTTAAACAAGTATTGAAATTAACAAAGCACACCTGCTTTGGAAGTGCACAGGGCCTCACTGTTTGTGTTACTGCTCAGGAAGGGCTCATCTCTTTAATCCACAGTATGGCCAGCTGTACCAGCGTCTTTTATCTTTTCAAACACCAGTTCATTCTGTGACTTGAATTTAGTTTTTTTTTCCCCACTAGCAAAATCAAAGTTCAATAACCAATGTTGTGGAATATTTAAAAGAGGGGAAAAACTTTTTAGCAACAACAAAAAAAAGACTACACACTTACCAGTCTATACTTAAGCCTTGTGGTTAACAATAAGGCTTTCAGACTGAAACAAAGTGGGAGCTATATCCTCATTCAATTTTAATTTTGTAGTTGGTAAAGGACAGACATAGATGAATACAATAAGTATTCTTGTACAGTTTTGAATTCTACAGTACAATCCCTGATCATTTCTAGAGTGCAAAAAAGTAACAAAAAGAAAAGCAGTTCGTCTACTTTACAGTATATGTGCTTTACGTGTTTTTCCCCATTACCATTTACTGTTTGTGTTGCTTGTTTAGTTGGAATCTATGAATTCATGTGGGTAGCTGCGTCAGCATGTGTAGGCTGCAAAGGAACAAGTAATAGGTTTAACAAGTAATAGAAATATAGGTTTATTCCATGCTGAAAAGAGAAGAAAGAAAACACATTTCAGCTGTGGAGCCTTCTTCACACTCTCTTTTCAACATGGGATAAACCTAGTTGGAATCAATGCCCATTGGAGATCAATGACATTTAATGGTGGCTCTGTGGCTAAGGATCTGCGCCTGTGGCTGGAAGGTTGCCGGTTCGCATCCCGCTGCCGGTGGAAGAATCCCTGAGCAAGGCCCTTAACCCCAATTGCTCCAGGGTGCCGTATAAATGGCTGACCCTGCGCTCTGACCCCAAGCTTCTCTCCCTGTCTGTGTCTGATGGAGAACAAGTTGGGGTATGCGAAAAGACAAATTCCTAATGCAAAACATTGAAAATGGCCAATAAAGTGATCTGATCTTATCTTAAAAGATTAGTGCTTTGTAATTGGTTATAATACCCCATCAATAAGGAACATTAGGTCAAATATCAGATCAGAGATGAGCCTGCAAAACTATCTTGCCTTCCATGAACTTAAAAGTTATGATGTCAAGATGTTGTATGTAATGCAAGCCAACAGTGCCTAAATATACAGCACGGAAATAACATTAGTTTCTCCACAGAACGTTATTATAGTACATTATAGTCTGGTAGTAATATAATCTGAAGGACTGTTGTATAACTGGGGTAAAAATATTTGTTCACTAATCAAGCAATCTTGTTTATGTACAGTATACATGTATTTGTATGGTAATCTAACACATTCTATTCAACTTCACAGGCCTGAAGACTTCAGAATGAAGTAATCCTCACCATTAACAACACCATCTGAAAGAAGATTACTTACAGATCCATGATTATTTTCATGTTTAATAACATTTGCTAGAAGCATTTAACTTGATTTTTGCAGATGTTCCAGTTGTTCTATTAATGTAAAATAAAAGTTTTTTTCAACTTTAGTATGTGGCTTTAATTTTTTTAAATAAAACCTAAAACATTTTTGATTAAAATGAAGTGAAACTTGCAGTAAATTTATATACAGCTTTTAATTTTGAAGAATAAGCATAATTTCTAACAGTTTCAAGGGTAAAAGTGAATTGAATAAATGTTCAGCAGGACAGAAAAGACAGTTCCGTGGTTGTTTCTGTGGTTGTAAGTTCAATTTTGTTGAAACTTGGAATGTATTAAAATACAGATTTTTGGCCACTGCAACTTTTACCACAGACTGTTTTTGCATGCACTTCAGAAGTTTGACGGTGCTTTAATTTTACCCACAGAGCAGTTCTAATAGACAGCAGATGCTTCCGTGAAAAATTCTGTATTCAAGTGTAGTCCTTTGAAGTAGTTACAATATAATTGGTTTTAAAATGGAAATTAATTTGCATTACTCAGCTATTTTTCTGTATATAAAATGCCAAGATAATACCAGTTCATACGTCTGCTGGCTTTTTTACATCAATGACTGCAATCTATGCTGCTTTCATATATCACAGTTTAGAATTTAAATTAAAAACTGGTATTATTTTACTCATTGTTTTATATAGTCATTGCATTATTAAAATAAACTCCGGAACTAATGTTTTTGGTTGTACTTCAATTTTATTGGTTGCAAAAAAAATGAATTTCTGGATTCAAAGGTTTGGTGTTATTGGTTCTCACACACCTGATCCAATTTCAGACTGGAACTTCCTGAATGGGAGTCAGGCTGCAAGCCTAGGTACTTAAAACACTTAAATCACTAGTGAAAAGGCAAATTTCTATACATTTGTTAGTGCTTTGTCATTATCATCATTGTTAAACTCACTAAACCTAGTACAAGAGGAAATATATATTTGTCATTAATTCATCTGTACATTGAGTTTAATCCTCTTTTGATATTAATACTTTTAAGGTTTGTTACACCCTCTTCTGTTTTTGTCAGATCTGTAAAGGTTATTATATATTCACTAGGTATAGATGTAGATAATTTCAGTTTTCATGTGGACATTAAAAAAAACAATAAAAAAGATTATTCCTGACAACATACTTTGAAAAATACCAGTTTTGTTACCACTTTATTAATCTATGTTTCTAAATGATAAAGACTGATTATTGTTCCAACTGTCGTCTGTGTTCTTTAGTATGCAATGACACAAGTGAGAGAGACAGTATACTTCAGTTTAAACAAATTAAAGGCACTATGAAAATGAGAATGAAAAAAACCCTTAATAAATAAACTAGTGGAAATTCTTTCAAAATTATTTCGGACCTATAGAGAAAGTAATTGCAAAAACATTTTGGCTATTACAAAACGTGACCTGCTTTTGCAAGAACAGGCTCTTCCAGGTTAATTTCAATCTACTGTATTTCTGTTCTAGCAAATATCCTGACTTGGTAAGACCATCATTCTAGATTTAATACATTATAAGCAGAAATGCTGATCTTGTGAACAGTGGTGTGATCGAAGGCACCCCTGCCTCTTTGTTCTTGAGTCCCTAGATTTGACTAGGGCCTAGGGTGCCTTCTCCATGAAGTTTGCAGGTTTCGGTTTCCACAAATATCCAAACATCTGTGAAAATTGATTTATATGTATTTATGTGTGTGTGGGATGATGCACTTCTCTCCTGTCCAGGGTGTATTCTGCCTTACAAATGCTTTCTGTAGTGCTAGGCTCCTAACAACCCTGTATCACACTATCAGTCTGATATTCTATATTATGGCTATTGAAAATAGATGTTGACTTCCTTTGAAGTTCTCTTTTAGAGCTTCTCAGTAAGCTGTGACACCCTCTGAGAATTAACCTTGAAGTGCCTGTTTTGGGGAAAATAGGTTACAAAACAGGTTGATTTTGAATAGCAACAGAATGCAGATTATGTTATACTAGCGATAGCGATATACAACAACAAAAACTGTACAAAAGCAGTTCATGATGTAATTTACAAAGATGCTTACTGCACAAAATAAACATAACATATCCTCACAATCAGATTGGTTATCTTCTTGATCTTCAAGGCCACATGCAACTTTAAAAAAACACTAGTACAACCATTTTCTTTTTTCTTTTCCAACCCCCCCCCAAAAAAAAATATCAGGCACTTCCAGGTTTTCCTCTAACAGCACAATCAAAATTACTCACTGTAAATGGTGTGTAAACTTTTAAAATTTCCATGTTTTGACTCCAGCTGAAATGGTTGTGCCATTAGCATGCTTGAGCACTTAAGTTTGATTCTCCCGTTAGAGCTAAGAGTCTCTTTTCAGTGTCCTCTTCTGGTTGGGGGTTTTGTCCTTCTTTCTGGAGAGGCTTCTGGAGAAACGCTGGATTCCCGGTGATCTCACTTCAATGGCATCTTCCGAGGGGTAGGATTCAGGTGGGACTGGGTTGGGGGCGGGGTAGGCGGACTGGGGGTACTGAGCGTAACCTCTAAACGACGCATATGGGTCCTCGTCATCGTACATGTCGGTGGGCTCATAGGTTTGGTAGGAGTTGGGAGGTAACTGAACTACAGGAATGTCCTGATCAGTTGGGTCACCATATCCACCTTATTTCACCACCGCCAAGTGTATTCATATTTGAGCGCAACAAACAAAAAGGGGCAGAAAAATAAAGGCAAGAAATTATTGACAACGTTAGAGCAGCTTACACAACAGAGGAGTGGATTTTACCGTTAGGGGATTTAGCATTTTGTTGATGCTGGCTGAGCCACAAATCATGATAATCGGCATTTTTAACTCAAAACTGGAAGTGAACGACAAAACAGCCCCATCACCGAAAATCGACAAAGTCTAGAAAAAAATATCGATTTGGGTCAAAAGGTGTGTAAACTGCTTTTCCTGCTGTGCTTCATTTCAGAAACGAAAATAAAGGGGATTTCAAAGCTTTTAACTACAGATTTTTAGATGGATATAAATAGGGCACTCTTGATGGTCAGGGGAGCAAACGTTCAGCAGTGTTGGTTACTGAAGACTGAGGATGGGGTGATGAATAGAGACATTAACATGCCTTCCCCGTCTCTTCATCTAGTCGGTTTTGTGTTTAGCAGAGTGCTGCAGGCACCTGAAAATGCTGCTCAGTAGCCATTCTCAAACTGTTGTTGGACTTCAGTTAAAAGCCATAAGGGAGTGAGGGGCCAAGGTAGATCGCACAACAGAAAAACAAAAAGAGACACATACCTCAAGTCAGTAGGCAGACAAGAAAAAATACCAGCATGCTTCCAGCAAAATTATCGTGTCTACATTACCAGGATGCAGTACCTATTACTGCTAATCACAGACAACACAGCACATCATGACAGAGCACAGACATTCCCATCATTCTATGCTGGGGTTTATTGCCCTTTCACAACTGGAAAAGGACAATAAAGACAGATACTAGTAACACAGTTCCATACACAAGGAACATGTTAGAGCAACATTCACATAGTTTCTTGGTACATGAACACTACTGCATGCTTACAAACATGCATCACACAACAGGAACAATGCATCAACCCACATTCATGGTATAAAAAAAGATATTTGATCATATTATAGGGATACAGAACACTTTTCTTCCCCAGATAAGCAAATTATAGTTGTACCTCAGTACAGCTGCTGATACAAAAGTTATGTCAAACGTGTTCAAAGTATTCAAGTAAAATGAAGCAAAATATATATTCTAGCACTCTTAAGAGAGAGCTGCAGATTAAAACAAGCTAAGCAGCTTACCCTGAGTGATATGAACTGCATACAAATTCACTCATATTCCAATATCTGACCAGTTTCTCATTTTAAACAGGAAACTAATTTAAATAGTATTTCCAACATATTGTATCCACACGTATTTCTCTTTTCTTGGCTATCCTTATTAGATTTCACTGTATAAAGTCTTCTAACTGCTCCTCAGGTATAATGGCACATGAGAGAATGCAAAGACCTCCCGTACAATGACAGCCATATTACTGTGGCATTTGTTTCAATTTGTGTAGTACCTTTAAGCTTGGCCTTCAAAACCATTTATCCTCTCAGTGTCAATTAGACTTTTTAATATTTATCCAAATATGTGGTTATAGACAGAACTAAATGGATGGAAACCACACAAACACGTTTACAAATAATGTTAAGCAAAAGAGTTCTGTATCTCTTTAATATTGGTATTTTAAGGTGCTTAATAATGCAAAGAGCATGATGGAGCTACAGAGATGAAAGCTAAAATATTGCCACTTTATGATTTAATGAGACTTACTCTACAAAGCAATAATAGCTTTACCATCCTGTAGTCTGAGGTAGTTACATTTGATGGCAAGCTTTGCAGGAAAAACTCTTACTGCTTTCATTTTGAAACAGTTTTTTTTCTGTTTAGAGAGAAAAATAGTAAGCCATTTGGGTTTGTGGGAAATAAGCATAAAATTCTTAAGAGAATTTAAATTTTATCATAAAAAGTAAGTGTTTTTGTACAATCACATGTCACCAGTTAAAACTATTAATTTTACAATGAACTGGGCCTGGGAAAAAGCATTTTACAAGATGGAAAACAAAAAGGTGGGCCAGATTTTTCTAAAGTTTGTATCTTTAGAAATCACCCATGGTTTTCTACGTTTAAGAAGGCGAAAACAGCCGTACAACATTAATTGAGAGAACATCAGTGTTTAAACGAAAAATAAAATTAATTTTCGTAAGGAAAGTTGTCTTCAAAATTGACAAACTAAAAATAGAAGACGTATTTATAGGTTCACGGGCATTATGTGCCTACCGATACCCCTCCTTTGCACCTTAAAATACAACAAACGGTGTTAAAGACGTACACACGTCACTATATTATTTAATGCATCAACAAAGGCACTATTTCTGACATTAGTAAAGTTACTGAACAAGTGCTTGTAACGTGGGCAGAGTGCGGAGATGCAGGTTGACTGACTGAAGGGCTCAGAGGGAGCCGTGATAATTACCTCCGACATTATAACCCATGCAGGTTGATGCATCGCAGTATCCGGGGGAGCCAGCGGGGCCGGTGGGGCCGGGGCTGCCAGGCCGTCCTGGAGAGCCGGGGTTTCCAGGTCTTCCTGACTGACCCTGACTCCCTGTGCGCCCTTCTCCGGGAGGCCCTGTGGGACACCAACACATAAACTGGACCAAGGCCAGACGCGGAGAACATCCCAGGCTCATCGGGCTCGCAGTCTACGTTTCTGCTTTGTGACGAGCCAGTTCAGTGGTGGAAATATCGTAGTGTCTTTGAAGTACATCTACAAGTTGGGGTAGACTTTTCATCTCTTATTCTTTATGTCGTTAATGCTTTGACATTTATTGAGTTTAGTACACCCTACAATCTTCTTTTACCAATGAGTGGGAGTGCTGTCAGGTAACGGAATAATAATTACGTTATCCTACACATCTTGCTTGGGCGCTCGAGGTCCCTGTTAAGCGATTGAACTTGAAACACTTTCAAAATTTATGAAGATGTTTTTCTTTTAAAATATTGTTAAACATTGGAAATATATACATATTAACTGATGAAAATGCAAAATACAATGACAATCGAGATAATCTTTAGTTTCGACATATGTATTTATCTTCAGTTTCCACATATGTATTTATTTATTCTCGCCAAAATTCACATTCCTTTTTAATAAGTCTGGCGACAGATAATTGTGATAGTTTAAGGGATTTTCAAAAGCAATTATCAGCTGTTGGTTTGATGGTATTTAACAATATTGTCCAAGTACTGGGTGAGATCCATATTAATGTGTTATCACAGATGTCAATAACGGATACCTTATTTTTACTAATAGTATTTCTTGAACCTTCTTCTTAGATATTCTGAACAGGAACAATATTAAATCACAAATAGGTCAAAGATGTTCCTTTTCATTCCTAATCCTATTAATTCTTTCCAGGTTTTTCCTGTTCAGAATGAACTCAGTAAAAGGAAATCCCACTACTGAATTCATAAGTCAGAAAACATAAATGCTTTTTTCTTTATTATTAGATATTTTAGTTACAGAAGGAAATAGAGAGGATATACAGGCATAAATGATTTTAATATTTTTCTTATCAGCTGTTTCATGGACCAACAATAGTAAGATAATTATTAAAAGGATAGAACCAAAGGAACATGCATCCTGTACTTGCATAATTCCCAGGAAATACTCTGCTCAATGATTCCTATATTGTGAGGTATCTAGGTTTTCTAAGCTAAACAATTCACAGTAAAGGTATCTCTACATCTTAATGAAATAGAAAACAAATAGCATGGAGTAAGAGACCCACTTTATTAGATAAGCTAATATGAATACATGTGATATGTACAGTAGAATCTATGTATAATCATATTAGCATTCATGTCTCATATATATCCATAAAGACACCCATAGAAAAATTATCATAATTAAATAGCAGGTTTTGTCATGGGAACGTAAGATAATTTTTTTTGATAAACATTCACTTCTTATGCACTTAAAAAGCAATTTAAAACAACTGTCTTCCAAAATCTGCCAACTTGCAAAAGCCACGTGGGATATGTGTACAGAGAACAAAAGACATAAGTACCGATATTTACTCAAATTTATTTGGTCTACATAAGACACTGTTCTTCAGGATTGAACTTCATGTTCATATTCTATTTTCAGTGTAATAAAAGTATTTTTACATAAATCGGTGAAGAACTCTTCCAAAACATTTTCTTATGGTAATATGAGCTAAAATTATGTAAATCGTTCTGTCCATTGTATTTTAGTTCCAAGGCTGACACATTGTGGCCATGGAACCTTCTAGAAGCGATAAAGTGCAGTGCAACGTTCTATGAAAGATTCTCAATGACTACTTAGAATAAAAGCATCAACATTTGGTCATACAGTATGTCATATTCAAAGTTCTTACCTGGAGGTCCTTGTGGGCCTCTTGGACCCTGAATACCAACTCCTTGATTTCCCTTCTCTCCCTTTTCACCAGGGAAACCTGCCCAAGGGTGAAGCTGTTAGTGCACAGCAATAGGCCTCAGGATATGACATTCCGACATCTGCTTTTCTCACAATACAATTAGCATGTCTGTTGTTTTTCCCCTGTTTAAAGGCTCAGTGCCTTACAGGTTAATCAACAGGTAGCTAATCTGTACCTTAAACCCATAATTGGTATTCAGCATAATTGCCCAGGCCAAACTGTCAATGCATTTATATATACAAATAGACACAAATCCTCTATCCTCTATGAAAACTTGAGAAGTTGATTATTTCCAAAAAATGAATAAAACACTTTGCAAAGTGTCACCCAAAGATTCTGAAAACAGTTTATGTATACTACTAAAAATATAAGCAATCAACTATAGAGTGCAGTTTAATTTATGTCAAAGCTTTTCAATTGTCTTAATACAAGTGTCAACATTAAACATAATTTAACAATGGCTTAGAATGGTACATGTTTTCGTAATTTAAGGGGACCAAAACCCCAATATTATCATGTTTGCACTTCTCTTAGCACATTGTCTACTGCCATACAGTGTTACAGTGCCTGTTACAGAGTAAGCACACAGGAAGAAATTACAGTCCCTTAGTGAGAAGCTTGCCACTGTTCTGTCATTTATCTTGTTAATCAGGAAATTACAAATCATATGTCACAGAAGTCACTGAAGCCTTGAAAAATGAGTATCTACCCATTAGAATTTCCTCCAAATTACTATAATCCTTATGATGACAGGGACTAAGTGGTGTGAGAACTGTTCTTGCACATTTTCTCTTCAACTGAATCTTGTCTTTTGCTTCTGAAGTAATGCAAGAAGACAAACTCTGTGAATAATACATAGCATCTGGGTATTTACACAGAGATTTCACATATTGAGCGTGCATCAGCGTGAGTCATGCAGACAGAGAAATACTGCTGATTTTGAGGTCTAGTTGATAATAAACATCAAATTGTAAAGTATAAGCAATTATAATCCCAGTTCTGGAAAGCTACGGAGACATACTCTCTTGAACACGTCATTCCTGTAGTTTTGAAACAAAATTTTGGATTAAACAAATGTTTATGTTTATTTTCAATCTACACTTCATGTATTTGAAAAAGTCCTCATGTCTTCTATTCTCATGGGTGCTTTCTATGGTGCACTAGTATTATATTTGCATTTCCCCCAAAATGAAACAGCGATGTCTCTCCACTCATTTTCTTTCACCACCTTACACTATCTGTACGAACCAGGTTTTGCTTAAGAACAGCTGTTTCCTGCAACTGTCTAAGATGGAGACTTAAGCACACTGCACAGATTAATCATATTGCAGAGAAAAAAGGGCTTTCTCTTGGTCTTTGAAAATATGCATAATAAAACTAGGACACGGGACTATGAAAGAAATTGACTGATACAGGAGGAGGGAGACAGTTATGAAATCTTCCCAGTGTAGCATTATATGTATACCATCTCCATACCTTTTTAGGTTTAAAATCATTTAACTTTCACAGTAATACCGTTACACCTGGGCTGGGAGTGGCTTGCTGTCTGATGTTGTCATGGGAACCGAGGGCCTTCCCATGAGCACTTGCTTGTCCACCCTGTGAAAATGCACTCAGGACGCCTTTCCTTTTCACCCTCAATCTTCTAATCGGGCAGGCAATCTAGTAACCAGGAGCCTGATTGATGTGCCTGTTTAACGCTCAATTCTCTGCTTTACCAACGCACCGACATTGCGCTTCTTGGGCCATGAGGAGACTAGCTCTATGTTCTTCCCTGTACTGCGAGCATTAGTTTGACACAGCGTCGACTAGGAGGTTTGCTTTATTAATTTCTTTTCTGACAGCCCTCCACCAACTGGACCCACTTCCTCACTACCCTCACTCCAGACAGTCCTCACACAGTCCTTTGGCTGCCTTTCTCTCTCCCAGATTGTCAGCCTGCCTGCTCCTCTCTCGTCACTAGCTGCCTCCGTCTTGCTGCCTCCTCGGCTCTCCGGAATTTTCCGGAGGCGCACAAAGTCTTGCACTTCGGTTTCTGCCTGTCAGCTTGTTTGCGTAAAATGTTACAGAAACCACGCATGCTGATCTGAAGAGACTTGATGATTAAACAGTAAAAAAGCCAATGAAAGAGACTCTAATTCTGAGATTCACAAACCGCTACAACCATTGCACTTTTTAGGTATTTGTGCTTAGAACCTGCCCTTCCTTTCTCCACGACTCCTCTGCCTGGCTGTACGAGCTGTGGAAGAGGGAGTCCTTCCCCACAGCCTTCGTCATACCTCTCTCCCCTGGTCTGCCCGGTTGCCCGTTACTACCAGGGAATCCCGGCCTGCCTGTGGGACCCTGTTCTCCTTGTGGCCCTGGAGGCCCCTGCCGGCCCGCCTCACCCGGGGGCCCCGGGACTGTGCGCACGGACACGGCTTGACTGGGGATGTGGTTCAGGATCGAATTGTAGCGTGCCATGTGACCTGAAGATACAAGAGACATCAGTCTCATAGCTGTGAGAAGCGCCAGTTAAGAGAGCACTAATTCATCAAACACGCTCGTTGTGTGCCCATCATACTAGATAGCACTGATGTTTCTTATACCATCTGGTCAAAGTCAGAAGATATACGCATACAGAGCAATAGAAACAGTATTTAGTGTGAACATGAACGCTATAGAGCATGCAGTCACATCATTAATGATACACACATATGGGGACAATTTAAATGTTTCTAAAAAAACATTTGATTGATATAAATCAGTTTAACATTTAGCTTGTCTAAGATGTGGAATGATACCAGAACACACCAGCAAGAAGAGAAGACAGAAGCAGATAAAGAACTCACTCTGAATAAGCTGCTCACAGACTTGGCGGGCTATTGAACGAACAGCAGCTTGGGACTGCATGTCACCCTGTACAGAAATAAATTTAAAAGACAGTTTGAATCAGACAGTTCCATGAAAATCATTACACATGAGGTTCCCTGTCTAAGTAGGAATTATAGGCTTGTGTAATTTATTGTCTTTGCTTTTTATGTTTGTTATTACTACACTCTGCTATTTTTAAAAGCTAAGCAAATTTTGTTAATTAACTTTATGCAATGGTCAGTAATTTGCTGTTTTCTCAAGGAAAGCTTTTCTACTGTGAGAACTTTTAAAATGTATTCAGTGTTTACTAAGAATGATGATACATAACAATACTTTCTTTTCAAAACAGTGGTTATTTAATTGAGCAGACACAAGTGAATCAGATGAGGTTTAATTAACAGTTATATAATACACAGCTGAACAATAAACTTTCTAAACATTACTATGAGACCACTGGCAATTTCAGTTAAAATGGCTGGCAGTAAACTGATCCTTCTTTTCCCAGTGCTGATAAACAGCATTTCATATAAAAAGTCTGAAGCAATTTTAACCATTGCCGTGTCAGAGAAACTGGCTGCTTATCTCAAATATTAAAAAAGTAAATTAAGTGCTTACCCTTTCACCCTTTTCTCCTTTCACACCAGAAGGACCCTGAGAAAAAAAATAATAATTTTAGATATCGGCCATAAAATCATTTTAAACAGAAAGAATTCAATTGAGATATTTATTAATTTTGTTGGGTTTTTTTAGCACATTCCTTTCAAATGCCATACATCTGACTAGCACCTGTTCATACCAGTGGTGATATGAAAAGAGAATTTTAGCACTTGTCAGTGCACTGCCATTGTATACTACACATACAAGAGTATTTCAGCAGCCATAACAAGCAAGGATGTGATAGTTGCAAGAGCTGAATGAAAGGATAAAAGTCAAAAGCTGATCTGCCGAGGTGATGAAAAAGTAACAACTTAATGAATTTGAGCTGATATTTGAAAATGCAGCTGGATTTTAAAACACCGACAGTGTGTGCCCCCATTTCGTGTCAAAACGTAGAGAAGAGATTTCGGAAAATCAGATGAGTTGAAACCAGCTTACTGCAGAATAGTGGGTTTTAAGGGGTTACATGTCAAACACCAAAGAAATACGAGTGGTGAGAAATGTTGAGATCCGCCCAGGCTGAGTTTATCTAGTCTCTGCACCCAGTTACAATGCAGCAAAAGATGTGTCTTGACAGTTGTATTGAGAAACATTCTCTGGAAAGTTTAAAGCAGTTATTTTAGAGAAGAAAAGGGTGATAAAGTTCAATAAAAACTTCTGTAAAATGTTTTCATTGTAAATGGCTGTATATCAGATAAGCAAGATACTGGGAAATGGATTCTTTGCTCATAATAATCAGTGGAAATGATGTCCAGGTTTTTGACTCCCATCAATCCTGACCATGATTTACCACACAAACAATTGCAAACTGTAGATATCTATTGCTGAAGGGCTGGATCCTGCTAACAATGCTTCTGTAAAGTCCTTTTCTACAATATAATAATCATTCAGGAAGACTTACTGTATAAATTCTCTGTAGTGACAAATGGCAAGAAGCCTACCATTGAAATCTGAAAAGCTTATCACAGGCTGAAACCCACTGGCTTACAGTAGATACAGCCCAGCTTACAGTTGTACGTTGAATGGCACATATTCATATAATTTGAGAATGCAGCATTTGGGTGGTCAGATTATTTGATGATTCTGAACAAGAATGCAGTGTGCCAACTATGCCAAACTACAAGAAATATTTTACTAACTAAGGATCCAATAACATCATGTGACAGATATTATCACATGAACACCTTAAAAGGCCCACATATTAATGTTCCCATTCATTCATTTTAGTGCAATTCAATTCTTGTTTCAATTTCAAAACATGGGATTTTTTAGCAATAATGTGAATGACATACAGTACAGTAGATGTACAATCTATATACTTCATCATCACAGAGAAGGGGAGAAACATTATGTTTAGGAATGTTTAATGAGATATGTTTAAAATATCTCTAGCTCTCAGGGCAGGGAACATGAATTATGTGCTGGTAGTGTAAATGTGCTATCTAAGGGGAGTTTTATGTGCTCTAGTATCAGTCCTCTTCTGACAGCAGGTTTTATAGTGCATTATCTCAAGATGCAGCAGTCATTGCACCGGTACCTGAATTCTGAATAAAAAAACGTATTTTCATATTTGTGCACTGTTGTTCATTCCATTAATCCAGCAGCCTCTTGAGATTGTTAATTTTATCTGACAACTGTTGCACGGAGATTAATTTGAATTCTGTGGTCTGCAATTCCAGGAATTTACAATAGTAGCATGCCGACTCACAGAAAAATGTGATGACAATACACATTCTCATTAAGTGTACCCCATTTTCTTTTTAGAAGCATAACCTCCTGCAGAACGAACTCTTTTATCTTGGTTTCAATCTAGTGACATGTTTTTAAATACTGTAATTAACTTTCTAGACATTGAGGCCATTAACACTCTCCCCTTCTCTTCATCGTTATTTTGAAAATGTCACAGAGCACAAACAAAAAAAAACTGTATATCAAAAGATTAACTTAATTCTCAGATGAATTAAAATAATTATCAGATGTATTACATTTCAGGAATGCTCACTACACCAGAAAGAAAGATGTCAAAAGTGGTTGTCTAGTAGCAATAAAACTGCTTCTGTGAATGTTCTTTTAAAGATGGTCTGAAAATGTTTTCACTTAGATTTGTTCTTCAATGTGTCCATCAGTGATTCCTTTTCAAGTTTTGATTGCTACTCACCTTCAAGGTGAACCCTTTTCATATTCTGTAACATATCAGCTCCACATTTAGAATTTTTGAACTGACAACCCAGGAAAGCAGTCCATACACCTTGATGGTATTAAGGCACCATGTGTTGGAGTGGAGGACTTTAACTTAGTGTAATCTGTAGTGAATGCATTTGCAATGGTGGGTTTTGTAAAACCCGCCTACCTGCTAGTATGCAGTAGAGTAGAGACACTGAACATGTTCAGAACTCTGCGAGTTAATACTGCACTGTACATACAGTAGTTTGATCAAGAAGAAAACGGCCTTTTACTTACAGGAGGGCCCTGGTCACCCAGTGATCCAGGAGGTCCACTTGACCCTGGGGATCCAGGAGCTCCAGGGCTCCCCTATTGTTCAGAAAAAGGTAGACACACACTTATCCATTTACTCCATTCACCCAAATATAAGCTGCACTTTTTTTTTCCCAATTGGTCCGTGGCTAAATGAACAAGCGATCACAGTACACTTTTGTGTTCAAGCAGGAGGTGATCCTGTGTTCTGAACAGCATGGGAATCGTCAGGCTGGAAGGAGGTCTGGAGTGGATTTGCAGTCACAACAGAAATGTTAAAGTTTAAAGCCCCTGAGGCATCTACACAGCTGAGCATTCCAGTTCCAGACTTCAGAGTCCCTTGTGCCAGGATAACTAATTTCAGAAGGAATGGGTTTTATCAGTGTGGTTTAGTCCCAGTCATTGTGCTTTAACCGACTGCGTATCAGTTTGCTTCAATCTCATCTATTCAAACTAGAGATGAAATCCCCCCTCCCCCATTTCTTCCACATAAGAGGGAGTTTGTTGTATTATTTGCATTTCATCGTTTGAACTCCTCTCCATTTTCTGTTATTTATTTAAAACCGAGAGAGTCTTTTTCATTTCAGCCTTTCACATTCAGAAAGGTAACTCGTGCTTCTTAAAGCTTTCCATACGGTCAATATGTGCTGATCACTGAAGAAAGACTAAAATTAAACTTACCAACTACAGTTTGCAACTTACCAACTAAATCTCCTCCGATTAACAAGCCAGAACATAGACTACAATCTAATATAAGTCTCAATATTCGGATGGACAAGTAATATTGGAATATGAAACAGACTGAAAAGAGCTGCTTCTTGTTAAAATTCCCAAAGACGCAAATACTGACAGCTCTCACACATGACCAGAATTCCCTGCTCAGGCTTTCCTCATCTTTCTACTGCAAACAAAGAATGGATACTCACGATTGGTCCTGGAGGGCCCTGCTGTCCCTGGGGTCCATCTTTACCTGGCATTCCCTGAAGGGCAGCAATGGAAATATAGGAGGTTTTCAGCAAAAGTGGGAATCACAAAGAAAAATACAGTACTGTGGTTGAGTACTGTTGATTTCCGGACAAATGTGCAACATGAATGTCCATAAGAAAAATACTGACATGCTGTCCACTAATATGCAATTGTAAGGTGACAAAGGGACAAAACAAAATATTCAACAGGAGCATAAGAAGCAAAATCTGATGAGCATGAAGACAGGAGCAGTACAAGAAAACAGCACTGCAAACACTCCCATGCTGGTCAATGAGATTATTTCTTTGGCTGAGCTTTAAATGCTGGCATTGACACAATTATTTGTGTTGCCAAAGTTTAACGTAGAGCATTTCTTAAAACTTTATCTTTTAAGAATGTTCGAGCCCCATGTTCTGGGTTGAATAAAAGGTTGGTTATTTACGAGTGTGCAAATTAGGAAAACGGATAAGAAGCCATGAACACAGATGTGGGGTGTGGAAAAGGTACAGCTCACATCAGCTGGCAGCTTCACTAAAGGGAATACCAGACCTGCTGTGCCTCCCATGCAAACTGAATTGAATGGAAAAAAACAACATTAAATATAGGAAGTAGTTTGATAAACAAATGTTAACTTTAAGGATATTTCAGTTCAGATAACTCATTATATGCTTAGTTTTTGGTGGACGTGCTCTATTTATTTACCTGATACAGAAAAACAACCTCACACAGCCCACTGCAGCTTTGATCAGTAGAATGTAATTACTATGTGGGCACACCTGTATAGTAGCTAAGAGACTGACAGCAGCACTGAAGACTTTGATGTTTTTATTAGTGGACCCACTGGCCATTTAGACTTCATAACAATGAGAATAGAGCATACTAAATTAAATATAGCAAGCTTAACATCTCTCATTGATTCCATAAGCTTCCATAAGGACGTGCTTTTCATAACATTTATTTAACATTTATACGGAAAGGTTACAATTTTGTGACTTATTTAACCTGACTCTATAGTTCTGTGGATACTGTATTTGCCTTCTGAAGCAGCTGAGATTGTACTGAAAAGCAGAGATAATGCTGCACCAATTGCAAATATCTATTTTTTCTATTCTACATCATCACACCAGGAACCTTTGCACAGGAACCAGTGAAAGAAAAAAAAGAGAAAGGTCCGTGGTTCATACTGTTTTCTACTCAGTTAGCATAATGAGATCTGTTGAAGGCACACTACTCGACGGACCTAGAGGAAGTTTAATTTGAGCTTCCACTAGCTCTCGGGTTAGCTCTGTAACATTCCAGAAGGCCTCCTAGCCCTTCAGTTTAAAGTCAAATATATTAATTTTAATGGCATGGCATAAAGATAAGATGAAACCTCAGGGTAAAGCTGTCTGATTAGGATGAAATGTTTTGTTTTGACTTTATTGTCAAAGTAAAGATCTTCAGCTCTTTCACACTCCCTTTAGTATTCAACCGCAGACAAAAATCCTATTCAAGTAACTCGATAGGGTGTGGCCTTTCAGTACCTGTAACTGCTTGAGCACCCATTTACAATGGCACTGGTTGCAAAAATAGACTGTTATTTGAATAAATACTATTCCCTACCACACTACTTAGCAGAATTAAAACCGTCTGTTGGAGATGGTAATTTCCCAGGTAGTTCAAAGAGAAAAATTAAAAACTTTCAAAACAGCACACAAAGTAAAATGTGATTACATTAAAATGAAGGATACAATTAAATTGCAACTTCCTATATCAAAGAAGTTTACAAATGACAGTTCCTCGGAAAATCATAATACTATTGAATTATACCTGGATTCATAGTTGTGATACTCTACTGTGAATTGCAACTGTTCCAGATAACATTACTTACACTGTTCAAAATAAGAAGCACCTTAAGGCTGGCCTGACTCATGCAGTACATACACCATACAGTCCTGTTATAACTGGGCCAAGCGCATAAAGACATTGCTGGACAACACAATGACTATCTCCACGGGGACTCTTCTCTGCCAGATTTTGATGGCAGCTTGTATTCAAACACATGGCCACAGTTGGAAAGAGGCACAAGCTCCCAGTCTAATCTGACTCTTCTCTTTAAAAATGAGGTTGGTAGCAGATAAGCAGTTGCAGAGCCTAACTTGACCATATTTAAAATGGAGACCAAAAGATAACACTGAGACTTTCATTTTCCCTTTTTTGCTAATCCCATCTTCAATATACTTTACATAAAAGATACAAGTAATAGGTTTGAAAAGAGAAGAAAGAAAACACGTTTCGGCTGTGGAGCCCTTTTCAGGTGCTTTTTTCTGGTTTCAACTGTCATTCAAACATAATTTAGCACAAGAATTTGTTTTGCTAAAATTCAGGTTATTGTTATGCATGCATTGTATTCTTCCGCATTCTGTTTGGTTGTCAGCCAGGTCTGTAGTTTACTGCACAACACACTGGCCAAAACATTCTTTCAGGCTGCTTAGATGCCAATAACGGCACTCTCTAGATCCAAGCTGTTGTACAATAGCATTGCAAAATTCTAGTAAAGAAAATAATATAAAAATCAATTATAAAAATAATTAATCATAATATAATACCAAATACAACCAGCAGCTATATCAACCTGCAGCTCTCAACTGGCTACCCACTGAAGCTAAGCAGGGTTGAGCCTGGTCAGTACCTGGATTGAAGACCTCCTGGGAAGCTATGGTTGCTGCTGGAAGAGGTATAAATGGGACCAGCAGGGGGCACCCACCCTGTGGTCTGTGTGGGTCCGAATGCCTAGGCTCCAGCTACGTATGATATAAAGAGCTTTGGCAAATGACATGATATAACATACTGTAATACCAAATTCCAGGCCTGGGGTGCAATCTGAAGTTTGTACATTCTCCTCATGTTTGTGTGGGTTTCCTCAGGGTGCTCTGGTTTCCTCCCACATTCCAAAGACATACTGGTTGGTTATTGTAATTAGGTTCTGGGAAAACTGGCCCTGGTGTGAACATGAGTGTGAGTGTGTATGTTTATGTCTGTGTGTGTCCTGCAATGGACAGGCGTCCTGTCCAGAGTGTACGGAGCTCTGGCTTCCCTGCGATTGTGAATCGGTCAAAGCAGTCAGAAAGTGGATGGTTAAGAACAACAAAATTACAATAATCAATTAATACAATACTAACATTACAATAATCACTCAATAAACCCTTCTGTTATTTTAATATACAGTTTTAACATCTGCTGAGAATTTGAACAATGCAGTGAAATGTCAGAACCGAAAGTAAATTTAAACCTGAGCAAGTTTTAAAAATAAAAAGCCTGAGGACAGTTCACCTTGGTTCATAAAGGCAATAGAATTATATTTACATTAATAGTCATTTAATGAACAAAAAGACCTTTTCGAGTGTATAAGGCAGCTGGTTTATTCTTACTCAAGTCTGGATGCCTCCCAAGGCAATTCCACACCCATAATTAACAATGATCGGTTATTTCAGATGATGCCTTTTCATTATGAATTTCTAGAAATTCTTCAACAGCACTGATGTGAAAAGAAAAAGAGTACAGGGAGACTAAAAGCTTACTGTTATACCAGCTCTACGATTCATTTAATTATGCATTAGCACTGTTACTCTCTTTGTTCTAATCAATGTTGCCGTTATCAAAAATATGTTCTTTTATGTTCCTACAGCTCTTTAAGGGCAGAGAGGGTTTGGAACAATGTGTGCCTAAATCAAGGTTACCTTCAGAATGGCAACACTGATGTCACTGAAAGAACAGGAAGAATGGAGAGCCTTTTCCATCTAAACTTACTCTACCAAAGACCACGTAGTACACTTCGCACTGGCTGTATTTTAAATAACTGGAAACATGCAGTCATAGAACATTCTAGGACAAAATACAGGCAGATATAAGATCAAATAAATTGATGTAGCTTAATACAACTGTACATTATTGGGTTAATATTGAGGTCTTCACATATGACACCAATGGTGTTAGAAATCCTAATGCTAGCACATTTTCTATTATTATTATTATATCAAATAAATATTGAAAGCTGAGATAAGATAACACTGTAGTAATGAAACATGTTGTAGCATGCTCCTATAGAAAGCAGCTCTTCAGTGAAGATTAAACACAGGGGAATAACGAGCATTACAAGTCAGAGAGAAAAAAATCAGGAAAAAGACTGATCTCTTTAGGAAACTCTCAAGCCACAACCTTTTTCAAAGTACTGTATACTCAAGGAATAAGGCATCTGTTCAAGTACTGTTCTATTACTGTGCTCAAATGCACATGATCGTCAGTGCTTTTATGTTGCTTTTTGTAAAGTACAACTGTATTCCAAATTATTTAATTCAAAACAGACATGGAGAAAACTAAACTGTGTAATTATTGTGACTATTAAGGTTAAATTTTTTGTTAATCTGAGGGGAAATAGGAACCATTTAAAGTGTTTGTCCCCATTTTCTTAGAGATTATTATTCTTTTTTAACTCTCATTGGGTTAATTTCAAATTTCATTTCAAAATGTATTTGTAGAACACTTTTTGAAAGGTAAAATATTCTTAAAATGTTTCTTTCTTAACAAGAAAAGTTTAGTTCTAAAACACCTAAGGTTTCAAATTATTTCCAGGGGAATTCTCTTTAGCAAGCAAGCATGAATCATCTAGATTCACCTACCAAAAGCTATTTTCTATTCAAAATGAATAAATAATGAACAAAACAAATCTATACTGTGCTGATATCTTGACTTAGGGACAAATGTGTGCCTGTCCTGTCAATTTCCTTAGCACTGCCTTGGCTCTTGAACCTAGAGAAATCATAATGGCCTCTTGAGTTTGTGTGACATGTACTGTATTTGCAGGGTGTAGCGAAATCTTACCCTCTGACCCTGTATGCCATCTCTTCCTGGAGACCCAGTTGATCCGGGGACCCCCTGAAAGATAAGATTGAGAAAGAGGAACGTTTAAAACAAGAAGTTAATTTCTTAAATCGGTACCAGACAACACTGTAAGGTACTGTATACTATTTCTCCACTGTAGCATCCAGGGACAGCTTCTGCCACATCTTCACTGGAATGAGATAAATGTGACCCTCCCGTCAGCACTGTATGTACCTCTGGCCTGTAAAACGGGGGTTTGAATAGAGCATAAAATATTGTTCATACCCACATGTTTTTTGGTTGCATTTAATTCAATTAAGACCAAGAGTTCATGTGGCCATAATTTCCTGGTAATGCTGCTTTAAGTTTATAGGACAGGTGTATTAGAAAACACACTGACAGCACTCTGTTGAGTTTTTTCAAAATTACATAATACATGTATGCCATTCATAAAATATACTGTACCTTACGCAGATGTTCTTTACTGGAGTTAATGCATTGAAAAAACAGTGAAAGACGGATGTAACATACTGTATTACACTACTGTGCGTAAAATAGTCCAAATATTTTGATCAACTCCATATTAGAAATAAATGTTTGCTACAATACGTCAAAATAACAAAATGTATCTCTGAATTTGTTACTGCTTCTGCCCAAAGATTCCTGCAATTCAATCAGTAAGGTATTGAAGTATTTGAAGTCTTTGAAAAAATTCACAAAAGACACCCCCTCGGACTTCTTGAGAATGAGCAGTGGAACTCCAACCAGAGAAACTAGAAGGAAGTACTTTTAAAACAAGCCAACCCAGACATTTTCTTAAAGCGAATACCCAGGCTTCTTTCAAAAAACAGCTGTTTGAGAAACTCGGATCAGTTTGCTTCTAGCTACCAACAGGAAACAGGAAAGACACATGTGAGTGAATATGTATCTCTCTATGAAATACAGATTAAAACTGTCAGGCAGAACACAATGCACCTCTTAAGAAGGAATTCGCAAATAACAACTTATCTTATCCCATTTTAATAATTCTTCAGTCAATCTTGACTATACATTTCCAATTACAGTTGTTTTTTTTCTGAAAGAACTTTGTGAATAGAGGAGCTTAAACATTTAGAAATGTCAGATAGATTTTTACTGGAAAGAAAAGCAAAGAAAAGAAAAGCACACTAAAGGTTGTAAAAATGGACAGTTCTGCATAACATTTGTCAATTTATAAACTCAGTTACAATATGTTACAATGACTCACATCATTTTCTTAGGATACAAGATTGATGTGATATCACTGTTAAACTTTGATTTAAAAAATAAATGTTCATATCACTATTTTCTTAATTTTCTAAGATAATCTCTTATCAAGAGCTTCTTACAAATCATTTTGTACATAAAAAAATAATAAAAGTAAAACCTACAGGTTAATAATGTGAGAAAAACAATTATCACAGTGTAACAACAGAAGCTGTCCCTCATTAAAGGTCATAGGCAACATGTCTCTTGGCCTTCAAAAAATATTTGCTTTCAGCTGTTAGAACTGAGAACTCATTTTTCACACTTAAAATTAAATTCCTAACGTTTTATTTTTACCTGCTATATATAATTGCCAGGGAAGGACTTCTTGAGACATGAAACCTTCAAAAAAGTGTCAGTGCAATTTCATACATAGAAACAAATAGACAGAAGAAAAAACTTCAGGATGGCACTGTATTAAATCCTAATTTCTTTTTAAAATGTGAGTATTGAAAAAAACAACTACTTGTATGTAAACATCTAATAGCAGTTGGAAATACATAAGTACACTGTTGTGCTATAACAGCTTTCACCCCCTGCCAATGTAGAGAATTTGCACTCAGCGTGAGGTTATGATGTTGGGAGTGACAAATGACACCTTTAAAATTATCATCCCAATATCTTGTTCAGTGTTAAGCACTGGTATAAAACTAAGCATTAAACAATATAATATCTGAAGTATTCTACTCTTCAGGTAATATGTGAATTGGTGAAATGGTACTGCGTTTAAATTTGTTGAAAATGTGCACTTCACATGTTGAAAATATGTAATTTGATGTGAATTCTAGAAATGTGTCATTACCTGTGTTCCTGGTGGGCCATTTTCCCCCTTCTCCCCTTTCTCTCCAGGAGAACCCTGAAAAATAGTCAGGCACACATCACCCTCACAATCAAAAACACACAAGCATACGGTATCTAAAAATTCAATAAGAAATTTCTAATTCAGGGTCACCTCTGTACCACAATCAAAAATATATTTTTTTATTTTTGCGTACTGGAGAAAAAAGCTGGTAAAAACAAATGCATGGTATAATTTCTGCTTCAAAGGTTCAAAACGAAATTAAGTATATCCTGGTTTCACACATTTTTTGCTGTTGCTTAAAACACTTACAAGTAAAGAACTCAGTGGACAGATTCTAATTCTTTAACATTATCCAGCATCTCTAGAGTAATTAATAAAATAAGTTTCCCAGCTGGCAACTATTTCCACTTAAGACTTTACATTAACAAAGTGAATGTTATTTCAGTCTAAACGTTGTGACATAACACCAAAAGTACATTTTATTGCACACCTCAGGAATTGTGATTCCAAAACTGGGTCTTAATAAAAGTGTTAAGAAAACCCATTTGATTTGGTAAACATTCTCAATAATGACATTTCAAATGGAAGCTGAAGCAGAAGTAGAGTCAAAATTGGAAGGCTCTTGTAACCCTAACTGTAGGCTGGCCTTCCTTCCTTACTTATTGCCAGTTCTGGCCTGTCTGATGGAAACAGCTGTCTTACCGGGGGCCCCTGAATGGAAAGTCCACTTGGTCCCTGAGGCCCTGGGGGCCCCTGGGGTCCTGGCAATCCAATGTCTCCTGCAGGCCCTTGTGGTCCCTGTCACAGAGAAAAGGTTAAATTAGGATACCCTGCAAATCGGTAGAAAATCGCCTAGAAAAGTAAGTCTTCAGCATGTTCCAAGGAGGGTCTACTTCATAAACAAGGAGTTCCGTTTACCAGTTTAAACGCTATTACATGCTATAAAAAGGGGCAGTTCACTCTTTGTAACAAAGTGCTCAGAGGGCTTTTAATTGCCATTGACAGACCCTCTGGTTCATTAAAGAGTTTACTACATTCTGCCCATTCAGTCACAGCCTCTTTTTCCAGCCACTGTAAGTTTCAGTTATAAAAACAAGTATTATGGGCAGTATACAGAAATCATAGAAGAATGCTTTATTTTTTAATGAGTTTCCATACTATGGACATGACTGCCTTAATCCAGCAGCCATATCACCCTGTAACTCACAAATGGCAATGAAGCTAAGCAGCTGTGAGCCAGTTAAGTACCTGGATGGGAGACCTCCTGGGAAATTAAGGTTGCTGCTGGAAGAGGTGTTAGTGGGGCCAGCAGGGGGCGCTCACTCTGCAGTCTGTGTGGGTCCTAATGCCCCAGTATAGTGACAGGGACACTATACTGTAAACAGGAACCTCCCTTTGGATGAGATGTAAAACCGAGGTCCTGACTCTCTGTGGTCATTAAAAATCCCAGGGCATTTCTCGTCCTGGCCAAATTTCCCATTGGCCCTTACCAATCATGGCCTAATAATCCCCATCTATGAATTGGCTTCATTACTCTGCTCTCCTCCCCACTGATAGCTGATGTGTGGTGAGTGTTCTGGTGCACTATGGCTGCCAGGTGGATGCTGCACATTGGTGGTGGTGGTGGAGGGGAGTCCCCATTACCTGTAAAGTGCTTTGAGTGGAGTGTCCAGAAAAGTGCTATATAAATGTAAGCAATTATTATTATTATAATCCTTAATCCCGGAGTCATTCCAGACGGTCAATCATGGAACAATGAGAACATACCTGGTTGTTCCTATGACTATGACTCTTTCCCAAATTGTAAAAAACTTCTTGGATGTCTGTTAGTCCAAAGGGGGACAACCCTTAGGGACATCACCATCTCAGATGATGAAAATAATGTACAGTAACAGCTGTTTCAAACAGGTAATTGTCAAATATTAGCAGAGAATGGGTTTCATAGGAAATATGATGATTGCCTATTGTGAGGATTTTGTTAAAGTGTGAACTCACTTTAATATGTGTTATTTTACATTACATTTATGTACTATAATAATTTAGGTCAGTATAACCCTGAATCTCCCATGTACATCTTTCAGGAGTACAATAATGTCAGAAATAATTTGCTGAGTTACCTTCTCAATTTCTTGAACAGCTCAAATAATTTTCTGCTACTGCATACAGTATATACAGTAAAAAAACAAAATAGTTAAAATGTCATGTTAGAAATGAATAAAATAATGATCCCTTAAGGTCCCATACTAATATGGAAATATTTTACAGCCTTTTTCAGTTTTGAATTTCATGTGTGTAAATTATATCTTGCAGAATATACTTTACCACTAAGCCTGGTTCTCCACGTTCTCCTCTTGGGCCTCTGATACCAGGACCACCCTGTAATTCCGACACACATAGTGAGAAACACTAAGAACACTTCCAATTAGCCCGCATATCCAGGTTCTGGATTTATATAAAGATACTTTCCCCCATTCATCCAAGGATTAAAGAAGTTATAACAGCATTGAAGAAAGAGCCTGGGTGAAATGACCTTAAATGACAGCCATCATAGGACAGTATTTTCCCTTTTTCCAATGACATGAGGACACTCTGCAGATGGCAGAAGACACAACTTTAAGAACAGCAACAGTAATGAGGTCCCAGTTCTTTCATGAACTCACACAATCTGTTTCATTAGGTCTTCAGCCACACAGGGCAATTTTGCCAACCCTTACCCCAGATGTCGTTTTAACAATAAAGTAGTCAGCAGCACTATAACTCCAGGCACTAAGCTCTGCAAGTTACTACAATGACTCCTGCAAGCGCTTTAGAATAATTGTCTTTCTTCCTGTTGTGTTAGTTCTGTGCAGCCACATTAATTACACCCAGAGGGCTTCAAAACTTTCAAGTCAGTAATCATAAAGTTTCAGCATGTAGCAAAAATCAATAAATAACAAATCAATTAGGCTAATGGGTTATAGAGCACTGAATAGATAGAGTTGTTAAAACAGCAGTGGTCTTTAGAAAGAGAATAACAAGGGTATATTTACTCTGTGATATAAAACAGACCTTGTAATTTGTATTTACATATATAAACTTTTGCTATAGATCTTATATTAGCTGTATATTAAGAGTACTGGCAGGGAAGCACGATCACATAGTGGTTAGACATGCTGCTCTGCTTTGCAGTGCTGGGGTCCTGGGTTCAATCCCAGACCTGGGCTGCTACGCATGTCGAATATTTATATTTATCCCATGTTGGATTTCCTCTGGGTCCTCCAGTTTCCTTCCACAGTCCAAAGACACTCTTATAGGTTAATTGGCTTTGGTGAAAGTGGCCCTGGTGTGAGTGTGTGCATGTCTGTGTCTGTGACTGACGTCCCATCCAGGGTGTATCCCCCTTGCACCCACTGCCTGGCTCTAGCAGCCTTACCCCGAGTCAGAAGTAGAAGTTGGAAAATGGATGGATGAATGGAGAGTAAAAGAAAGTACTGAAAGTACAAGTGCTCTAACACCTCATGAGTGTAGGGATATTATTACAAAAACAATAAGGGGAATGTGGCAAAATCTGTTTACAACTTCAAAATAACTCAGCTCGGAACTAATCATGTGTGAACATATGTAAGAAATGAAGCTATATTATAAAACAGATCACGCTTAATTATTTCAATTCATATTCACCTTTCTTGCCATCAGGTGTTCAGTATTCTAAAACGTTTCCCCCATCGGCTTAAAAAAACAGACACTGTATTCCAGATGGAATCGATACTCTGCACTAATGTGACATTTCTAAATTCCCTGATCTGGTTCATCCCCGCCTGTTCCCCTCTTCCTTCTTCCACTTGTTAAAAAAACAATACAAGGCCAGAAGGAGCTCAAAGAGAAGTGAAAAGGATGCCTATATCCAGTAATAACAATGGAAGAGACCTATGTATGATCCAACAATAATAACAGTCACACCAAAAGTACGGTCTAGCTGGATTTCTGAGGCTCTCGCAGTGTGTATTCATGCCTCACTCGCTCGAACACAGAGGGTATGAAGCTCCTTACAGATGTTCCCGGGGGTCCAGGCGGTCCTTTGCTGTCCTGAGAGCAGGTACACGCATGTGGCATGGCTGGGCAGTTCTCTTCCACTCTCTGCAACACACAAATCACACAGACACACATGAGTGAATCTGCCTTCTCCGTGCTCTCCGCTTTCCACCAGTTGGTTTAGTTGATGATGATAAAAACCACACACAATGACACGGAGTAAATAAGAGATCAAATGTTCCAACTGTGTTCCGGAAATGTTCCGCAAATTCCATCACTTTTGGGAAGTCGTGATTGGCACATTTTCCAAAAAAAAGCTTGAGAAAATATTACTCAGGATTAAAAATACAAAACCCTCGTAAAAATACAAAAATTTACCGGTTTCTACAGAGAGCTTCTTGTATATAATCTGTACTCTACATATATGTTTTGCATGCTTAAGGTTGTTTATACTGTTATTGCATTTGTCTGCCAGTATTAATATAGCATATATCACTGCCACCCAGAACAATATAATTCATCATACTTTCACATTTATAAATTTGTACTGTACATTATGAAAACTACCTAAAAGTATACAGTGTATACTGCAAGACCATGATCATTACCATGCAATAACCTTAATGCAGTGTTACCCCATTATAATATAGGAGCTAGGATCTATTGGGTGGACTGCATTGTGTTCTGTCGTGTAATGAAAGTCTTAATGCCAAATTAATAAACCATGTGTTATACATGTAGGAAACACCATTCCAACTGTTTTACATTGAAATCTATAAATAACCTACATTTAGAAACTATACTGAATGACACACTGAATAAACGGAATAAAAATATGTTCAGAATTTGGCAGCCAGAATCCTGACCAGACACCCATCATTATTATTATTATTATTAAACTGTAATGTATGGTACACTTTTTGGAATATAGTCACATTTGGGGGATTTTACGTTTAGATAAAATGTCAGAAGAGGGGACTCATAAGGCCTGTATGTTATAGTTTAAAGTTAAAAATATCTGAGTACAAAGATGTAAAAAAAATAATCAGTGTGTGTGCTTTGAGATTCTATTAAAATTCATAGGCTTGCTCCTCTGTTTACCTTTCATTAAAACCCACCAACTGCATTTTTGATCTGACAGAAGGCTGCAGAGCTTCTCCATTTAAAATGCAACATAATAAACTATACACATTATTTTCCTGTATTCCTCCTAAAAATTAAAAATGCCTCAAATCGCACATCTCTAGGAAAAGGGAAGGGGGTAGAATGGTATCATTTTCTGAAAATACATAATTTGCCAGTCTTTATGCATTTCAGTTACTACAGTACTGTATATTACTATAAAGTACACATTTCAAATTGCTAAGCACTTATATTTCAGATAGTAAAACAGGTTTGATATAAGAAAATTGACATAATATTTTAGATTAGATGGTAAGAATTTTAACTACAGAAAATGTTCAAAAAAGGCAACAAGGCTTACAGTAACTTTACTCACTTCTTGAAATTCAGTCCTTACATGTAAGAACTATGGATTGTGAGGCATTTTTCCCATTTACAAGAAAACAGTGCTTTAAAAATATCTTAATCTTCATGATTTGATTTTTCCACAGACAGAAACCCTTGTGATGGCTGCTCTTCAAGACTGACAGCTACCCCATGCTTGCTTTAAGATTGTGTTGATCTTCACAGTGCTTAAACCAATATGGTTATATTGGCCAAATGACCTCCTCATAACGTTTCTTACATTCTTCTTCTTAAATTTCTCTGCCTGTGCTCATAATATTATAACACAGTGGGATTCGCTATTCTTATAGTCATGAAGCAAATAAAAGAGATTCTTTGATACGGCACTTTTTGTTCTTCAAACAGCCTGTTCTGGAGTTAATCTTGAAAATGTTTTAGTTTGTGTTCAAGCAACTCATACAATGTACAGTAGTCTCTGCAGTATGTTCATTTGAAAACGCAGCTTGAATTTTACCTTTTCTCAATTCATCCAACATTTATTTCTGAAACCTTTCCACTTTCCAGCATAAACCTTCCTTTGGAGCCAACACAAACTGGTGTTGCTTCCCACTTGAACCAGTGTCTAACCTGGCGAGTTCCAGTATAGAAAGAATTTATTGACGTGCTCCATACTGTTTATTTGGGAACATTTGAATAGAACTGTTTTATGTTTGAAATGTGAACCACAACCTTACTATATCAAAAAGGATTCAAACAATAAACAGGTCACAGTACACTGGGATAGCATTGTATAATGATTAGAACTATTTTTTAAGTAAAAGTTAACATACAGAATGCCACATAAGATCACAATACATTTAAAAAGAAAAATGGCACCATTAGTGATAACATGTACAGTATAGTGAAGTAAAGGAAAATGTGTGTCTATTTGAGATTACTGTATGTTTACTCTCACGCGAGTTTCTAAATTCAACCCCTATTGACTTTCACTGCATAAATTATTCTTGTAATACTGTCTGATGAAACTAGCAGGATGTTCTTGTGAAGGAACCTCCCACTGAGCTGCAGATCTCTGCAGACATTGTTCCCACTTACCAGTCCTGGGAGCTCACAGCACTTATCCCTGCTGGCCCACGATGTACTGCAAACTATGTCAAACATCTGAAGCTGGAACTGGGGGACACAGGAACACAAACAGATCAGCGGAGGATAAATACCGAGGAGACAAAGAAACATGCACACTATTTTGAGTCTACCATACTGTACGCAACAATACAAAATGTTTTTTTAAAACTGATTATGAAGAGAATGAAATGATGTACAGACAGAATGAGGAAAGGGGGAGAAAGTGAAATTAATTATCACTTCTCGTTATCCAGAACAGGATGGTAACAACCATCTTTTTAAAACACTAACACCTTACCTTTTTCAGTGCTATTACCATAAGGCTAGAAATGCTAACAGAACTGTAGGGAATGTAAGGAGTTACTTTAAATCAAATGTTTTTGATGTACACTAAAAACAAAAGCTGGCCTAACAAAAAATATCCCCAACAATCACCTTGAGAAACAGACCAAACATAAGCAGAGCAACCACTTTTAACCTGGAACCTCCTGTTTTTTGTGCCTTTAATTCAATAAAACTTAATAAAGCAGGTCTTGCGTTATCACATGTTGTCGTTTGAGAATGCTGTAGTCTTTCACAAAATATCTTACAACTGCAGTTGGGTTTTAGATGTGCTTTTTAGATACTAAATTACTAAGTTGTCCATAACGTCATGGTTCACAGCACTGAGCCTCTTGTACTCCTCCAGCCTGCCCACCCATTTAGGAATTCATCCTTTGACACACTGAGAGCTCTAGACCAGTTTACTGGATGATTTGCACTGACTGGAGGAGTGCCACATCCCTAAGTGACATTGAAAACGCACTGTTTCACCAAGAACAGAGATAGCCCTGTCTGACTAATCCCAAACCTGCCCCAGTGGAGCTCTATTAGTTGTGCAGTCAGTGGCATGACCCATTTGAATTGACACAACACCTTCGCAACACCTGGGCCACAGAGTTTAACTTGTGTTCAGAGCTCAGTACCTCCACTGGCTGAGCTGTCTGGAGGCCCACAGTTTAGGTACAACTTTTAAGCAATTTCCCATACACAGTACCCCCTGATACAAACAAAAGACAACAACACATGATATAATTTGATAATTAGATTAAACACATATCTTAATTCAGATCAAATTCAATACTAAGAGACTTGAATCCAAAACCAAAGTATGTTCTTTTCATTTTCATTTTCTGAATGCACTTAAGAACCAGAATCGAATACCATAATTAAGCACGATAAGAAAAAAAATCTATGTTCTCTTAAGAAGTATCATGCAAAATAAGCTATTCAATAACTATTAATTTAAGAATATATGCAACACACTTTACCAGTGATTTCTTCAATACACACTTTAATACAAAATAGTTTACTTTGTACTATTAACAAATATCAATAAAATATTACTTTTACTTTTTCTTTGGAATAATACTTTTTGCATTTTCTAAATTCTTTGCATAGGGCTGTTAAGATTTATTCCTTGGTTTGCAGGCTCATATGGTGCTTGTTTGAGTTTGTTATACAATATTTCAAGGTGAGGTACTACTGTATATCAATTAAAAACAATACTATGTATTTCATGCAAAAAGAGGTTGATTTATCCTATACAGTACTTACTATTTTTTGTAAAGAGATGTATTTATATCTCTGTTAGGTTAAAGCTGATGTAAACATGGGTAAGATTAAATGTTTAAGATTGGATTACATACTATGACGCATTAAAATGCACCAAATGAGTAGTGGAACCAATATTGTATTTTTAGTCTTGGTATATACAGTAACTAATTCAATGCATACAATTTAAATTAGCATGTTGATACTATAATTTGTCATCCAGACTGCTGCATGTTCTCTGCCACGAATGACATCCTATTTTATGTGCTATGGATTAACAGAACATGAAATTTCATACTTTGTTTGCGAAAAGTAACTGTACAAATTAAGACATTCAGTATAAAAGATAATGAAATGAAAAAAGCTCAGTACATATGCAAAGAAAAAACAATAAACACCTCCTAAACTGAAGCTCTTGTGTCCTGAATTAGAAATCTAGAAGAATAATATTCAAAAGCTTTAAAAAAACAAATCTTAATCTGTCATGATATTTAGCAATGAAAAATATTGTTCATAAAAAGCAAAAAAAATAAGAGTCCAGGGTACATTTCATGAATACATTCAAAGTGAATCAATTGACCAAGGGGCATTTATCAACAGTAAGTATAAATACATTTCCAAAATGCTGTTAAACTCTAGTATTTGAGATACAATAGCATCCTGAATCAAAAGCTCAAAAGCACCTCCATGAGTTTATAGGCATTCCATTGAATGGAAAAGTACTGGTATTGATTTACTGCATTACATTGAATAACTTGTATTAACTTACTGGTGCAGAGTTGTCCCTCTTTCCTCTTGATCTCACCATTCTTCCCAGGATCTCTACACCATCCACAGTGATGTTGCCAGCAGCATTAATAGGCTTCTCCCCCACAACTTTGCAGTCGATAACAACTTTGGCAGTGGTCTTGCTGATAGCTACATGCAGCTGTGGAGAAGACAGATGATGAGTTTCTTTAAAGCCAAACCTATTCCCTGACACCTGAATCGAAAGTGTAGAAATTCTCTAAAGACTCTTGTCAGGGACAGTATTAACTGTCAAAGTATGGTGACTGTAAGGGTGTGCTTAGCTGAAAGGATCATTTATATCCTCTGCTTACTGTACAGTATGTGACATAACTGCTTTCTGTTTCACCACAAGCCAAAGACATTTCTAATCAAATTTAAAACCGTTGCAATTACAACAACTTCAGAAGAAGTGTTGTTAAAGCTCTCTGGTTAAAGATAGCAGTGGGGGCTTAAGAAGATCTATTTACAACAGGATAAGGCTAACATAGTATTCTATGACAATAATACAAAAGTAAGAATGTTTGTCATATACAGTAGATAATGAAATGCCATGATTCTCTTTATAATGTTACAACAGATAAATGACTTGATATGGATTTTTTTTATAGTTCCAATAGCTGTAGTTAACTAGTTGACTGAAGGTATTGTATCTTCGTGGGCTGTACAATCAACATATCAGATCCTTAACATCCTCCAAGTGAATTACACTGTGATGAATTACATGATATTTAGCATTTGATCTACTTATACAATATCATTACAATATGATGATCGAATCCATGCATTGAATCATATTTAGTTTTATACTTGAATTTTTGTCTGTGTCTAAAATAATTTATATTCAGTTTTTTTTTGTCTTTCCAAATTCTATTTTGATACAAGTAATTGCCACTACCAGCTATCAACTTAATCCATTGCTCGGTTGCTTTTTCAGACATTATCCACAGGATCAGCTCCGACAAATACTGAAATAAATATTATAGCTTGGTTAGGTAAAGGTTAACACAACAAGTGCCTGAATATAGTTTTTAATGGTTTGTCATAAAATATGTCCAGTTACATGACTTTGAAGTTAATATCAAGTGAGACAATGTTTATAACTATATCAAGATCCATTTAAATTGTCAGAGCTGTGAGGTAGTTTAATGGTTTTTTGGACTGAAACTCAATTTTCTATAGTTCAGTGGGTTTGTATTTTTGTGTGTAGCTGTCAATATTCTCATCAGCTGAAGGCAGCTCTGGCTACAGGCTTCTAGTAGAACAAAACAACTCTATAGTTCATAGGTTAAGAAAAACTAAAAAAACACTTCATTACTAATGGCTACGCATTCCTGAAACATTTACTGTTATGAACCTTCAGTTAACTTCTATGTTTCTAATTAAGCATAGTGTACATTTCTAAGCAGTAGCAGGATTATGATGTTAAATGCATGTAATATCACAACTCTGAGTGGTGGTTTGGGTTTTGAAGTAAAGTCACTGTAAAAGTGAAATGTTGAAAAAATCAGAGAACCAAACAGAGGAACAAGAGTCCAATGTTAAAATAAATTCTTCATTTGCTAATATGATACATTGATCCATTTTCTACAATGCCATATTTTTTCTGCTCTTTGTGTTCAACAAACCCCCCCAACCTCTTTGAGTACCATGATTTGGAAACTGAATGAGTTTGTTTATTTTCTCTAAAATATTTTAAAAGGCACAGACCATCTTGAACCGTATTATAGTTCTTGATACATCTGTGTCTGTGTATAAGATTGTTCCTTTCCAGTGCAGAGAAGAATTCAAAAGTCAGCATTTTTATTGGACATGATTCAAGTTCTTCAAAATGGTATCTTCTTAAAATTACAACTGCTAGAAATAGAAACTCCTTTCTGTGAAGACGTGCAACAAAAAACTATCATTGCTTTAGTTTTCTTGCCCTTTGAAAGGAGTCAGTCCAATATCTATTTTTGCACTAAATACATTAAAGGGGTTTCATTTTAAAAAGACATAGGATACACTGAAGTTTTAAATTATTCAAAACTGCCTTAAATTTACTAATGCTAATATAGTTCCAAATCA
This sequence comes from Lepisosteus oculatus, assembly GCF_040954835.1. Taxonomy (NCBI): domain Eukaryota; kingdom Metazoa; phylum Chordata; class Actinopteri; order Semionotiformes; family Lepisosteidae; genus Lepisosteus; species Lepisosteus oculatus. The sequence continues at coordinate 11,185,026 of NC_090705.1, forward strand.
GTTAACTGTTGGTGTTGGTTTTTTATCAGTCCTTTTAGGACATACTGTAAATGTATTTTGCAGTGTTCAACCTTTGGAGAAAATTGAGTTTCAAACAAAGAAAAGCTAAAAAGAAAAATCATCATTTTTTTTATATTATGATATGACAAAGGAAGACTTCATCCTTTTATAATGATGTAGAATGATTCGTAATTCCTAGACATTAAATTAGATTGCAATGCCCGATAGAATTAATATAAACTATGCTGCATTAATATAATATCTAAAGAAAAATGCAACAACTACAATATTTTAATGTCAATTACTTCTTCAACCCAACTATAAGTAATTTAATTACATAAGGTTAGTAAAAATGATATGGTATAAACTAAAATGTCTATAAAACTAATAAACTTCACTTATAAGATAACAAGCTCAGCAGAAAACAAATATTGTTTCCTAAAGCACACATTATTTAGTTTTCTTCTTTTAAAGCTGTCATAACAATTCATAGTACATTACTTCCAAGGTCAGCTATATTGAAAGTGTCAATCTCACTAAAAAATTTTTAAATTTCGAAAAAGCTGTACACATAAACTTTTCTTATGCAGTAGGAGACCATGAGTGTGTTTTCTATTAATTGTGAAAAAATGAAGAGCATTCTCGTTTTAACCACAGATGCATTTAAAGAAGAAAAAGGACAATTACCTATTCAAATTCTGTCAAAACTGCACATACTGTAGGATATACTTGCTTTTAATCTACATGAATACGATAATACAGTAAATGAGCTAGTCATCATACTCCTTTCTTTAATTTGCCAAAAAGCTCTGATTTAAAAATGACTGAATTAGTAAAATTCATATATGACAGTTTGAACCACAGCAGAAAATGATCCAAGCAGTAAATCCAATACCAAACTAAAGTTTGAGAGATTACATTAAGAGATGTGAGATTCCAATTATTTAGATTTTCACCAGTTAATCAGAAATATAGTCAAGTTCCACTGAATATATCTGGAAATTAACATAATTCCTACAGAATCAATTATAAAACTTTTACAACTGTTTAGACAAATGTATATAACTCCTCCAGAATACTTCTAAAATCCCTTTTTAAATCACTTAAATAAATTTTAATTATTTTAGTTATGTACACTGTCTTTGGATTTGGAATAATATACACATAACTAAATGACATAAGAAAAAGAAACAATACAGTTACATCATCAGCAGTCAAAATACTAGTAAGATTGTCCATTAACAAAGACATTAAGGACATGAAGAAGTGCCTATTAGCAGTGGAATGCACCCTTCTTTATCATCTAGCTTCTAGTTTCATTTTCTTGCTGGTTTGAAGTACCTATTCTGGTAAAGTGACTAGTGTATGATTCTAATCTACATTCTAATCAAATTTAATATTTTCTTTGAGGTTAAGAGGTTAAGAGTGTACCAAGGAACCCAGAGGAACCCAGAGTCATGTTTCAGTTTTGTTTATAGTTCATAACCTAAATATTTTAAATTATGGATCTACATAATATGTATGTGGGTGGCACAGTGGCTAAGTCATGCAGCGCAAAGCCCCTGGGTTTAATTTCAGACCTGGAGTGCTACCTGCATGGACTTTATGTGTTTGAATGTTTGCATGGGTTTCCTCCAGATCCCCCGGTTTTCTCTCACAGTCCAAAGACATATTTGTAATTAACTGGCTTCTGTGCCCTGGTACGCGTCTGTATGTGCCTGTATTTGTGTCTATGTGTCTGCCCTGGCGTCCAATCCAGGGTGTACCCTGCCTCAGGTAGACTCCCGTTCCCCTGCGACCTCGAATTGGATTAATCTTGGAAAATGAGAAGATGGACAATAAGAATGTGCCTCTGGAATCATTCTGTGTTATATGTGTTACTGCTGAAAGATTTAATAACTAAAACACAGTTACAGTAGGAAATGTCAGAATACATCAGGATGCTTCACATCTTTACGTACAGCTTCCCAACTTGCGCTTGCTTGTCACATTGTCAGATAATAACAGGAGGCAATGTTACACCAAGATATACAGGAGCATTTGAATATATTAGCATTTATCAGAAACAGAAACATAATGTATTGGAATCAAAGAGAAACAAAATTATTTCTGCACATGCAATAGAAAGAATGGAAAATTGAATGGAATACATTAAAAATATAAACAGAATTATGAAGATACTCATACACTATTTTCAGACAAAAACACATTTTTCTAACTATTAGCAAGTAAAGTCTGGTAAACTTTTAGCTACAGATTACAACATTATGTACAGCACATATTACCCATTCAATTGCTCTCCAATCACATTTACAGTGTATATATATATATTACAACACGCTAGGTAGAAGTAAAATAAGACTAGATCATTATTTTTTAACTCATAGGTCCAGGTTGTATTTCAGAAAAAAGGGATTCCATCTCAGAAAAGACTCTTTGATCTAAAGGGTGTGAATAAATGTCATACAGAATACAGAATTTTATAAGAGTTCAGTCAGAAAAAGCATAATGCAGTGTACTATGTCTGGCAAGGTTTCTATGAGGATTCTATGTATGTGTCTACCATCCTCTCCATTGGTATTTTTAAACTCAGAAAATCAGTCTCAATCTGTGATACTGTATACCTGTATACTCAGTAAATCACCACTAACCTTGTGGAAGCTGCCATGGAAAATCTTCCTGATCTCTGGCCCTTCAAATGTCACAGTCTGGAATTCTCCTTTATAGTCATAGTTGAAGAAGGTGAGTGTTTTCCCGCCATCTGGGTTTATAAAAAGGATATATTTATTTTATTAAATATTTTCCTGGGCATTTGTTCTATAGAAATTGAAAAATTAAGTGCAACTAAGTAAAACAGACTTCAAAATGTGTATAACAAGATGATTATTAACCTTGAATTACTTTACTACTATAATCAATGCACATAAGCTAAAAATATTTATAGTCTTTTCATACTACTAGTGTAAGTCCAGATGTACAGACATTCCTCAAATAATCCTGAGCTGAGAATATTAAATCAAAATAAAATGCAGTCTTGCTGTGGATATCGAGATATTTTGAATTGACTTCTTTTAAGTATAATTGCTGAAGTCAATATCATCACCTGTATTTCGTCACATACCCATGTGTAAATGCAGTGAAAGGTATAGTTAACATGACAAGTCTTATGAGACGATTCCGACTAAAGGTATTATGATAAAAACTAAATCACTTGGTTCCAAGACCTAGCTGACTGTTCTCAAAACGAGGATTTCTCTCAGTTGTAGCCTTTGAAGAGCTGAAGCTATGCTCACTGTCTAGGATGACTCCCACGAGAGGCTCGTTGTCTTTGTTGAGGATTTCCCACAGTGCAAAGGGCTCCTGGGGAGTTTCAGGCAGAAGGCGGAATATTACAGAGATGGTGTAGTCTGAGGGCAGTCCTTCGGGATGTAGATACCTGTGGGAAATAATTAATAAAGTTAGTTCAATGAAAAAACAAAACTTTCTGACAACAGTCTCCGGGAGGCTGTGGACACACTTGCAGGCCTTTTGTATCCTTTAATAATTTTACCTATTTCTGGAATTGATTCAGTCAATATTTTCCCTTCAAGTTTATATCGAGTTGATACAGTAGTTTGTTATACTTTATATATGGTCAGCAGTAACAGTTCTCTAATCCACCAATCCACACTAGAGTCATACTGTAAGAAAAAAGTATTTTTCTTTTATTGTGTTCAGTAAGTCTAGACAAAAATAAAATTAAAGAGGTGCTGACATACACAAGGCTCCTTTTTACTTGGAATGATGGAGGTCCCATAAAAAGTAAATACAAAAGTAATTCACCAATGTTAACACCCCTTGTAAACATAAAAGAAAACTTTATCTAAATATTATTCTAAAACACAGCAGTAATATAGCTGTCATTGCAAAAGTATTGAGTTAAGCACAAAAGCCAGCATTAATTTGACATGTTATAAGTGTTTAGTTCACTGATTTCAAATGTAATTAATTCTCACTGTTCAAGGAATACAAGGAAGAATATTGACTACTGAAAGAATGCAATGAGACTTCAGAGTTTTGAATTATGGCCTTCATTCCCAGTTTGCCTACTTCACTCTCTATTTACTGTGCAATAATTTAAAGATTTATTTCATAGCTCGAAGCAGGGGAGGAACGTACTTTGTGGGCTGTGAGATGAGGGCATCCTTGTGAAGCCTGTAGCAGGGAAAGCTGTTGAAAGTTCCAGGCTCCATAGACACTCCATCAACGGAGGCATACTGGTTCTCAAGAAGACCAAACATCTCCATCATCCTGAACCCTGCAGAACACAGTCAGCATTTTATTAAATTCAAGAAATCTGTTCATGAATCTGTTAAGAAGCTACTGCTGTTATGATATATTATACTATCTGTATACTATGGTCATACAACACTAACAGAATGTATATTGGAACTTGTCCTTCTATACCTCCAGGTGTGACTACAAATAAAACCAAACATTCTAGATACTGTCATTAAAAAGAGCACCACGGACATATTCCTGATTGTTCTTCAATACACAGCACCTCATCCTGAGTAGAAAAACATGACACTATAACATCACATTGAAAGATGTAATCTGGCAATACAATTTAGCTTAATTATCTTTCCAAATGACAAAATTTTGAACACAAATAGATCTCTAAAGACCTTAAAAAAATTATGACTACAAGCTTGCCCATACATCAATGCAACAGGGCACATCTTTTAAATCGATGCAGCTTTAAATCAAAGAGACATGTATTTTACCTGCTAAGGTGTTGCCACTCATTAGAACAGATGGACAGGCTGAAAAACCAGAGAGAGAGAGAAAAGTTTAAAAAACGATGTTCATGTTTATTCTAAATATGACTAAAGGCATAAATGTACATGTAACTTTTTATATGACTTGTTCAATAATGTGATTAGTATAACAGGCAGTTAGTGGTTAAGTCTTCTGTAAACAGAGATAAGTTACATTATTTCATTTTACCTTGTTTTTTATTGAAACTATCAACGGTGGATAAAACTGCACATTCACATTGCTTTCTTGGGCTGTTTGATAAAATGTGAGTGGCCATCCAAATATAATTAACTTCTTACTTGCAGACGCAGCTTCGCAGACAAAGGTCACCAGTTGTTCCTCAATTTTTTTGAAAGCATCCAAATCATCCACAAAGAAAACATGCCTCTCACTGGGCTTGCTGGCAATATTAACTAATTCTCCATAGTCAGCATCAGCAAACCCAATAGCAAAAATGATGTAGCCTGTTTCGAGAGAAAGCAGGAATCTTTAATGACACACTTCATATGAATTCAATATTCATGCACAAAAGATTTTCCTGCCATGTCAGTGGGAGTATATAAACTGGAATCCTTTGTAATAGGTTAAGGGTTTAAGTCAGTGATTGAGATCACAAGCTAGGGAATATTTCTGAATAAAATGTCCTGGAATAATAATGTCATTTATTATCAGACTGCAGAAATTAAATGTTTCTTAAGTTAAACTGTGACTGAAATTATACTGGTTGGCTCCAAGTAAGAAACCTTGATGTTGCATTTGACTGTGCTGTTGTTTGACATGTTAGAAATATCATTTGTTCCACCTGCATAACATTACTTGTTTGAGACCTCTGCTCTGCCTCATAAAATATTGATGCAATACTGTAATACCTTACTTCCTGGGGTATCTTAAGGTACAAAAAAGGCTTTAGTATATGCAGAATTCTGTGACTCATGTGCTAACAAAAACTATACAGATTCCTCACATAACTCCCATTGTCTGTAATCAGTAGTGGATCACTGTGAAATTTAGAATAGATTTTGGGGTGTTTTTGTTCAGGTATAAGATAATAATTATTATTATTTAAGGACTTATTCCACAAGTATGATACAACTTTTAAATATGAGGTCTTATAATTCAGGTGTTCTTACTCTATCAAGGAGCATGATTCATACAATGGTACTACTATATTACTATTTTACTTCTGATATGTGTAGAATGTGTGTACTTTAATAAAGTGCTTGTACATAAAAAGTATATATTATTAGTATTATCAGAATCTCAAGGTAACAGATTGTCCTGACAGACATGGATTTGCAAAACCACAAGACACAATTGTTAATGTTTTTGTGTTCCCCTGCTAAAAGCTCCTGCAGTTTGTTAAGCTGTTCTCCATGGCATTATAACTGGTTTCCATCACACCGACAAAATACTAATTCAGAATAAAGACACTGATTATTTCTGCACACTTTGTTAAAATCTTTAGATTTTCATTCTGTCAAAAAAAATGTTGCCACTACGACAATAAACCATAAAGCGAAACACTTGTCTGACACACCTTCCATCTGCATTTCTTTGGAAACCTTGTTGACATCATCTTGAGATCGTCCATCAGTCAAAACAACCAGCACTCTAGGAATGGCCCTCCTCATTCCTGCCTCTGGAGTGAAGATAGCGTCCTTCACATGCTTGATGGCTCTTCCTGCAGACACAGTGGACAGGGGGATAACTGTTGCTGACATCATCTATAGAACTATATACATCTATAGTTCTGATCTCATTAGACACACAGAAGTCTGATAATGATTTTTGAATCAACCTTGCAGAAGAGCTTAAAGCAAAAGTTTGTAAAACAGTAGTTTTCAACCAGATATCCAGGTCAGCCAGACTGCCCACAAAGTTCCCAGAAACATAGATTAACTATATGTTTCACCACTAATCTACTGTGCAAAACTAAAACTCTTATGGCATTGGTACAGTATGTTCTGAAAATGCATGTACTGTAATGGATATGATGGCCTTTAGTTGTGGGTTTAATATTGTACAATTAATAGTAGAATTCTTCATAATAATGATTTGTCTCCACAACAGACTGTGTGGAAAACTATTGAAAGTGATGCGCCCCCCCCCCCCACCCTCCGTGCCAGCAAAGGCTGGAAGCCTCTGGTGTGAAATAAAGAAAACATAATAGAAATTGTCATTTGAAAATGTGGCTCCTACTTTGTGAAAATCAAGTTTAAAGCCTAGCCTCAAATACATGGGAATAATACATGAAGAATGTTTTTGTATCTTAAAACTACAAAACAATACAAGCCCACTACATTAAATGTGCATTTATCTACTTAAAAATTAAATACATTGCATGTTTTGTAGTTGTTTTGGACTGTATGCACTATACGGTATGAGGCAGTTTGTCGGGGGCAATGTGCAGTATATTCAGGCAGTTTCAATGAAGGAAAAATGCTAGGAACCACACAAAGTTATTTTACCTGTTCTACAATTGAATCTGTTATCAGGAGGCTTCACCTTGACAAGACCTGGCTGTTTAACCACAGAACAGACACTTGTCAGTGTCTAATGCCTGTCATTCAGGGGTCACCTTATTAAAGTAAGAAGCAGCCTAGGGAATTTGATGAAACTAGTACCTCTGACAAGGTGTGAAGGACAAACTGGACTACTGCAAAAAGAACACCATCAGCTCTCTCAAATCTCAACCAAAGTTGTGGTTGTCAACGTGTGGTTGCAATCTTGGAGGAGCTGAGCCGGGACCAAAATGCGTGATCAATTTGTCAGCCTAATTATAAATGATAAAAACGAACAGTTGTTTATTGCATTATAAACTGCCACTTTCTCTTCAGTCATTGTGTTTCAGCAATGGCTGAGGTCATTGGAATTATCATAGCAAATACTTCCAAGACACAGGGAGGCTAAACTGCAGAAACAGGCGAAAAAATTATCATATACAGTACTTCTGACCTAAAACTTTCACCCACTGCCAATCTGTTTCTTACAGGTATGTTAAACAGTACTTGTATGTGCATTCTGCAGCTTAACTTAAGTGTAATGCATTTAATCAAATCCAAAGCCACAGATGGCTAACTACTGTTACAGTATATCACTCTGAGTCTAGATCTTCATTAGCCAGATTTTACACAAAAGAAAGATATACTGTACAAAGTTTTCCAGTTAATATTTATAAATATAGGAATGATGCCCCCTTTAATGACAGTCAAACCTGATTAATAAATTGAAGAGGTAGTACTAACAAATTTTGATGAAGAAATGTAACAAGTTGAAAGATTCTCTTGGAATAAAAAAACATGACTGTGTCCAAATGATATTCGTGTGTGACTGATTAAGTCTAAAAGTGTAAAAACCTTGCGTTGCTATCTAGTAATCAGTTCAGTAACTGCCTCTTACAGGAAACATATACTGTATAACATTACACAAAGCCAGATTGCCATACATGTTGTATCAATATATTAATAACACTTAGACTAACATTATCTGTGCAAAAACATGAGATAAACATAATACAACCATCCACATCTGAAGTACTTATATATTCAAGAACTTAATGAAATACAGTTCCATAGGGGCTTATGTTTTGACGAATAATTGATGACTGCCTTTCAGTTTGTTAGCTGGTTGTTCTGGAGGTGTACATATATTTAGCTTTTGAGATACAGGAAGGAACTGCATGATACTATTAGAATATTATACACCTTTTGGCAACTACTGCAGGTAGTCTACAACTGTTGCCTATGCTGATATTTGATCAATTCAGATTTATTATATCCTCTAATAATGTGAATACAGTAAATCTATTGGTAAAACATTACTCAAGAATCTCTTGAGACATTAAACGCAAAAAGGTTCCCTCCTGGCTCTTACATTTTGAACACAAAGATGAATAACCTTCCTTGAAGCATTATAATCTTGTAATGGTTAGGAGACTGATATGCAACAATTTAATGTGCTAAAGTCTGCAGCTCTCATTAATGTATATATTCTGCCATTAATTATCAATGACTGAGAATACCAGTCTACAGTAGCTGAATTCTTGCAAGTTTTAGCCATTAGTGGAATATCGCTCAATTTATATAAATACAAAATTGTAAATGTTTTTCTATAAATGACGGGATTTTATTCCATTGGGTGTTATTTTAATTGGGATGAACTGTTCCACATGTGAGCGCTCTGAATCTGGAAGGAGAAGGATCTGACTCTACATACACTTTAATCCATATCCTGTAAACACACTAAAATCCTAAATTCTTAAAATGACTAGCAATGAACTCTCCTACCTTTTGTAAGAAAGAAGAGGATACCATCTGCATACAAGGAAACGGTTTCTTTTGTTCCCAGTTTCTAAGCCACTAATATTCAGGTCTGACCTATTTTTTTTCACCTATGGGTTCTAGGGCCAGAACAAACAGTAATGGAGATGAAGGGCAAACCTGTCTGGTCGCACAGGAAATGGAGAACAAGATAGCATTCCATTTCTGTGGACTTGAGCCTTAAGAGTATAATAAAGACAAAGGGACAAATCTGCAAAACAGTCCCCTTATTGAAGATTCCAAAACCTTGCCAATCAATGTGACTGAAGGTTTGAAGTGAATTTGCTATTGTCACACTTTCCCAACTATTCTATTTTATTAAATATACATTATTGCATGATTAAACTGTCTTCCATACATTAAGAAATGAAAGAGGACCTGTTTCAAGTAAAAGTCAAGTTCAATCTTAATCTGAATTTATGAACAACATTGGACACTATGATAAGGGGTCTTCATGTAGTTTATCATTTAAAAATATTTGTAAAAAATAAAGGCATCCAGAACCATAAAAAAATCATACATTTTAAATAAGAATTCTCCACTTTTTAAATTTTTGTGTGTCCTTCCATTTCCTCTTTGGCAAATGTTTTTTTCTAGTGTCTTTCTGTATGTCTAGGAAAACTTTCAGTTGAAAACTTTTCAGTTTAATTTCAGTGTTCTAAGTCATTTGTGTACTTTTTAATAAATCATATCTCCCCGCTGTTAAGGAGAACTGTATGATTCACTACTAAGGTTAAAAGTAACAGATTATTTTGGAATTGAAACTGATATAAATTTGATTTTAAGGACAAGTTTTGAATGTTTTGAATGTGGCATAATTTCAGATTGGATTTTCTGTTGCCAAGGCTAGAGTTTGTGTATTTTGTTACCAAGCTCTTAATATCTTTGCCTAGTTGTGAGTAGAATTTGTCTCAGTTTATTGAAGAATATTATACTGATTCTTAGTGTTTTATAGGGGTCAGTAGATTTTGTCTTAGTATATTCAGCGTCAATCTTTTTATTTCTAGTTCATGTGTTTCAATGTCTATTTTTCTTCTTAATTTTTTTTATCTAAGGACCCCTTAAATGGGATTATTAAAGAAGGTTGGATAGGGACAGCAACCAAGATTTTACCTTCTTATGCACCTCCAACTTCTGTAATTCTCTATTATATCACATCCTGAAACACCCAATACTACAGAACAATTTTCTCTCTTGCTCACAAATTGTGTTTCTGTGTCCTCCTCCACTCCATCTCCATCTTTGTAGCTACTTATCTCTGATCTTTTTCGTCTTATGGCCATATGGTCAGCCCACACCCAAGAGGATTAAGTTTCGTATGCCTACCTCCTCAATAAACATTCTCAAATGCATTTTCTGATTGGCTGATATTAATCCTCATCAAACTCCTACAGGAGCTTTTGGTGTGTCCAAAAAGAATCATATTTCTAATGATACAAAATTCTAAATTTCTTAAAACAAAAGGATTAATTTCCAGAGTATAATGCCATGGGTATAACTATTTTTTGTAGAAAATATTAATAACACTGGAGAATTTTATTAATTTACCTTAAGTAAATAATCTCTTAATAATTGATTGATTGATTACTTTTATGTAATGCTTTAAACATTAATAAAATAATCCATAAAATATAAGTAATATAATATTCACTTAAGCACATTCTATACTATACAAATATAATTTACTTTCCATACACTGTATATGTATGCATCTAAACATGGCTAGCAGCCATATCACCCTGCAACTCACATCTGGCAACCCACTGAAGCTCAGCAGGTGTGAGCCTGGTCAGTACCTGGAGAGGAGACCTCCTGGGAAAAACTAAGGCTGCTGCTGGAAGAGGTGTTCAGGGGACCAGTGGGAGCGCTCACTCTGCAGTCTGTGTTTGTCCTAATGCCCCAGTATAGTGATGGGGATTTTTTACTGTATAAAAGGCGCTGTCTTTCAGATTAGATGTAAAACCAAGGTCCTATCTCTCTGTGGTCATTAAAAATGCCAGGGCGTTTCTCGAAAAGAGTAAAAGTGTTACCCCAGCATCCTGGCTAAAATTCCCATTGGACTTTATCAATCATGGCCTCCTAGTAATCCCCATCTATGAACTGGCTTCATCACTTTGTTCTCCTCCCCACTGATAGCTGGTGTGTGGTGAGTGTACTGATGTACTATGGCTGCCTTCGCATCATCCAGGTGGGGGCTGCACACTGGTGGTGGTGGAGGGGAGCCCCCATTACCTGTAAAGCGCTTTGAATGGAGTGTCCAGAACAGTGCTATAGAAGTGTAAGGAATTATTATTATTAAAAGCTGCTGAAAAACTCCAGCTCTCTTTTTGCCATTTCCATCTAAACCACACAGAATATATACACATTTCTTCTTCATAAACAGCCGGACAGTCTTGGAGGGCAGTTTGACATTTATCCAAGAACAAAATATTACTTAGCATTATATTTGTTTTTCTACTGTAAATCATTCAAAACACAAATGACAAAAACTGATTAAAGTAAACATTATATTGCCCCTTGAAACATCATATAAATTAAAATATAGACTAAGGATTAGCCATAACATCCTAGCTCTACCAAATGAATGCTTCAAACACAATTACAGCAATTATCACACTTATGAAAAAATACTAACTAACTACAGGACTATCATGTTGTATTACTGTATCTGGATGCAGACAGCAGTAATTCACCAGAGAAGACCAAGGACTCAATCTATCTAGTGCCTTATTAAAGGCACTCAGAGACTCTGCAAGTAATCCATGCTGGCTGTGACAGCTGCCAGTAAAAACAGCCAAGCTATAATAACATCTTCACAGCTGTGTGCAGCTGAAGGGTTTCCGTTTAGCCTGGTTAGTGAAAGAGGGTTGATTCATTTCTTCTAACACACATTATATGCAATACCACAATTAGTTTTGCATTGTATCTCATTTAGTGGTATCTAATGTGAATGTTTGCAGAAAATGTATTACGTCATTTGGGTACAATTTCAATAGAATTTAATAGAACCATGAAGCCAGAGAACTGTTTTGTGGGTTATATAAACTGTTTAAGAAGATGATGCAACAGTTAAGGAACATTTTAAAGTTCAAGGAAATTATAATGGAGCTTTACTGTAGTTAATAACTATAATGCATAACACATGAATGTCACTGCCCTGTATTTATTCAAAATGTTTGTGTTTTGTCTATGTTTCTTTCTTAAACTGACTTGCTTCAAAAATAATCAGTTTAGCCATTCACCATGAAACATTCCAATGTATAAAAAGTCTGCTAAAATCATTTCTTTATATATAGTAATGCAACAAGCATGTTTTTTCTTGTTTATTTTCTTTCTTGAAGATGACAGTGTGTACCTACAGTACAACTGACATATTTAAACAGTGAAAAAAAGTCACAAGCCTGCAGAGAAAATAAACCTGGGTATCAAAATAAACCATATTTGCACAATAATGAAATGTCACCATTACTACCTACAGTATTATATATTTTTGTTACTAACTCGGACTTCACGGCGTCTGTTCCAACCTATTGCATCACAACTGTCAGACAGCAGAGATTTAATGCCGACTCTCAAGTCCAGACACGCTCTTTATTTCCCCTCTGGCCCACGAAGAAAACTCAATACATACCTGTCTTGGTATTTCCTCCCTTGTATGTGATGCGCTGAATTGCATCCAGAAGTGATTCCTTGTCATCGTAAGACTTGAGTTTGAATTCTGTTCTGGCATCATCGCTGAACTGTGCAATGGCAACCTGTCAGAAATGTAAACAACTCTTTATAATAACTACAATTTTTTAAGCATTGGCTGGAACCAGTGCAAAGTCAGTCCTTTGTCCTGATTGACTTTTCTCTTTAAAAACCATTCACTTTGATATACCACTTCTCAGAAATTAAAATGGAAAGCCCACCTCCATTTGTCCTCCATAAGGTGGTGTTGATTACTTTCTTCTGCAAGGTTGTTTTCTGTGTTAGCCCGTATTATCATTTATTTCAAAAAGTACAAATTCTCCTTATGACTCTCCTTATTTACTGTATCACTAGGCTACAAAAACACAACTTAATGGCGTGTGTGCACTGAATATGATCAATGTCCTCTCATCTCTTTGTCTAGACATATTCTGTTTTTGTCCAATGAATATTTAGAGGTCCTGAATTGACTGGAATCCGCTCAAGAAAGGCTGTCTGGAGCCTAACAAGACATCAGCGATTTGTCTCCTCTGATCTCCATATCAACCCAATACCCCCTTTATTCCTCAGCCAACATTTGGAACAACTTGTGTGATTCTTCATGAACCCTTTTATTTAGACTCAAGCAGGGATCTTTGTCAATGTGGGATCTGTAAAGGAGCTCTCTAAGGTTAACTCCATAAAGGAAAGTAGATCTTGCCAGTGCCTGTAAAGAACACTTCTCAGCCAAAATGTTTTAATGTTTTTCTTTTTTTCCCCTATTATTTAGCATTTAAATAACCTCTGCTTGAGTAGTTTTATTTGGTCATACACTGTATAAGAAATACAATCTGAGCCAGTGCCTTCGTAGTATTGATGACTTACAGATTCATGACAGGGGTGTTGTAATACAAGATTGACCTGATGAGGTTATTCATTTTGAAGGTACCACTCTGTTCTTACTTGAGTGCCATCAGGGCCGATCTTGTCAAGTGCACCACTTGTGCTGTACAGAAAGCGTATGATTTTGTGGAAGTTGTCATCTCCAATACTCCAGGACCCATCCACTAAAAAGACCAAGTCTGCTTTGGCAGCTTTGCACACTGCAGGAAAAGTGGAAAACATGTCAGATTAACAAAGAATTAGTGAAAAGGTTTCAATGTTATTATCCATTTTCAAAAAAGGTGTTCGGATAATTGGTGAAAAACACGAAAATGGGTTATATCAGAGCAACCGCAACAGATCACATTTCTGTTGTAACATAATAGTACATAATGAATATGCACTTGGAAATGGACATGTATTGATCCTTCAAGTGAAGGCTATTCCAACAGTCATTGGAAAAAAACTGTTTTTAAATTCAGCTCACATTTGCAAATTATTACTAGAACCTGCTATGAACAATTGGCAGCAATTAACTGACAGCAATTGTTTCTAATCACATCCTTTCAATATATCACAGACAGAGGTGCAATTTTTCAATGTTATATTTTTTAGTCAGGAAAATGTTTCTCTAATGTTTTTCTTTGTCATTTAACTGATCCCAAAAGTGGGGAAATTAAATTCTGATTATTGTATTTTAATAGTAAATGATTGCCTGCCACAATGCTAAAATGCATAAACAAATTATTGTTTCAACAACCAAGACCTAAATACAACCTGTTCCTAGCCTGTTCCTTTTGCATGAAGAGGTTTTAATTTCTTCCCCAAACATTATGCAATTGACTTTTGTCACATTTAAATAAAAAAATATCAGCAACTACTTATTTTTTCAACCTTAGAGGACCATAAAATCATTAGTAAGCAGTAAAATAATGCAGACCTTCTTAAGCATATCAGTCAATGGCTGTAGTTCAATAATCCGAATACTGTTAATATCCTGTCTGTGATTTATATTACTTGAATGGATGTTTATGGTTGCTGGAACAATGATACCAAACTGAAAAAAAAAACTGTATTTATTGATCCCACTCTGTGCTCTGTCAAGAAACTTGTAATGTACACCACACTTAATTGTGTGCATTTAAAGATTTTTAACTAATAATTACAAATTGCCTGTTAATTTCCAAACCGCCAATTTAGCAAAAAGTGTAGATTAAAAAGAAAGCACATGTTCAAGAATAGAAAGGCAGCTTTTGCTTACCTTCTCTAGCAGGAGGAATTGTGGGAAGAGGAGTGGTAGTGGGTGGTGTCGTCGGTGGCTCAGTTGGCACTGGAACTGGATGTTTGAATTATAGGGAGATTAATACACTAGAACTGAAAGGAGAAACATGAACCAAAGGACACAAGTGGAAACTCTCAGAAGTGCTTTTACTATTGGGACCTGGAGACACTTTTCTTACAAAAAGGGTAGTGGGGATCTGGAACAAGCTACCTGGCTAATTAGACAAATTGTTGAAGCTGAAACCCTGGCTTCCTTCAACACAGCTATGTTGGTTGCTGAATGGCCTCGTCTTGTTTGTAACCTTTGTGATGTAATGACGCATAAGTTTCAAAACTACAGGCTGCCATCCAGCCTATCTAGTTCATCGGTTTCATTGCAACTAATAGATGGTGCCTTGAAAGACGTGCTGGTATCCTGGAGCACATGTACTCATACAGTATTATCCTTGTATAATCAGAAATATAGCATAGCAGAGTTGTATAGTTATTAGAAGGCTACAAAAGGTCTACCTGCCTTACTGCTGATGCAGTAAGGATTTAGCACTGGCCAGCTTTTGTAATAAGTGGATAGTTTTTATGCAGGATGGAGTAAATGAATTAGCCAGTAATTTATCAGGATTGGACAAATCTAACCCACAATAATATAAAGGAAACAAGCACACTTAGAAGAAGTCCAAATTGTTGAACAGTGGCTTATGAAAACTATATGTTCACTTTAAGGAAACTGAAAAATTACTCACTCATGACTTCATTCAACAGATTACGGTCTTATCTCATTTATGTTGGTGGTAAACACTAGATTGCATTATAAAATCACCATCATACATGATTTGATACAGGAATTCTTGAAGCCACCTGTAAATAGCTCAATGGCCTCTACCTTAAATCAATTATGGTTTTGTTGTCATTTCCACTTCAAGTGAATCATGTTTCATTCTTAAAAAAAAAAGTTTTAAGCACTGTTAATTCTTTCTTTTGCAGGCTGTACTGCTATAAACACATACCTAGTGTATTTTGTCTGAATTAATTCCGATATGAGAACCTGCTGAACAGTTTTTCACAGTTGACTCTTGGTTTTCGAATCTCGCCTTGTGGGAATTAGTAATATTTTTCAAAGGATCTATTTTTCACTTTGTGTCAAAACACATGAATAAATCTGGTGCTGCACTGCCTGCAGCATCACAATGCAAAAACAGCTGTGTAGCTAAAATTATTACCAGAATTTCTCAAGTTGTTTCTGTCATACTTGGACAGTGGCCCATACACCTTCAGATACTGTAATTCCTAAACATAATGCGCCTCAGTTTTTTGGATTAACACTTACATGTTTTGTCCATAACAGTGACAGCCGGTCCCTCAATGTCTTGGAGTTGGGCATAGACAGTGATTTTGTACTGGGTATTGGGTACAAGATCATAGAAACAATGTCTAGATGTTCCTCCTCCAAGAGTCACTTCCTGTCTCTGTCCATCTGAAATGAAAAACAATCATTCTCTATACCAGCACACTCTAATGGAGCATATATTATAAACATGTAGAATTTGCCAATTACTTCATTCTACTTTAAAGTATATAGATACACTATCCTTTTCTAGCAAGCATCTTTTAGTAGGAATGTAATACACAAAATAAATAATAAAAGATGTTACCATGCTACAGTACCAATTTATTGTATTGTCATTCCACAAAACTGTCTAATGTAAATTCCTTGTACTAACTCTTAAAAAGAAATACTTAATGACATGGATGTGTACATTGCTAAATATTAGCAACTGTTACAAGCTTTGCATTAATTTTCAACAATATTATTATTCATACAATATAAAACAATATTTAACTCACACCTTTAATTATGCCCAGTTGGGTATATCTTGCTTAAAAATATAAGAAAAAAATTAGAACAAGAAGTTCTGAAAAGTTACTGGACAAGTTACAGGAATTAAACCAATACAGAGCTCTTCAGTATAAAACTGACTTCAATACTGCCATTATGTACTGTATTTCTGATGTAACGAACTGTAATCACTATCACAGAGGAACTATAATCCATCTTGCACTTCACAGAAGATACAACACACATAGAATTCTCACTTGAATATAAACAATGGTTTGTTTACCCCACAATGCCTTGGCTCAGGGTAGTTAATGTACTGAAAAAGGTCTAGATAAGTATGAGGAAAACACAAGGGAAGTGTGAGTTAAGGTTCAGATAAGACCAACATTTAAATCCTGACACTCCAATTAAGGCTTATCTAAAATGCAGCAAGCCAAAATGGCATAACAATTTTCTGAGAACAGAATCTGCCTGCAGTACAATTTGACACTGTGATGTCCACATACTGTACAGGGTAATTTTATAAATTTTGCTGGAGTACATTTTTAATGATACTCATTCATCAACAACTTCAGAAACATTATGATCAATTTGTTTTAGGGTATTTTCTTTCATGGTCATTAAACAGGACAAAGATACAGTATCTTCTAGTGTAATAGGATCTCATACTGAAAATAAATGTGCACATCCAGAGCTGCTCAGCATTTAGTTAAATATAACGGACAAAAGATCTAAACAAGCAATACAGCAGAACACAGTAAAGTAAAACAATTCATAGGAATGTTAATTTGATATCTGACCCTCAAGGTAATTATACTATAGAACCTCTGAATGTTCCAGCATTTTTGCCCCTGAATTAGACATTTTGAATTGTAAGCTACTACTTTCCTTTTGTTCTTCAAAGTTCAGCATTACATGTTCAGAATATTTACATTTGCAAATATTTTGTTTCATTGCTAGGGGACCTGAATAATAAAATCTAATAATTTATGTTGATCTATTTTTCAACATTTTGTCACTCCTGAAAAACACCCATAAACGCATATACACATCTACTGCTACATCTGTTCTCTTTCTTTTTCTTTTTCTTTTTCCCGTTTACAACCACTTTTGTGCAATATATGCCAGGGACCTGTGCAATACATTTATATTTATATTTATATCTATGGTTACATCTATATTTATATTCATACGTGTGATACGATTTTCTGTGTACTGTTCTGTTCTAGTTTGCTCTTGTGTGTCCGGACTGTGAGTAACTCTTCTATTGTATTGTATGTATTGTACTATTATTATATAATTCGTTACACTGTGGCTGTGTTGTGTGTGTTAAGCTGCTGTTGCACTGCAATTTCCCTCACGGGATCAATAAAGTATCTATTTATCTATCTATCTATAAATAAAATTGTGCTTTTATATTAGTACTATTTTTTATGGGCAACAGAATAGAAAATTTAAACATAGCAAAACAACTAAAATAATGCTTAAAACTAACCCAATTCACAATACTGTGTATGGCAAACACTGCCTTAAAAGAAAGTAAAACATTTTCATGCAAAGCTCTAGATTCTTGATAGGAATTATCCCTTAAACTTTCATACTGAAAAATAAGTCAGCATATGACATTTTAATGTAGGCCACATAATACCACAATGAGCAACAGAAATCCAATTACAGGAAAGAGATATGCTTAATTTTTAAACAGGCTATAATGTTTACTGCATTGTTATGCAGAATAAGTCATTAATCATGACTAGGGGTTGGCAACACTCTTAGCAATAGCAGAAGTTTTATTTTTTAAAATATTAGAGTGCCAAGCAAAACCCATGCCTGGGGAGGGAGGAATGCCGAAACTGCTGCCAAGATTGCTGGTTCTACTGTACTTTACACCTACAGAACTGGATTAGTGTTTTTTACTTGGTATTGTTTGGAGTCACAGGTAGCATATTTTGGGGTTTGTTTTCATTGGTAGCATTCAATTAACAGGAGGGACTTTTCTGAACCCACCCTCTGCTGACCTCCAAACTGGACCGATGTACTCTCCCTCCGCCAGACTGAGCCCAATAGTCAACCCCTCCTCTTCCAGCCTAAACCAATAGAGCTCCATCCTGCACACTGGACCAATGTAATCCCTCCTCCTCCAGACTAAACAAATAGAGCTCCATCCTGCACACTGGACCAATGTAACCCCTCCTCCTCCAGCCTAAACCAATAGAGCTCCATCCTGCACACTGGACTAATGTAACCCCTCCTTTTCCAGCCTAAACCAATAGAGCTCCATCCTGCACACTAGACCAATGTAACCCCTACTCCTCCAAACTAAACCAATAGAGCTTCATCCTGCACACTGGACCAATGTACCCACTGGTCCTCCTGCCTAAACCAATAGAGCTCCATCCTGCACACTGGACCAATGTAACCCCTCCTCCTCCAGCCTAAACCAATAGAGCTCCATCCTGCATACTTGGACTAACAGAACTCCATTCTCCAGACTGAAACAATAGACTACCCTGCCCCTCAAACTGATCACGTCTTCCAAACTGGACCACTGGTGACATAGATCTTCAAGTCACTTTTTGTTTAAGGCTACTTTTACACACCATAATAACACTGGATGTGGCACATATAGAAACAAATGATTCTTTCAACAATTATTCCCCCCACTAGCAACCAGTAACTAAACATTCAACATAAATTTGCTTCTCCCCCGCATTCATGTCTTCCACCCCGGACGTTGATAACTTCTCCTATGGAAAAGTTGCTGACCCCTGAATGACTTCTGTAAGACCATCTTTGTGAGTAGAGCAGTTATAAGCCAGCACTATCGCAATTAGCATGTTTAAAGATTTTTAGACAATTTCAACAAAAAGACACAAAATCAAATTCACATTTAAGCTAGACTGGTGTATTTGTGTCGATCCACTATATAGTTCTGTCTGGTCAGATACTTGGCAGCTGATAATGGTCAGTCTTAATATTCTAAACAGTTCCTAACACAACGCCCACACTGTCTCTTACAAAAAGTTATGTAGGCAAGTCCACTTGAGGTTATAAATATAGTCTACAGAAAAAGAACAACAGAGGTACAGTTCTACAGCATCAATAAGACGGCTTATACTGTACATAGGACATCTCAAAAATCTTTTCCTCCAGTTTTAATTTCCTCCCTTATTTTGTCAGTTGAAAAAGGAAGAATCTTATGTTATGAAAAATGTTATGTAACAAAAGGCTTTGACGCAAGTTTTTAAATGAACCCATCATGTGACTTTTCAATTTTAAAGTTGGCTTTGCTCTTCACCTCTTTCATTTTTCTCTTTGAATTGCGTTATTATTGTGACTTTTGATGTTCCTGCTAGCTTTTAGCTTATGAATGCTTATTCTGTAATAGCTTATTACAGAAAATGGAAAATAAATCTTCTAGGTATTCACAGATTTAAAAAAAAGTCAATACATTTCCGTACCATGAAAAAATATATTAGAACATGAAAAATATATTTGAGTTTTGGTTTGAAAGGAAAAGGATGCTACTGTTAAAACCCAGTTCGCCGCTTATGGCCACCTTTGCCATCTATCTGTTTACAAATCGCTTTTATCTAATTCAGGGTCACAGGGGAGCCAGACTATCCCAGCAACAAGCGCAAGGCAGGTGTTAAGACTCCAAATGTGTAGGGGTAAAGGGGTTTAACATTTAGGATAATTTTGGGATGCAGCTGGTAAGGGACTAGGAAGCGTGATAACAAGTGCTGGTGCAAAAGTGATTATAAAATAACAAACAAAATGGAGCTGGCTAAGAAAGTGAGGGAAGCTGACCTAACTACAAAAGAAAGCCCAAAACACACGGTCTTCGGCGTCTTCAAACGCCCTAGCTAACCTTCACTGACTACCCAAAACCATACAAGACAAAAGCTACTCACTATTTTCTTTTCTTCTTTCACTCAAAGGGTATGTTCATTGCATAGTTCGATTGTGGAATTGTGTCAATATGCACTTGCAGAAACATGGAAAAGGTTAATTCCATGCTTCATGTAGAAAGAAAAATTCTGCTGAGCCTGAAAAGGGATTTCTACTTTTCAGCTTTAATTACTACAGCCCCGGTATACAGTACCTGTTACTATAGCTCTCGTCATAATTCCCAGGTTCCATGAAAGACAAGTGTATTCCAACATCGTCTACAGTATATCAGTTAGACTTTGAAAGAGCTTCAGGAATCTTGATACTAGCTGGGGTGTCACACAGATAACAGAAGTATTTTCAGAGGGGTAGTCAATGTGTTAAACCTGCTCATTTGCTGTACTAGCTGTCTGTGGCTGTTGTTTTCTGTAAAAAACGTTTTGAATAGCATGCCTGTCAGTTGTAAAATGTCTGTAATCCAAATCAACATTGCACTGATCAACAAATTGCTTTCACTCATAAGGCTTGCTGCTCACGTTTAATCTTATGAGCTACTTATATGACACTTTGTATTTAAATTCTGATAAAACTTCCAAATGTCTGGCAGAGCATGAGAAAGCAGGAAGGGCCTGAGGCAGTGTTTGACCAACCAGATAAGGGCAGCTTTACAAAGGGCAATGAAAGACAGCTCTGTGTTCTGGCATTCTGCTTAAAGGTCCATTATTGGTTCATTACAATGCATTTAGTTTTCCAGAAAGTCAGAGAATGCAGAATTCCTTCTCTCTAAAAATCCTTAAGAAAATTATATAAATCATTTCTAAACTTGAGGGATGAGACACATGCATTTCTTTTCTTACAGGATCCAAGTTCAAGGATACAATCAGCCATTTGCATTTATATCTAATTGATTCAAACATCTGCAACTGAATCCTGAGCAGGGAATTGTCACCATCACTTTATGATGTGTAAGCTAGTAATGTTAACATATGCCACTGCAATGTATCTAAAAAAACAATTTAATGGAATTTGGAATTCAAACATGGTAGGTAAATAGGTTCGTATCTATTACACGAGGAAGAACAGAATATGAAAGGTTTTATCCCAAGATATTATGCATATTCATCTTCACACTCTACAAATCCATTTTTTATCATCTAATATCCTTAAGATGTTAAACAAGCCTAACAGTCTACAGTATGTTGTGGTGCTAATCAGGACACAGTATGATGCAAACTAGTTCTAACTAGCTGTAGAATTATGACAGAAGAACACATTGTTTCTAGGATTAACATCAGTTGCACTAATATAGAACCAAGATAACTCATAACAGCAAATCTCGGAGCTTTCCAAAGGATACTTACTACTCAGGGATTCTAGAACAGCTCTGTATAATGAAGCCTGACGGTGAGGCTGCCACTGTGCACACATGCTTGTCATACGGACTTGATAGGTGCTCAGGTTGGTTACTCCCAGGTACACTGCAAAGAAATAACACTTTAATTAATAGCAGTACAATCCTGAAGCCAAGACAGAGACTGGAAGATTATTAGCACACAAACGTATTTCATACACCTGCAGTCATAAAGAGCTGTCAGCTGTGATTCTCTGAAGGAAAAAAATAACTTTAAGAAAATTAAACGGATTTTGAAGAAAATTAATTTCAAGCAAAAAATAGAGACCAGAACATGTAGCATACTGTACATTTATAATGCCTATGAGTACTCTCCAAGAAAAATAAATTGAATAGTACAGTATAGTACTGGTTTACAGTGCAAAATGTGAAAAATTACAGTCCCATGCAATAATTATTGGAAATATGAATTTCCCTGCAAAAGGAATTAGGAAAAAAATAGAGAAAAATGATCCGTTTCTGGTAACAGTTATAAAAGTAAGGGATCTCTATAGAGAAAATATTAATGATAAATTGTGCTGCCATTATCTCTTGAGTAATGCTTTTGCTTAAACTAAATGAAATAACAGAAAGTGTTTCAAAAAGATACTGCTATCCAATTCAAAATTAAATTAAAAACATAATGTAGACTTCATTGATATTACTAACATTCTATACATTACTCATGCATGTTCATTAAAATCAGTATATGTCTTTTGAAACATAAATGCACAGAATTCTAGTGGGACAATTCAATAAAGCTGGTATCACAGAATAAAAAAGCTTGTTTTGTATACCTGAGTATGAAATTATTGGAGGTCCTAAAGGAATCCATATATACTGTACATATACACAGCGAAAACATATGCATGCAAGAAAACAGTAGAACAAGATACCTAAGATGGTAATTTAAAACTGAAGTCCATGTTTTCAGCTGGAATGCACAACATCATTATGCACGTACAATTGGCTCATTTGTTGAAGAATTGCATTGTAATGCCTACCACCTTGTCTGGTGACCAACGTTACCAGTCTGGTAACAAATTACATTACGTCAGCAATGGGGTAATTTTCTCTCTTCAAACATGTGAAATCACTCTAAAACATTTGTTAACTCTCTTGCCCAGATTTTAACATTAAGCGCACAACAGAAAATTTGGAGCACAACTTGATTTGTAGAATATCATAAGCTATAAACAGCTCTTTTTAAACAATGATTTCAGTCCAGATTCAGAGTGCTGAAGAACTCTTTTCCTTAAGTCCTACTTAAAATCTTTATCTTTGATTTTTGACAAAAAATAAATACTAAATAATAAGATGTGACAATGTAAAAGTAAAACCTATCACCACCCTTTATAGTTAACTTCATTTTTAAGAGAGCTAAACATTTTTTAAAACAGAACTTCAAGAAATGACTCATAAGTACAATATTTTACATGTATACAACATTCTCCAATTTCAATCATACCATTGATGAACTGTAACTATAAATACTGTAGATTTAACAAACAAAATGCAGGACTGTCTAGACTTTTTAACATTTATGAATTAGAATGCAATAAAACTGGGTAAAATGAGCACTGAATTTATCAATAGCATACACAATAGTTACATTTAAAAAAAATACATTTAGAGCATTTAAATGTATCTTGTGTACAGGATACGAATACATTTGGACATTGTACAATCATCTAACGTTTTTTGGCATTTGGTAGTTTTACAAAGCCTCAAAACATTTCCAGAAGCTTCCAAAAATTCTGTTGAGTGCCACGTGGTATAAAGGAGACAAGAGAACAGAACAAAACATTCAATACCATACTACCATAAGGAAAGTTAGAGAACTGTCTGAAGGCCTATGACAAAAGATGACTGACCTCATATAATGTAGTGATGGCTATAATAAATTCTGTAAAACAAGACTAGTGTTCATCAACAAGTAGTTTAAGGTTAAAATAGCCTTACCATGTGGAACAGGGTGCAGGAAAGAGTTAGTCAAATATGGGAGCCAAGAAAGTTGTTTGAGGGTTAATCTCATACCTAAGGCTAAAATCAACTAACAGTTGGGAATCCTTAAAGACTACAGTTCAAGGTTGAGCTCATGAAAGTTCCACTTCAACGTGACAAGTAAGGAACAAGTTTTTTAAATATCAACTCATTGACTCATTGAAAAGAGGCCAAATAATGTCACTGTTTTTCACAGACCATATTTAAATCTGCAATGCTGAAATGTATTTTAAGTCTTCAGTTTCTGATATATTGATATGAAAAAATACTTAATATACACCGTGTTTTTTTCAAGCTCAATCAACTTTTCATTACCATTCGAAAAGGGTACGAATAACAGCTGAGGCAGCTGAGCATGCATATATTATTACACTTAAATAATATGTGAACTTTAAGATTGCATAGATGAAAAGTAAATCAAATTCTAGCACACAGGCTCTCCCTTAAATAAGTAGAAAAGTACAACACAAATACACAGAAATTTCCATTTTTGAGACAACTTTACTTTGCATGTCCTGAAATAATTTGTGTTGATATGTCTTGTAATATCACTGGTATATTCAAGTATAATCCTATCCACTAGTGTTCACAGGTCAAAATAAAATAGAAAAACTAGAATAAGAAATTATTAACATTCTTACATGTCTTGGCATTTCCTGAAAGGGCATCGCTTGAGCCAGTTGTGTAGGAAGCGATGACTTTTACACTGTACTCAGTCCCACTGAGGAGATTCAGGATCAGCATTGTGTTGACATCATCTCCGACAAAAGTCTCCAGCGCAGGTCCTGGGGCTATAGGAACAAGATACTTAAGACCTAATTTCTGTGAAATTCTGTGCATCTCAAAATCTTCCAAGCACCTTACTGCCTCAGAAAAAAGAAAATGACATTAGCATAACTACCAGAAAAAAGAAAAACCTCAAGACAAATGGGTTCTGATCTGAAAGATTACAAAGAAATCAAAACATATCCCTCCCCCCTAAGACATGACATTGAAGAAGGAGTTAAACCTATGCAGGAAACCCATCACACACTTTTCTTCATTCTGATGTTTTTATGAGATTTCCATGGAAACCAAAATGATTTAAAAAATGACATAAGTTTCCTGTGAGAAAAAATGGCCTTCAGAAATATACACTAACGCATTAAAATGAATGCAATGTGTAAATTCAATTTAATATAATTTGAATTCTTATTTAAATGAAAGCAGATGAAATATCCACAGTGCTATCTCCAAAGTTATGCAAAGAGATGGCCTTTACGCACCGGAGACAGGCTGGTAGACGATTCTGTATCCCATGGTGGGTGAAGGGGGAGTATCCCAAGTGATGCGAAATCGATTGTACCATTCTTCAGACACGCGCAAGTTCCTTGGTGCTGACAGTGGCACTGCCAGAAGAGAGGGGCAACTCATTATGAATATACATTTCATATTGAAGAAGAGTGTGTCAAACACAGAGACAACAGAAAAACCATTCCCATATTATTTTCATCTTATCATTCATTGAAATACAGGACATACAGTATAAATATAGAATGGAAATAATACAGATTTATGTCTTTATATTCAAAAAGTAAACACTAATTTAAAAGTCACAATAGTTACTCTCTTTAAAATGAGGTTTCATGTTATCTAGGTTTTCACATTTCTACCACCTGTTTTTAAGGTCATCTTTGCACTAGCTCCAATAAGAGCAGAAGTAAATTGTGGATTCTGTGCAGAATATTACCAAGGTAGTAGAAAGTGCTATTGAATATGAAGCATTTATACTACTGCATTTTAGCAGGATAAATTTTCTCCTTCCTTCTTCTCCCTTGAGAACCACTCCTTTGATTTTAGAGCTCTCTCCAATCCCAATCAACATTTAGAAGAAAAAGTTCAGGTTGGTGTGGTCAGAAGGAGCAGATGAAATGAAAAACAGCATTGTGGTAATTGACAACTGAAGTAAAAATAGAAGATATAGTGCTTTTTCTAGTTTAAGATTATTTTGGGTAAGAGAAACATTTTTTTTCTGGACTGTTCTACAGCTGCTTTTCACCAGTATATACTGCATCGCACAGGGTTGAATAGGCTTTGTCAAAAGAGACTCAGGGAAGCCTGGTGTAGGATGTCATATTTGAGACACACTTACAGGTCCTGCCAACAGATGACATGCTGGTGCCCTCTCCATCTGCGTAGACAGGTGTGACAGTAACCCTGTACTCTGTGTCAGACAGCAGGGGCTGAAGTAAGAGGCTATTCTGCCTGCCAGGAACCAGGACCTGAAAAGCAATTTGCACTCATTAAGTCCTGTGGAATTCTGCTGCAGTCAAAGGCACGATGAAAGGACTTCAAAATATGACTCCCAGAAAAAGGTACGGTTTCAAAAAACAGTATTAAATTACTGGGTTTCGCAGAATAACTCATAAGGTTATAATCCAGCCTTGTTCTGTTGCCTATGTACACATGTTGAGACCTAAGTCCAATCAGTTATACTTTCATGTTAATACAAGGGCGTGTGCCAACAAGCAGTAACTAAATGTTTGTAAACTCATGATCCTTTAACTGGCTGTTGTTTAAAAATTTTATAATTTATTTTACGTCGGAGGGGTGGGGAAAGGAAGACCAAAGAAAAAGTGAGAATGTTAGGTAGGAAAGGTATATACTTTTCTCTTCCACACCCTGTCAAAGCTCCTCCACTTACACAAGAAAAGACCATTTATACTCACACTTGAACAGCTCCCTGTAATAAATGTGACAGTAAGCCAATCAAGTCAAGCACAAAAATAATAATGAACTTTACTTTATATAGTGCCTCATCTCAAAGCAAATTACAAGACATAAAATATTGATATAGGAAATCAATCCCAAATAACCTGTGAGGAAAAGGTATGTTTTGGGCTATACTTTAAAGCACCCAATGTAACTGAGTCCTTGATTTCTTTTGGGGTGGTGTTCCAGACCTTCAGGAAGTAGCAACAAAAGACCCTGTTTCTCCTAGAGTGTAGAGATGAATAAATGTAACAGATTGCAAACCAGAAACAGCTGAATGAAGATAGCAAAGAGAGGAGTAAAGAGATAATAAATCATCTAAAATCTATGAAGACATGTAATGTACTGTATAGCCTTAAAGTAAGCACAAGAATTTTAAAATCATCTTAAAGGTGGACAGGGAGCCTTCGCATGGATGCCAAGGTGTGATGAGATCACATGCAAGCAACCTAAACAGGATTCTGACTGTTAAACTTCCAATACTCCCACAAGTAGGATGCTACAATCAATTCCTGAAAGAATAAAAACATGAATCCATTTATCAGCATCAGGCACAGAAGTATAGGCCATAGCCCGACAATTTTTCTCACATGTAAAAGTCTGCACATTAGTCTGCACATTAGGTTCAAAGGTCAATCCAGCGACAAAGGCTACCCCTGAATTCTGCATTTTGGATCATAAACTCAAGCACAGAGCCATCAGTTTACAATGTTACAGCAATAGTTTTACATAAATTATGGGAGGACCCCAATAATATGACCTCACTTGAGACTGCAATTAAGATACCAAAAATATTATGTCATCTGAGTTTTTATGTCACATACAGTATGTAATCTCCTGAAACAGATAATTTGGTGTCAGGATTAATATGGACATAAATTTGAGTATCATCTACATACAGTAGAAATGGTCATTCAGACCATGTAATTTGAAAGGGAAATGGAAAATCTGAATAGCAGAGGACCAGTATGAGGCCAACCCAACCTCCAAACTCAAACCACCAAGAGAAATAAAATGTTGATCTTCCACATGGTGGGATTTAAAGAATTTAAATAACCAATTTAAGAGCCAGACCCAGAGATGCCAAGAAACTCATTAAATGACTTAAGTAAAATATCATGATTTAGAGTACAGAATGCAGTACTGAGAATTACAGTATGATATGAATCTCAATCGACTAGCTTGATATCATTAACAGCTTTAACAATAACAGTTTCAGAGCTTTGTAATTTTCTAAAGCCAATTATAGGGTTTGGATAGGGTTCAAAAAGTTTATTTAGTTACAGTAGATGACTCTTTGTTTGCACCAAAACTGCATGTTGTAATGCAAAACAAATAATATTATTCTTGGTAGCTGTATTTTTTCAAGAATATAACATTTACCCTACTCTCTGTGGCCTGTTGCATTCTGAAAATATATTGCCTTTTTAACTCTCATTGCATACCCCCACTGAGAGCCTACCCGGCAAGCGACGAGCGCAAGGCAGGGTACACCCTGGACGGGGCGCCAGTCTATCGCAGGGCCAGTGCAAGCCAATCATACAGGGGGACAATTTGGAGGCCCCAGTAAAGGCAGAAGGGGAAAATTTGGCCCGGACACTGGGATAACTCCCTACTCTTATCAAGAAATGCCCGGGGACCTTTAACGACCACTGAGAATCAAGACCTCGGTTTAACGCCGTATCTGAAAGATGGCGCCCACTACAGTATAGTGTCCCCGCCACTATACCGGGGCATTAGGACCCACACAGACCACAGGGTGGGCGCCCCACTAATACCTCTTCCAGCAGCAACCATAGCTTCCCAGGAGATCTCTGATCAAGATACTGACCAGGCTCAACCCCGCTTAGCTTCAGTGGGTAGCCATTTGAGAGCTGCAGGGTGATGTAGCTGTTGGCGAATAGTATTTGCATTTTCTGGAATAAGAAATTCTGCCCACTGCAACCTTTTACACATGGAATAGCAGGATGTCCAAAAAACTACAGTACTCGAGGGTACAGTACAAGCATTTACAAACTCCATCATGCTACAGTATATGCGCATACTTTCTGCTGGAAATGCTTTTCATCGGCATTTAATACTATTCAAGCAAACAGGTTGGTAGTGAAGCTTTTAGGTATGGGACGACTGTACATCATATACTTACACAGCCGATATACAATTTTCTTGCTGATCGGTGACAGTAGGTGCAAGTGAGCTTGGGGAAGTCTCTCACCATCAGCACAAGCATGGGGTACCCCAAGGCTGTGTGCTGTCCCCATTGCTTTTCACATTGTATACTAATGATTGTGTAAGCCACTATAACAACGGTTTGATTACTAAGTTTGCACATGACATTGTTGTGACTGGTCTTTTGACCAATGATGAAACAGTTACAGACATGAGATCATTCTTTTTTTAAATAAGTGTCAGGATAAGTCACTGTTTTTAAGCACAAAAAGAACAAAGATAATGGTATTATATGATTTTAGAAATAATTGTTGTATTCCCACGTTCCCTGTAATTATTAATGGAACTAATATTGATAAAGTAAATGAATACAAATAAGTGGGCACTGTGGGACTGTGAAATGACTTGGACAATAATCACCGAGGCAAAGTATTTAAATGCACAATAAAGGTTGTATTTTTTAAGGACATTAAGGAGTTTTAATCAGAAAGCACAATGTTTTATTCGTTTTATTCAGAGCATTCTAATCTGTTTCAAAACTTGGATGGTGTCTTGTCCTCGCAGAATAAAAATAATTTGAACAAAGTGATCAGAACTGGTGGCAAGATTACTGGCAAATCCTTGAACTCAATAACATGTCTTATGGAGCAACATATTATTAATCTAATACAACAATAAAGCAAACATTACTATAAATATAATGCATATGTTAAGAATTGTACTTACAACAGATCCATCTGCCCTTAACTCTATTCAGATTTCAAATCTATCCAAATGTTTCACAAAAATGACAAACAGACAGTGTCTCACATGAGAAACTCATTTAAAAGAACTCATTGGTGTTACCAGCTGAAAATGGCACTGTCACTTAAAGGCTAACCTGTATAGAATCTGATTAAATCTCAGATTACTTGAAAGCATAATATTTATAATGTATTCCTCATAAACTATTTAGAATCCATTCAATCAATATTCTCCATATGACAGAAAATATCATAGTGCCTAAATTAAATGCACAACTCCTTAATCGTCACATTTTGCTACTGGACTGTCCTTTTGCTTCAACTCCAGTTTTAGGAGCTGTCCACCTGAGCTGTGGTGCTGAAACCTGCAAATGACTTTTACACAGAATGCTAAATTATAGTTAATATTCTCTAAATAAAGTGTGTATTTTATCATTTGGGGCATTAGGTAATGATTTCGGATTATTTGGCCAGTAGCATCGGAAAAAATGGAATGATTCTGCTGGTCAGATTTTACATCTATACATTGTAATGTATATACATTTTACATTTAAATATAAAGCTCTACTGGTTATCCATGACCAGAGGAATGCCATACATGTGTTTGAGAATGTTATATACTGTATGTTATAGATGTTTGAGAAGTTTTTCACGTGTGCTTACATGGATCATTTTAACAACAATCTCACTGTCTTTTCTATTCTGAAACAAAATTTGCTCCTAATTTGATTAAAGTAATTACAAAACTATGAGGATGCCAATCAAACTAGAGACAACATACCGTAGCTCTTGTTTACTTAACTTATAATGGGCTGTCACTCTAAGAGTGGTCCTGACTGTGTTTATATTGCAAAACACTAATGCAGACAAATGAGACCAGATTCAAAGCAATGGGCAAAGGGTAATGAACTAAATATTTCTACAACTGGTAATTCAATCGTTACTTTATAGTAAGCTGCAAATTTCATAAAAAATGCAAAGCATGCAATTATGAAGCTGGCACCAGCACTTATTTTAATTTGCTTTACAACATTCATCACCAGTTTTGTAGCACACCACATGTGCAGGCATGGCATATTAACCTGAGAGGACCCATGTTACCTTACAACACTGCTTCTGATCAGGGCAGGATTAGTACAGCAGCAAAGCCCTATTAGCAATTCCATCTTTTATTTGATTCCAGTTATCCAAAAGAGGTTAAAGAAATGTACTTGGTCTAATAAATGTCAAAAATTGAAGACTAGAAAACTGAATTTCTACATCTACTTTAAAGTTACAGGTTTATCAAAATATAATATCTATATTTAATTATAGATATTAAGGTGTTGCCAAATTACATACATATTTGACCTGTTTTCTCTGAAAATGTTGAAGAATGGAAAAGTTAAAATATAGCATCTTATCTTGAGAAAAAAATGGCTAATGGAAATCAGTTTAAATTCTGAGACTTTGTACATTACTGTGCATGTAAAAATAAAATATTTGTTTTTTAAAATCAAAGCAGGGTAACAAAAGGCTATCCATTAAAGTCTAATTGAGCCCTACTTCATTTAAATGTTTGTATTTGTATGCAAACTTTCTATACTTCTGTCCTGATCTGCTTTCGTACATACACAAACGGGATTTCTTACACTGACCTTTGTTGCTTTACAGTCTTCAATCATCACAACTGTAATCTGAACGCATGATCTAGATGGTAAGACACAGTCAACTGATGCCATGTGGACAGACTGTGTGCACCATAATCTAAGATGTAGTTTGTAAAGAAAGACCCCTCAATGAGGTTTTCTGTTCCTAGCGACTTTTCCATCTGGGGAAGGCAGCACAAAAACCAATCACCTTTTCTTCGAGAGAATGACAATCTGACTGATTAGTGGCACGTTACCCCTCCTGGACAGCTCGATCCAAATAAGGATTTCATGCAGCGCCGTTCAGCCGCCCCCTCCCAAGGCTCTCAGCGAAGTGTAGTTGAACCACACAGACCATGCTTACCGCCTCTTCAGCGCGGTCTCCCCTCAGAGTGACGTAGGACACCCTGAACTGGCGCACGTTCTGGTCAGGAATATCCCAGGAGACTTGCATGCTGAAGGTGGTTTCGTCGTCTACGAGCAAGTTTCTTACTCCATTGCGCACAACTGGAGGCAAAAAGAATAGTATCCTAAACATCACTTACAGGTTGTCATTGTTATCCCCCAACGTGCTCCAGCACTGCTGCATTAGCTCCATCAATTGCAAATGCACATTCTGCACATGCTAGAGACTCACTGGGGCCAACCTCAACGAGATCAGGCCGGGCCTATCAGGCCAATTAGGGAACATCGCACAGAATTTAAGCCCTGAGGAATCATTCTTCAGAGCTCAGACATTGAGTCACTAATCCTGCCCTGAGTTTGTCTCAGTTTCAGGTTCTCAGAAGTATTTCTCAGTAGTCCTCAGTCCTCAGTCCTCAGTCCTCTCATCGAATAAATTCTGTTGATTGCTGCATATCCTGGCTCATTGACTCTAATTTTCACTGAGCCCATTTCAACACCCTGTCGGGCCCGGTGCAACAGTCATACCATCGACAAAAAATAAATTTATGGACCATTTAAAAACACAATATAAGAGAAAGACAGTTAAACTTTCCCTATAGTGGAAATGACTTTTTCTTTGTCATTTGACTGACATGCACCCTCAATCTTTGAATCAAGAATCAAGACAAAAAGCTTTTTGGTTTTTCTTTACCTGTTGTGGTTGTTGTGGTTGTTGTGGTAGCGGTGGTGGTTGTCATTGTCACTAAGGGAAAAGGGAATCAACGTTAGACATCAATATAAATATGAGACAACAAGTATTATATTTTAATTCCCTTCAGTGAACATCAAATTGCTTTTTTTCTGTCTAGGTATCTTAGAATATCAAATAAAATACACTTATACTAAAGCAGTTAAATCTTCCATCCATTCATCCATTGTCTAACCACTTTATTCAATACAGGGTCGCAGGGGAGTCAGAGAATATACAGTACTGGCAAAAAATGAGCACAAGGCATGAAACACCCTAAATGCAGGGCTGATAAATCAATAGAGGGCAAATTCTCATTTACAATATTGACCAGGAGAGTATCCATTTATACAGCAAGGGATTTAATGGATCAATTTGAATAAAGTACTTTGCTTAAGGGAATAACAGCATCTCCCCTCTGATTTGAACCCACAACCTACAATGTACCAGTTAGATGTCCAGAGCCTTAACTAAGATCATAAAACAATTATGCCTGTACTGAGAGATTCAAAAGATAGGTTTCCTGACAACTCTGACAGCAAGCACAGCTTGCCTGTTAGCAGTGGTCTCCACTCCTAGACCTAGAGGCCCAAAGCCTACATCTTTTCAGTCTACGTGAGCTCTTAAAATACCCTGAATCAGCTTATTACTGGCTTAATTAGAGCAGTTTAACAGTTTCTCCTAGCTCTCAAGTTGCTGGTGTTCCAAAGAGATCTGGAAAGCCCTCAGACACCAAGATCCTCCAGGACCGGGATTGAGGGCTTGTGCTTCACAAGTTTGGGCAGGGGGGCTCACAAGAGGTGTGATAACGCTGTTTCTGTGAGGGGAACGCAGAAAGTTCTCCTGGCTCACTGCAAGACCTGTGCTGCAACTGCTTTTAGCATGCACACCACTGCTTCCTTGACAGACAAATTCACAACAAAGAATACCGGTCAGGCTTGCAATTGATTTCTGTTTCCTAAGAGACAGATGTCCTGTCCAGTGTGACACTGTCATGATAACGTGGAAGCACAGGTAACAGAAACAACTGCACTACCAACCTCTCTTCCTTACAGTGAGCCACAGTGTATCTCATGAGTTTGTCTCATAACTAATGTGCTTGAGTCCCATAACAAAGAATCCAATGAATAGATGCCTTACAGCACAGATACCCTCATGTTGTCTAATTCTTACTTATGAACTGAGTCCGGTTTGAAAAGAAGTTCTGTCTTCTGTAAGAGGGACAGTAATGCTTGTAGTCACCATTAAAAAAACTAATATTCCATGTTTGAATTGTATGCAACATTTTTGTTTTAAAAGAATAGAAGACAATTGCAAAGAAAGAACAACTGAAACCTTTTTCATAGTTTGCAAAAACATTAAACTTAATTAAGTTACAATAATTCATTGCAAATATCCTTTTGCACCTCACTGAACCACAAAACAGCTTACACAATATTTAAACATTCTTATGAGTTTTTATAATAGGAAGAAAAGCAATTTAAGCTTTGGATTTGGGTATTACAGAAGAAAAGAAAAGATTATTTCTTACATGTTGTCTCCAGAGCAGCCACAGCATCACTTTCTGTTTCATCTCTGAAAACAGCGGACAGCGACACCTCATATTCAGTTGTTGGCAGCAAGTTGTTCAAGACGTAGGTATTCGAATATCCATTTAAAAGCATCTGTAACAGACAAGTATAAAAGTAATTAATTTATCATCTAATTTTAACACCACTGAAGAACAGTTCAGCAGAAATGCTACAAAGCCAAACAGCAGTGGGGTTTTTAGGGTGTGACTCCTCATATTCAAACCTCATACTCTATCTAGAGGTGTTCCCCAAGGCCTGGCACTGAGACTGCTATGTTTCTCTCACCACACCACACACTGCTTTACCTTATGCTCTCCTGAGACGTCTTGCACCACTCTTGAAGCACAGAACAGCTTCCTGACAAATGACTTCACATGACATTCACATGTCAAAAATGTCTTCACACATATCAACAGTAGCTTCAACTAAGGCATTACTAGATGATTGTAGCTGCTTTGTTATTGTATCTAATAAACTAATTAAACATCCCCTTTTCTTCTTCTTCACTGACTTCTACTGAGAAATCCCTTTCTACAGTACGTCCCTATAAATCTGTCCTTTCTGGTCTGCTGGGAACCCTGGTGTTACCCTCAATTCATCTCTCTCTTACTCTCAATACAGAACTTTCCAGGAAACTTGTCTACATTTCCCATCTTGATTGCCTTAATCTGAAAATTAAATACTTCTCACATTAGGGTGGAAAAAAATACCAGAGATCTCAACAGCAGTACATGAAGTGGTAGACATGGCTAAAGCTTGCTTTCTTAGTTTAAACAAAAGCCTACTAGAGGGGATGTCTGTATAGATGAAGTCTAAACAAACAAGATAATCATGATTCTAATATACATAGACTTTGAAGTATATTTTGAAACTGTGCAGGTAGAGTTTCAGAACAAGAGACTATAATTAATTGATACAGAATACCATTAGAATGAGATAGCAGAGAATGGATGGCTACAGTTTAAAGCTGAAGCACACAATACAAATCAAAGGGTAGTCACTTAAAGGGTTTCATTAATCAGTTAAGATACATATATGGAAAAATAATACACTTTAAAAAAATGTAAAAAAAATAAGAGAATCCTGTTCAACAAAAGGAGCACATGTGCAGGTAAAAAAAAAAGGATATTAAAGAATATATCAATGGAGGCTAAATTAAATAATACAAGATTTTTCAAATTACAACAGCAAAGAAATGGTTAATTCCTTTGCTTTTACAAAAAACAAAGGTCTATATTAAAAAAGATCAATAAATATCACATTATCGTATGAAGTAGAAATTGTAATATTTTGGGGTACTACTCACAAACATAGAAAACATGAGATGAAAAATAAATGAAATGACTGACATATTAAATGAATAGTTCACTGAGGTTTTTACCAAGATAGAAAATGGCAACATACCTCAGGCTGAGGAAACAAAAGGTTCCTATTAAATAATATTAGAACAGAAGAAGTACTAGAAGCACATGATAAATACGTCTAAAGATTTGATGGTATTGTCTTGTTACAGTAAATGGGGTCAGCCTAGTCTCAGCTGGGATTTGCTTGTTTGCATTTCCCATCTTGATTGCCTTATTCTGAAGGCCTGAGACAAAGGGTATTGTACTGCTGTATTTATGCAACTGTCCTTGGGTCATGAGATACGTAAACATGGAGGAAAACACAGATGATTACAACAAGCTAATAATTAACTTGGGTAAAACTAATTCGGTGCTTAATTATTAAATCAGCCATATTAAAACACAAGTGTTCAAGAGCAACCAAAACATTCTTAGTGAGGCCATTACGGCAGTCTCCCTGAGGGAGGATTAAGGTCACAGGATAAATACAGAAAGGGGAGGAAAACAAAGCTAGGACTGGAAGAAGAACAGATATTATCATCATCCATCCATCATCCTTATCTTCATCAGAAAGCCATGTGAGGACGCCTCTTTCCAATCAGATTCGAAATCAGATTCCATCCAGGTATTCTGAATGTTGAAAGAGTACTGGAGTCGAAACCTTACTACCTTATTTATTTAGAAATTCTAAAATTCCAAAATATTTGAACACTGTGGATTGTGGAATCCGTAGACCAAAAACCTCTCTTCTATATTTAGTGTTAGATCGGCTGTTTCAGAAAATGGTTCCCATTCATTTGTGAGAATCAATTTAGAGAGAGAGAGAGACTGAGTTCTGGTTAGGATCTGTTTTATGTATTTGGATGTGGGTGCTGTAAGTGTTGTGTGTATTAAGATTATAAAGGGAGAATTCTGTATATACTATACGTCTTTAAGGGGTAATTGTATAGTGTATCTGTTGCATGTTAGTGTTAAGCATCATTAATCAATATTTCTTTATCTAAGTTTGGGCCTGATTTTTACTCTGTTATCAAGCTCTTCCAGAGAACAAATAACATGTGTTACTGAATGATCAGTAAACCCTGACTATGTAGGGGTGAGATTCCATCCACCCGTCTTCTATCCACTTCACCCTATTCAGGGTTGTGGAGGAGCTGAAGCCTATCCCAGAAACCAGCTGGCACAAGGCAGGATAGACCTTGGGTGCGATGCCAGCAAATTTCGGTGCAGGCACATAGAAACAAACACAGGCACTTGCAAACTCACGCCGAGGGACGTTTGTCCCAGAAGCCAATTAACCCACCAGTATGTTTTTGACTGTGGGTGGAAACCCAAGTGAATATGGGGAGAACATACAAACCCCTCACTGATAACACCTAAGTTTGAAATTGAATCCAGGGCCCCAACACTATGAGGCAGTAATGCTGACCACTGAGCCACCATGCTGCCTTCTAGCTTCAAATCTTTTTTGAAAACATATTAAGTACATTTTCGTGTAAAAGGCAAATTTATAATGTACCTCCCTTAATAGGGTACACAATAACACATACTGTACTAGCAGTCAGGTATTGGTCCACATTCTGAAATTATTATCTGTGCTATTATTTGGACACAATAAAACAGATAATAAAATGTAAGTAGAACAGAACAGATTAAAAAATGATATAAAAGATAATAACTGACCTCTTTTGTTTCCCCATCTGTCATAGAAGTCCAGGAAAGTCTATATAGGACAACATCAGACGCTGGATGCTCCCACCTCACTCTGAAACTGTTAGTGGATACTTCACTAGTTTCCAGATTGAGTGGGGTTGGCACAGGCTCTACAAAAAGAGAATTATCTTAACTGCATTATACACAGAGGCAAAGAGAATGTATATGGTGAATGCACAAGAGCATTTACAGTACAAAGCTGTGGATGAAATCTAGACATCTTCATGCAACCTGAGACAATTATTATTATTAAAATGTTTGGATAGTCCTGTCTGATGATTTTGGTGATACCAGTTCTCAGAAGCACAATTTCTTTCCTGATGATTTGGCTCACATACGACGAGAAAAAAAAGCATCAAAATCAAGCCGCTGGACTTGAATGATATGATATACAGTAGATGAAGCCAGGCCTGACTGGTTTAACTTATAGTATGCATCACAACAACAAAATCAAGCTTACTGGTGGTGAAACTTCCCGTCAGCGGCTCCGATTGTCCCTCGTCATAGATGGCAAAAATGGCGACTGTATATTCTGTAAGGGACGTCAAGTTCCTCAGTACATGCGATGTAACCTCGCCAACTTCGACCTAATTCAAAGAAAGGAAACATCAGTGCTGTATTATAATACTGTACATTATTGATGTTCAGCTGAAAAACATTGCTCCAGTTATTTCTACTGTCGTCTACCATTAATTTCATAACGGAGCAGACAGGATTGTCATTGTAAAAACGACATTTTAAATTGAAAGTATTTTTAAATTGTGCATAACACCATAAAAAATGTCATTTTTATATCACATAATTCAATTGTGCAGTAAACTGGTTTCTTAGTTATTAAAAGAATGTCATATTTCTCACTCAGAGGTTTGTGCTTTCAAGGTTAAAGGACCCAAGCAAAACTGTATGTTAAAATAGTTTATCGTCACCAGTCCAAGATAGAGAATTTTGCATTGCTGTACATAATACTGATTTCTTTTAATTTGGTCTCTCAAAGAATTTGTTCTCCAAAAGATTTTTGAAGGTGTATTTATTTTGCAGACGTACCTCATTTGTTTGCACTCCATCAGTTTTTACATACATGATGCGATACCCCCGTGCTTTCTTAGAGGCAGCATCCCATTTGAGCCTGGCAGAGCTGTGGTCTACATTGGAGAACTCCAGGTTCCTTGGTGGGATCAGTGGTACTGTAAATGGGGCACTTTCGTTAAAACAAGGGAGACTTTTATGTACAATTATAGCTTTTTGCAAAATGGGCTGTAATCTTGGCTATAAAAAGAAATCAGATTAAGTTCTGTTCATTTCTGCTATGCATATATGGATGCATAGTTCATTCAAGTTAACAAATTTCAACTGAACTCCTGAGAAACTAAACAAACAGTTCACTGAACTGCACTTAAGTACACAAAAGTGAGGAAAAAACAGAAGCTGATCGTGCTGTTAGTCTGTATCAGGCCACTTTTCCTCCACACCCAGCCCACTCCTACCACAAACACCAGGATCTAAAAAATCATAGGAATAAAAGTATGAATTCAAGTACAGAATATCAAAAAAGTACATTTCACGATACTTGGAAGTTCTTTGTTGAATGAAGGTAACCTATATTCTCAAGTTTTACACAGTATTTTAAGTTTGTATATATTTTTTATTTTTTTGTAATGAAGTTCTTTTAATTAAAAATGCATAAATGTGGTGTAGCTACCTCTTTTGGAAGGATTTCTATTCTGGAAGGTATTATAACAGTAAATTATAACTGTAATGATAAAGCTTATAACAAATAATAAATGCAAGAAAAGCCTGCTGCTTCCTTTGCAGAACTGAAGATATCATTTTCAGTTATCCATTATCCATTATCAGAAAGGAAGTGTTGCCACAATATAATTCCACAAGCACAGGGCCAAGGGCAAAAAGCACATCGAAGAGTACGCAAGAACACAATTTAGCGAAAGCCAATTCCTATAACCCAGCACATAATACGCCTCTGGAAGACAGGAGCAAACCACACCACCCTATTGAAACCCCACAAAGACATGGGAGAGCAGGCAGACTCCACAAGGAAGGGCCCCTCAGGCAGGAATCAAACCCCGGAGACAATCTGCAAAGTAACTGTTACGAAACACTTACATGTCGTTTCTTGATTTGTCACAGGATCGCTGGCTTCTTCACCAAACATTGCATACACTGTCACAGTGTATTCCGTTTCAGGAGTCAGCCCCTCCAGTTCTATATCATTAACAGATTCTGCAACTTTCACCTGTTCAGACACATAAATTCTACTAACATCTGACAGTAACGGGGCATACATACAACAGTTAATAAAAACCAATATCAGTGTTCATAACTGCTAAGATTGACTGTAATCAATATCAAAACACAAATTTATCATGTCAGTTTCAGTTTAGTTGAGTATAATTGAGGCAATGTCTGCAATCTGCTACATTTCTAAGTCTCAAACTCTCTGTGTCAGCAATTCCATTTTCAGTGTAAAATGCAGGAGCAGACATCTCAAAGAGATTGAAAGGAGTGCAGTGCTGACAACTTGGAAAAAACAGAATCACTGATTTTTTAGCCATGTCTTTCACTTGAATTGTTCAGTTTTCCACTAGTGTTATAAAAAGAGCCTGAATCTTTGAGGTATGGTAACAAGCACTGGACGAATTGTTCACCACTTCAACTAGCATGCCGGTCATAAATATTAGCGGATGGTTGCTGTGGTATATACGAGCAGCACAGCTTTGGGTTTGAAGCTGCTAAAGTGACTGTGACAAAAGTAAGACCTGTCATGGGAAAAACTAGAAAAACTAAACCATTATCTCATGAGCATGTTGCAATCTTCCAACAAATTCTAATTCTCCTAACAAAGTAGATATTATATATGTCATAATATTCCAAATAATATTTTAATAATAATAAACTACAGCCACTTGTACACAACATGAGTATTCTGTATCCAGTTCCAGGAGTTTCTGGATTCTGGTCATGTAATAAACCACGAGGCCAGTAATAACAGCCCATAAACTCTGTCGGCTCTCCTTGAGCCAAGTCCTGCTGCTTAAACAACACCAAGAGAACGCAAGGCTTTTAAGAACCTTTAACAAAGTGTCCCAGCACATAAGGAATGAGAGATCCAGTGACTCCAACAAGCAAGGATTGCTCATGGCAACTGTGCTACAAAAAGAGCAACCTGACCTCCTTACCTCCTTTTCATCTGCCACATCCGCCTCTGTCAGTGGGGCGTAAAGTATCATGTAACCAGAGGCCCCCTCTACACCTCTCCACCTGGCCCTCATGGTGCTGTGAGTGACATCATACAGCTGCAGGTCATTCACCATGGGCAGGGCCACTGAAAAACAAGACGATCGCTTTCACTTTCTTAGACAACTTAAAAAGGTTAACATTCCCCTTCCACAATACCGGGACGACCGTCTGCTTTGCTGGGTTTGCATGGAATAAAGCAACCAAAATGGTTTCAAGAATGTCAGTACCTGAACCATCAATAGATACCTACCTGTATGTTTCAGATCAGGTTAATGCAAAATAATTGTCTCTTCCAAGTAATAAACTGCTACAGTATATTGATTTTCTACTAAAGTATTTGTAAGATGCAGAATTTACAAGGGAGATAGCCACAAGAAATTAGGTTATACAAAGCTATAACCTTCATTTTCTTCAAATGTACCTATCCTGCTGTGGAGAAAAAAAATAATACTAATTGCTGTTAATTTCTCCGACACTCACATGTTGTCTCACTGCCCCTGAGTCCTTCACTGGCAGCACTGGTGTACACTGCAAACACAGCAATCTGGTATTCTGTCAAGGAGTTCAGGTACTGCAACACTACCGTATTCTCACTCCCATCAACCACTGCCTGGAAAACAAGCACAGCACAGGCTCATTGGGTGCTAATCCATACGCTGAAAAAGCAGAAACATTCAAACTTTCAGGGATATTCACACCCATCAACAAACACAGGAGACAATTTGCATAAGAGTGTGAGCTACTAAAATGGCAACAAAACTATATCTTTGGCAATGGCTTCTCGTGTTTTTTCATTTATGATGTGCAATAATTTGATATCTGTGAACTGATGCCTCTATTAAAACACTCGCATGCCATATTCATCTTGTAAAGGCTGCTATTGTGTTTGTCCATTCAAGGACCACTGCAGGACCAATATGTGAATATGCCCTCCCAGCTGCACTGATTAACATTAAGAGAGACAAAGAAATGAGCAATAGTTAGTCAAGAGCACACTTCCACCTTTAACACCTTTCAAAAGCTCATTTCTAGGAAGCACGCTGGAGGAGACAGATGTGATCGATGACATGAGGCTCCACGCTGGCTGGCTCATTACATATCAAGTCATTAGTTTCACCTCTTCTGGCTGTCCTCCCTGGGTGGGGTAGTACACAACTCTGTACTTCTCCACTTTCCCAGGCGCATGGGTCCAGGTCACTCGGAAACTCCTGGCCGTCACTTCAGATGTCACCAGATTCTGGGGGGCTCCCAGCGACGCCTGGCCACCAGACACCCCTGAAATTCAATTTCAACACCACTTTGAATGGCTGTTTTCTTTTAAAATACTATCAGAAATGCTGAAAGACTTTACTTATTGCAAAGCTCAATCAGATGAACTAGGCAAAAGAAAGAAAATAAACTTGAACTTGCTTTTATTATTATACCTACCATACTCCTCCTTACAGAACTTTCCACGCTAAGAGATATATAAAAGTTTATCAATTGTACATTTATTTTAGACGCTGTTTTTCTGTTATCAATGCTTGTTTTTCTGGACCTCTAAATATTTTGTTTTTAATGTGCAGAGCCATGTGAAGGTTGTTCCTCATGAAAAGAGAAAATAAAGTGTGATTAACTGCTTGACTGAGGTCATATATTCTCTGAGTCAGTTATTACATCCTTGCTAGCCTAAAGCATCAATATAATATAATGTACTGTTCCCTTCCATTCTTAAAAATAAAAAGGAAGTTATTTGAATTGCACCAATCTCCTTTCAAAGTGTTTCTTGTCGTATACCTTTAATTTCCTTGTCCTGTTCTTCGACACGGTCACAGACTGTTTTGGTCAGGCTTTCCACGATGGAGCTCATGATGTTGAAGTCAGCAACATTGTAGACGTGGGTTTCATCAGGGTCGGAGGCAATGGCCTTCAGCTCATTCTCATCTGCGTTCTTTACGCCTTTAAATTAAACACCGCCCATCACATGGTTGTCTTTTGTTATAACGCTACAAGAAGGTACATCTCAGGTTTTCTACTTAGAACGAAGGGTTAGAATGAAAACCCCTCAGAAAACACAAAGAAAATCAATACACTGTGTCCCCTTAGTCCTACTGTACATTGGCGTGTTAAGTTGTGTACTGTACTTAAAATTAAATACATATATACTGTATCTATCTATATATCTGGGGGCAGCACAGCATAGTGGGTAAAAACTGGACTCATAATTGATAGGCTGTGAGTTGAAGTCCGCACTGCAGATACTGCGGCTGTATCCTTGAGTGAGGTTCTATACCCCAGTAGCTCCACT
Organism: Lepisosteus oculatus; assembly: GCF_040954835.1. Lineage (NCBI taxonomy): Eukaryota > Metazoa > Chordata > Actinopteri > Semionotiformes > Lepisosteidae > Lepisosteus > Lepisosteus oculatus. The sequence goes on from NC_090705.1 coordinate 11,227,688, forward strand.
CCACCCAGCTGTATACTGTAAGTGGGGGATCCGCACTCCAGTGGGGTATAGGGGCTACCCCTGTGATGTATAGGCATCCCATTTAGGGGAGCACACTTACAAGCACTCTAGCCTGCTTAACACTACAGAAACCAGGATGAGCTCTGGCCACGATACATCCACAAATAATTAACACAGGTACTGCAGTAGATAGTTTCTGGTAAAGTGCTTTAAAATATAAAAAGTCCACGTATTTCAAGAAAGAATGAGGTCTCTATCCTTACCAATGGCAAAAAGTTCAATCCCAGCATCTCTAAGGCTTCGGGCTGGTGGAATAACATCATCCTGAGACTTGCCATCAGTGATGAGGATACCGATTTTAGGAACTCCAGGCCTAGATCCAGACTCAGGCTTGAAGCTGTTCTCCAAAATGTATGTCAGCGCAAGACCTAAAATGTTTTTTTGTGCTTTAGTTTTCAATGGAAAAGAGTGATTTACACATATACTGTAGAATAATTTTAATAAGGGAAAGATAATGTATCCTAAAAAACAGATTTAAAATGCTAATCAAATTACAATTTCATTTTAAAATACTTGTTATTACAGTTAATATGGTTACTATCATAAAAAGGCAAAGAACTGTACAGGTGTACACAGGTAGACACTTCATAGATCATTATGTCTCTAAAATTACAGAGATCACTCAATTGCAGCATGAAAATATTTCTCCTAAAATATAATGCTGAGCATAACTTCAATCTCAGTGATAGATTAACACTTAAGATAGATTTTTAAAAACCCAACACACAAAAGATAAAATAAAAAAACATCATAAAATGTAACTTTTTAAAAAGGAAAAAAGTGACAGTGTAATAATTTTGTGACCTGTTAGGGTGTTTCCTCCTTTGTATGGAAGATTCTTCACTGCATCAATCACAGCATCTTTTGTGTTGTACGCATTGAGGTGCCACTCAATTCTTGGATCACCGCTGTACTGAGCAAGACCTTACCAGAAGTCAAACAAAACAAAAAAAGTACTCCACCGTTTTCCATTAAAATAAAGAAAATAATTGCTTTGTTATAATGTTTGCTTAATTGCTTTGTTATAAGAGCCAAGAAGTATAAATATCCCTATACATTAGGTCATGTTGCAGGCTTAAATATGCTCATGCTGGAAAGATAGAAATGTTTATCATTTTTATTCGTGTTGTTGCAGAACATATACTGTAGCAGTAAGTAAAATTTAATTAGAATAAGTAGCCGAGACTAGATGTCTATCATTCAGAAAATGTATTGCCTTTAGTTTTCTATCTTTTAGACTCGTCTACTTTTGCCAATGTAAATCTACAAATTTTCCTCACTTGAGCCTTGAATACGGTAACTGCACGAATACCATGGTTGTGAACTACGAACAGCTGCTGCCTTCCAATGTCTCAAGTCTCAGAATCTGTAACACACACAAATAAAGGACCTCTCAGTGTGACTCACCTATTCGGGTTTTGTCGGAGCCCACACTGAAGGCGCTCACCAGGTTTTCCAAGAACATGCGAACCAGTCGGAAGTTTATCCTGCCGATACTCCACGAGCCATCCACAAGTATGACAATGTCTGCAATAGCTGGAGTCTTGCAAACGAACTGAGAGTCTGCAAACAACAAACAGAGCAAACTGTGAATACTTCAATCTAAGAAAAGCTATTTTTTGAATCGTGTTTTTGTTTGCTGCATTTTAGCTGATGAAAAAAATACTTCTTACTGATGATCTCTGTATTTTTCTATGGTTTCTCAGTGTAGTCTGACAGCAGAGAATTTATTGGCTAGTTGTCTAAGACATTGAGGGATAGCCAAGTGAAATATTAATTTAACAATTTTGTTAAAAATCTTTCCAAATCAAAGATTCTCATGGACAAAACGTGGTGTTATGGACAAAGTATCATCATAAACTTTTAACCACGAAGCAGACAACCGTGTTTTAATTATTCAGCACATTTGCACTGGTGTGTTTAAAGATACTTTGCAAATTTAGAAATTTGTTCTTCAGAATGAGGAAATTCTTCATGTATAATTTATGCCATTATTCTTGAATCCATCAGACATAAAAAATGAATGAATTAAGCTTTTAAATAGACGTAAATATGATTAAAGTTAAAGTTACAGTTATCATATGCAGAAGTAGAATTCACCACCACCATTTCATACTATTAATACATTTTAAAGAATTTTGATGTGCAGACTGGATTCAAAGCACTTATTAGTATAAACAATAAAACATTAATTTCATGTTTTTCAACTGACAACTAAAATTTAAGATATCCGATTTTCAGTTTGGGGAATTCTTAAAACACTGTCTCAAAGAGTGTTAGGGATTATAAAGTTATACAGTCAAGCTAAGTCACAAACCCTAGAACCAACTAAATAACACCACCATATTTTAGACAGGGTGCCTAACTTGATGTTAAACCTCTAGAGCCCTGACAAACAATTAAGGAATTTAAAACAATTTTGATTGTCTTCTGCACCTCAATGTTTTTTTTCCCAAAGGTTTTTTCCTCAAGGTTTTGTTTTTCTTTAAAAAAAGCTCCTGTGGGTGGCACAGACTAAGGAAATCAATTCTGCATGGCAGGAAAGGCTAGCGAAGTAATCTCATTTAAAGGGAGAATGGACCATTAGGTTTCAAAGGAAGGAAACGAGCACTTTTCCATCCACCTCACAAGATAAACTTTACAGAGTCCTGTAGGATTACGCACAAATTTCAGTAAAATCGCCATCGTCTTACACAGCTGTGAAGGAAAAAGGAATCACAATTTTTGCAGAACCTTTAAATGACGACAGATACAACAACAAAAGCGTTTGCTTTATAATTACACTTTTCAGCTCTTTCCATTCCATTTAAAGCTAATAGTGCTCCTGGGAAAGGCAATAACCACAAGGCACACACTCAGATACTAAAACAGTCATGCAACAATGCAACAAAACCAGTAATTAAACACAATTTCATTATGGTTGGATTGCAAGTAAGTAGTAAAATCTTCAAATCTCTTGAAGACAGCAGGCTTGTACAATAATTGGACTTTTGTTGAATTCACAATTTTGTTGAAAAAAAATGAAGTTATTTTTCTGACATTTAATTACATCATTATGTGTTTCATGTCTGTATCCTGTTCAAAACTGACAAATGAACATGATTTGAGTCTAGGTTCCAGGTCCCAAGCACTCAATCTTCCATAATCCCTTTCTTGTTGATTTACTGCAGCAGGGAGCTTCTAGCTTGGTGAGAATGTTGCAGAGTCTGTCCTCATTCAACATACAGTCACAGGTGATGTGAATTATAAAATGATGAGTTTTCTGTGGATTCCTCTCACCACCCCTGAGTTTTCAATAATAAATCTTCACAGAGTTTCCTTGTATTACCTAACTGGGGAAAAAAACATATAAGAAGCAGATGAGTGTAGAAACACAAAATGGTGAAAAATATAATTCTACCACATTGCATTTTACAATCTGTATTTTGTATTTTAACAATCTGAGACTTTCCTAACCACAAAGTCACACAAAGTAAATAAAGCCATCTTTAAATCTGACAAATACACCTATTCAAATACCTGTTAACACAACAGTGATTTTTCTCACTGTTGGAATGATTTATTTTAAATTTTGACCTCAGCATTACAGCACTCAACTAGGTGACAAATCCATAAACCTAGCTGTGGTTAACAGCAAACAGATGTCAAACAATGCACCTTTGCACGACTCTAAATCAAAATTTGTCTTTCTCAGACTAGTTAATAAATTATTTCAAGGCTTTAAAATCATTTATTATAATTATAAATATATGTACTTTATAATGTTTTAATATAAATAACTGTTGTTAATAAAATATGTTTGAAAAGTAAAGAAAACTTGTTGGTTATTTTTCTTGTTTTGTTGATGTAGTTTTATAGGATGGAGAGGAAACTTCAATCAAGAAAATATGAAATTGACAGGGTTTGCCACAAATACATTTGTGTGCAAGTTCTACTGGTATGCATCACACCAAACTACTAAATTACTTAAATAATCCGTCAGTAAGTGACACACAGATATTTGGTGCTTTCAAACAAAGCGATTAAGTGAACTATACTGTTGAGTTATTACAAGATGTCATTACTTGTGCACCTTGCATGTACTATACAGTCCAAAATAAAAACTGGGTTATGAATATCTAATAATAATTTATATATTTCAATTGGGAATGATATACATCTAAATGTAACTTAACATGTTAACGTTACACTTAACATAAGAAACAGTTTAACTGAACAAAAACAAAAAAACTTGACAAATACATAAACAAAACCAATAAACTGCAAAGGAAAAATAATCACGTACAGAAAAAAAAACCTGAAACACTTTTGGTGTTTAGGGACATGGTCTTTCTTTTCCTTATTTCAGAATTTCCAGTAAAATTTTAATATATTATATTAAATTGTAATTCTATTTAATTCAGTCTAATGCACACAAGAACAAACATTTAAGTCTAATTTGTTGTCACTGCTGTACCTCATGTTATTAAGACAGTTAAGATAAAAAGTAATTTTCAGCAAATTTAACTTATTGATAATGTCTGAGGATGAGTCAATTCTACATATAAACACCAACCCGTACATTCAGATCTTTAAGCAATCAGAGGTACATTTAAAATTGTTATGAACCACACAGAAGACAGGAACAAGTGTTACAAACTAATGTAAGTATAGAAAAAATTAAATCACTTGGCAGTAACTCAGAAAATGTCATCCTGAAATATAAAGCGAGTAATTATCAGTTAATAAAACCGGAACCAGATCCAAACTTTAACTCCTTGTACTGTAATTCAAATGGCCATCAATCCACACAAGTGTATTAAACATTCAGTCCTTTATTAAGCAGTAGATCTACCACTTCCTAAAGAGCTTGAAACTACACTTAAAAGGAAATTGCTTCCTTAAAAGGAAAAAAAAACCCAATAAACTGTGAAGAAAAAACAGCTTCAAAGAAAGCAGTTCACATGAATACTCTTCAGGCTTCTGTCATGGTCTAATTTTTAGATCACTAGATTAAAGTTACTGGAGTTTACTCTTGCTCTGGAGTCAATTGAATAACTCCACCCCATTTGAGTTCAGATTGAAAGAACAGCTTAGAGCTTTCGAACTGTTAATAGCAGGGCTGGTCAACACATCAAACAGAGCTGGGTGGACAGAAGTCTTCAATGAGAAAAATTCCATTAAGTTGGGAAAACAGAGATTAGTGTGAGCCCTGCGGGCTTTGTATACCACATTTAAAGACTGCTCAAGACTGGTCATCCGTTGTAAAGCACAAGTACCCTGCATTCAGATCCTTGCAAGGGTTAATGTTCTGGAAATTTTCCCATGCAAGTAGTGTTTACATCCAGGAATCTGACCCTATAAAGTAATAAAATGCCAAGAGAATAGCAACAATTGTTACTGCTTCCATCTTATTTTGTATTGTTTTTTTATTCTTTTGAAAGACACAGATAATTAAATGATTATTATAGTGCTAACATTTTTGGTTTTCTGTCAATTTTAAGTGGCATTTTTTATTTTTGCTTTAAGATAAGATCCCTTTAGTGGCCATATACAATTTCTTGTATAAGAAGTTTGTATTTTTTCACATACCCCAACTTTCTCTGCATGAGACACACAGACAGGGAGAAAAGCTTGGGGTCAGAGCGCAGGGTCAGTCACTTATACAGCACCCCTGGAGCAGTTGGGGTTAAGGGCATTGCTCAGGGACCCAACAAAATAGGATTCCTCTGTCGGCCGTGGGATACAAACCAGTAACCTTCCAGCCACTTTAGAAAGGAGCCCGAAAAGAGACATCCCTTAAGGAGACTGAAAAAGAAATATGCGTGGAACATCTTTATAAAGTTCTTCATAGACTTGTGCTTATAGTCAAAATAGACACTAGAGCCCTGGCATCATTTCTCCTCTATCACTGGTAATCACCTCCCATTCTGCAGTAGGAGCGTTGGATAGCCAAAATCCATACATTTTCCACTATATAAACTGAAATGTATTTGTGCATGATTTAGAACAGTACAAGTCAAGCAATGTACCGAGTGGCAAAGTGCTACTGAATACATTGCAACATGTGGGGGTTCTGTACTAGGTAAGATTTAAAACAAAAAAGATAAAAGCAAAAATGACAAAAACCTCTCAGAAAATATGTTGACAGAGTTGAATCTGAAGACTCTAGGGCAATAACCCTCAGCTACAGTACAAGTATACTGGTATATTATCTACATTTCATGGATTAAGCATTGGATTCCTCCCACTGATGTTGGTTTCTACCCACAAAACTGTCTATTTTGTTTGCAAGAATGCCATTACTCCATTCAATGGTGCTTTAGTAAGCAAGCATTAGGCTATCAGATTATATTTCTCATTGTAGCAGTCTATTTGCTGAGCAACTCCCAAAAATAAACAAAATGCCTCAGGATTTTTCCTGCTCAAGATTAATGTACATCCTAACTGATGTCTGCTTAATGCCAATGAATTCAAACACAAACATGCTAGAAAAAAAACATAAAAGATAATTACATTACTAAGACCACATGAACAATAAGGAACCAGAATAGGTATAGCATTTAAGCATGTTTTCGCACATGAACTGTGTGTAAAACTGTAAAATTAACTCTGTGCTCACAGCAAACATATGCAAAGCCTCAGTTTCCAAAGAGAAAGTCTGATATTCACAAGAAATTGTTTCATATCAACTGACTTTCAAAAACCTGAATAATAGTCACTGACAATAAAAGAAGATGCCATAAAGGTTATCCATGAAACATTAATGAGTGTCTCTTTATACTTCCCTCATCTTTACAGAAATATTCCCTGCTGACTCTGGCATATACTAATGCACTGATGCAGATATAAATGAATTGGAATCTGCACAGTGATTCTGAAATAAGTGTAAATGTGGCTGAAGCTGTAGTCTGAGATGTTTGAATGAGAAAGACTTTCTAATAAGCATGACTCCAACATGAACTGTGGAGATGAAAGAGAAAGCAAAATAAATAACAATGAAGGACACAAGTTTGAGAGTATCCATAGAATAAGCTTTCTTTCTTCTTCTGGGCAAAATGGATACATAGACCTTTGAAAGGAACTACAGGAAGTTTTCAGGTTCTGTTTCATCTTTCTTGAGAAATACACAATCAGAATGAACGCTAGATAACCACATGTTTACCATCAACATTGTGTAATTTAATACAATATTTAATATTATCCTTTATGCACTCATGAAGACTGTCTGGGGTTAAACAAGCTGTCCTGAATCTGTGACTTCCAACATATTTCTTCCCTTATGGAAAATCCATCAGGTGTTGCATTCCTTCTTTGCTTCGAAATGGTCCTGTCAAATTTTAAAATTCATCGATGGTACATTTACTCTACTTAATCATACAAAGCAAGGAATTGTTGCCCATTAAGTCCAGGGCTATCCATAATTTTTATTTTATTAAAAATTGCCAGAAATGCCTGATTTATAGTAGAATATTACCTATTTATGACTTACATTGTAACAGTTATATTTATTTTCTAATGTAGTTCTTAGAGGTTTATACTGTAGTGAAATAACAGCAGCAACAGCAATCATACACACTGATATCTCAAAACACTAAAAACGGACACTCTACAGTAAAAAAGTGCTCTGGTCACAATCTAAATTTCTACTACATAGTGCTGGACTTTGTCCAGGTAATACAGCAATTAATAGCAAAATTAGTTCCTAGACTCTGTATCCTGTAAATGTGTGGAATATAGCATTGAGATTAAACACAGCTGTTTTTTGGTTGATGAGTTTCTCAGCACTGTATATATGCAGCACTGTATTTAGGAATGCTTTCAGATACTATGTGAAACCTTCAATCTTTGATTTGATCACAATGATATGGAAAAAAAGGAGAACTCTGTGCTAGTGCACAGGAGTACATTAGAAAATAGTTAAAGAAAATTAGTATTATGATGATAGATTTAGAGAAACTGCAGAAGAACTAATAAGGTAATGTAGTTTACAATATGTCAGTGGAAATTTATCATCTTTACTTTCTCAGTAATTAAAAGACTGTAATGTATGTTCATATTTCGATATGTTGTATACTGCAAATTAAAAATATATATATTGTTAAAATTTTAGAAGATTTAAATCCTGTTTTATTCAATATGATTTTTAAATGTAGGAAATAATAATTGTATTTACAGACTTTTAATATGTTTGGTGCATTACTTCAAGTGACATTCAGTTTGCTCTTATTCTCTTACTAAATTTGCCTTTTGGTTTTTTAAATAACCAGAAAAAAATGTGATGATGGTTAAAAGGAATCCAACTGAAATCTCATGAATTTCCTGTATGGGCTTTACCAAATTGTTTTAGTATGTCTTTGTTCTGTATTTGTTCTCTTTGTTCAAATTAAAAATGTAAGGATTTTTTTTTCAATGATTACCTCAGAGTAGCTCAATGATTAGTTAAATGTTTTACTCTTAATTTTCCACATTAATCATTCTACTGCTACAAAGTCTGTTCATGACAGCTGTTGTACATAATTGTAATCAACCAAAAGCCCCACATCTTATTTTACATTTTAATACTTACTGCACACACATACTGTGCATCCAGAATAAGTGTTCTAAGAAGATGTGTAAACATATACAGTAATTCAACAAAGATAAGCAAATGTAGAAGGAATAACATTCACATGTTATGTGTGTTACCTGTTTTCACTACCACACACAGACATCTACAGTAGATTACAGACAGCAAAGTCAAAGCTGTTATTTATGCTTTACAGTCAAGCAATTTTGATTAAGAAATAGATATGAATGATAAGTACAATAAATGTCTGGGCAATTCCATGCATACACTGGTAATCTACATAATATAATACTACACAAGCTTTTGCCAGTCTTCTTGTAGATAGACTTTAGAACAGAAATAAATTAGAAACATGATCATGAGCAGTCTTGCTCTGGACTGCTTGGGCCCTGTATTCTAAATACTTAGGAAACTAAATCCCCTTTACCTCCTTTAGAAAAGTGCTTTGAATATAGTGCCTTTTATGTATAATGAATTCTACACATATTTTGACGCTCAATTTGAAATAACACATACTAAGTAGTGTACATTTAGTTTTAAGAAATGTCTTTTTAGGTTCACACTCAAACTCTTCTGCTGCAGAATGGAAAAAAACTCACACAGTGAGTCCACACAGAATCCTAATGAAAAATATACTGTATGCCTTTCAGTGGAATACCTGGTAAGAGCAAATCATAAATCAAGGTACTTTACAGTATGAAATGTTAATTAGACTTAAACTTCAATTAAATTCCAACTTTTAGCCACCTGCCAATCTCGAATTCCAAAGCCAGAGCTTGAGGGAGGCTTTGCCTTAGGCAGAATCAAGAAGCCACTGTCAAGCAGAAAGCTGGCTTTAAGTAAATATGGGCTTTTAATTGGCAATTGGCATGCACGTCCAAATTCATTAAGAACATAGGAAAGGTCACAAAGGAGTGAAGGCCATTCAGCCTATCTAGTTTATATGCTATTTAAGTTTGGAATTAATTAACATACAGTAAAACAGATCGATCATATAAAAACTAGCGTTTCAAAAGTCATAACAATTTTATTCAACATTACTTTTTTTTGTAGAATTAAAACAATCAAAGGAAAATGAAAATATGTCCTGTAATAAGCCTAATTCCATTACAGGTGGTTTGACAGACGTTACAAAAATAATCTTCTACGTCACCATGATTAAATTTGAATGTCTCAAATCCAACCAAATCACAAATAATTGTTGCAATAGTCAAAAGTGCATATAACAATTTGAAATACAGTACCTTGTGGACATAATTTCAATGCAACACACTCTTAATCACCTGACGTGTTGAAAATAGTTCAAAAGACATCTCAAAAAGCAAGTCGTCAGGCTTTCACATTACGTAAGATCACAAAAAACAATTAACCTAGAAAGGTGCTGTGTTTCTGCAAGCACTTCTCAATCTGAGAAGTTTCATACTGTACATGTAACGAAAGAATAAGATCATAGACATTGAAGTCAGAATTGTAGTCTACATGAAACTCTCCATTAATCCAGTTTATTTTATTCATTTCTCTACTGCTCTACTGGTACTGTACATTGCCCTACATCAACTTTGAATGCATGGTCTCTTACACTATTCCAAAGGGCATTTTGTATGAGATGGTAGGCATGGCAATAAATCTTATTCTAACAGGACAGATTTTATGCATAAATTAAACATAATGGACATTATAGTTGACCAGTGATAGCAATTTAGAACAGCCGTCTTTCTCTTTCCAGCTTTTAATACAGTTTAATTAAAGTGTAAAACTGCCAGTTGAATGGAATGGGCAGGCGTCTAACCTATGACAATCATGTTCACGTTTCAGGCCTATATCATTTTTCACTTCTGTCACAGTCTGAAAACCTGAAGAATGATGATTCCATGTCAAACTGTTTTTTTCTCTCATGGAAACCAGATGGACAGAAACCCAGGATTCCAACAGCTGAACGATCATATCACTGAACAGGTCCTGTCCCTATGGTATCACAACTCTCACAGCTGTGAGTTCAATGGGGAAATACAAATTAAACTCATGTTTTACCCTGAACTACAGCTAGGCAAGAACTAATTGTACATATTAATTCAGTAATCATTTCCAATTACACTGACCTTGTTTTTTTTTTTTAATCTGCAAATGTCCTGGTATCAACTAATTGGGATTGCATATAATGTGAACACTCTGGGTCTTAAGAAAGTTAAGAAAAAAACTCAAGTCCAGGAAGGAGAAATTAAACACATGATAAGAGAAAATTAATGCTGCAAGAAATAAAATTGCTTTTTTATGTTTCCCTTGGTACATTGACAAGAGCAAAGAAAATATTGCTACCCTCCATCTTAACTGACTGACATGCCCCAGAGAGAACCTTAATTCATGCAGCTTTGGAAAAGTGAAATCACTGACTAATTTATTAGGCCTTAATGGACTTGATTACCGGACAAGAATAATTTGTTTTCTTACACATTGCAGCTGTAAAAATAAGATTTCACAGATCACATATTTAACAAGCTTTTTGCTTTCTTTTCAGTGCTGCTCACGTTAATCTGTGACAATTTGAAAGTATTAGCTTTAAGTCTGTTTGTGGTTTGGATTTTACTTATCAGAGAAATAACAAGGATAAGGGGATTTCTTCTGACAGCTATCAAAATCAATAAAATATTGTTTTATTACAAAAACATAATGAGTTACTAAATTTCAAGTTACTTTGTGATTTACTATTTATTTTCTCTTTCAAAAACAAAAGTATTACTATTGGTATACAGTAGGACTCAAAGGAGTATTTGACCTTTTTCCAAGTCACACACTGTGCAGATTTAAAGGAATCACATCTCAATCTTAGACCAGAAAAGTATACAAGATGATGGGAGCATTTTTTTGCTGCTAACCTCAAAGAGTATTATGTGAGGCCAATGCACTCAATTTTCACAGGCTTCACTAATAAACATACTAAGCTATTCTCCACAATAAAGGTTCATATCTGCTAACAACTGACTTTAATCATGGATCCCAAAATGCACACTTTACAGCTTCTGTCATAAGAATAATTAATGGGTCACTGTATTGTTTGGTGCATATATATGTATTCAAAGAATAAACTAAGCAACAAAAACAATATTCACTGAATCAACAAAGGGATAATGGTAATTATATCATTATCATAATTGAGAAACATAATTCTGAAGCACAAGGTTGACACGCGGCACACATCTGCCAGGCACTTGGACCACCTGCAGGCCCCGTGGGTAAAGAAGCAGACAGGGATTTACAGCCCAAAAGCCCTACAGGAGGGCAGTGATTAGATTTCAAAGATATTTTACAAGTGTGGGCAAGGCTGTTGAAAATGAATCACCTGTCTGAAAGGGATGAGACTGCTGTGAGTGGTACCTCCTCAGTCACACCTGCATGTGGCCATGAGTGCAGAACCTTGACTGTGGAAATCACCTTCACAAAGGAGCCCTGACTATTTCACTCAAGGAACCAGCAGTCATCAAAAAAGACACACACCCTCAAGCCCTGCTTTAAAAAGAGTAAATTAGAAGTAAAATAACAAAATAAAACAACTAACGCTTTATGTAATCAGTGATAATAGTAGCACAATAAAAATAGAGTGCCTTTTATCTTTGTGACTACTATAAATTATACGTTATACACCTTTCATTCAAATTACAAGCTACAAAATGGCTTTTTCCTTTTAAAATGAACAAGCAAAAAATACAATTCATCTTACAATGTTCTTTTCCCATGACTATGGTATTATCACTTGTCACAGAAAAACAGAACAATAGAAAACGTTTGGCAGATAAATCAGCCCCACACCGACTATCTTTAGTCTTTTTTTTTACTTTATGTTAATCGTCATTCCTGACTTTAATGTCAAATTAATTATGTCACAGTAAAAGCCATCACATTGATTTATCTAAATGCTACAGATAGTTCAACTAAAATCCCCTAACCACACTCAGGATATTTAGGATTTGAAAACAAAGACCATCTTTCCAAAGCTGATTCTGAGGTATTTTACAAAACAAATTTTGCAATGCAATTGCAGCAAGGAGCAAATCCTGTTTTGATGGACAGCTAATTAGAGCACCTGGTGCTCTGGCCTGAGGTAATTAATACCCCTAAAAAACGAGGCAATCTTTTTAGCCACTGTTTTTCCCTAGGGCTGCCATAGAACCATCCATTTTATTAAATTGATTCGTTTCATTAACTAAATTATGATAAATTTCCGTGTGCAGTGGACTGGCATCCCATCCGGTGGGTATACCCCTTTTGCCCCGTGTCTGCCTGGTTAGTCTCTGCCTTACAGCCCCCTACAAGATGAAGCAGCTATGGATAAAAAATGGAATTCTCAATATCTCTTGGTCTGAGGGGGAAGGATCCGTTTCCACAGATTATCCTGCTTTCTCATTACCCTGTTCAAAGAGCATCGATAATATAAAATCTGAATATATATATATAAACTGGAAGTGATACAATCCATACATAAAGTCTTTGCCCACAGATGAAAAACATCTAATATACTGTATTTTATGCTTGATTCAAAATAGGTCAATCACACTTTACTTAAATAGTGCAGATCTATGGTAATATTGAAGAGAAACCACACCAAAAAAATAAAGTTGAATTTCCAAATCCTTGAACTGCGAAGGTTTATATTGTATATAATTCATTACTAAGCAGCCCTAATTAACTTTTTGTCACAAATCCCAAAATATTTAGTCAGCAGTGCTTTCAGAAATCTGGGTGTATAGAATAAATCTTTTGTCTAGTCAATGTTCAGTGAAACATGCTATAGCATTAGCTGAAATGATAATTTCCTTATGAGTCACTACCTGCTGACTGCAAAAGGGACTCAGTATCACAACTGTATTGTTGAATTTACAGTTAATTTAAAATATACTGTGAAATTAACATTAACAGTGATCTTGGCCAGCAGTCTGAAACTGACTGCTATAATTTGTTACAGGAGCAGTCTCCATTCCTCTCACAAAATCATTTATGCTTCCTAAGAACAACAAACAAAACCTAAAGAAAAATAAGGCTTGTCTTCAAAGTGCTGGCAAGAAACCAAATGTGCTAAAATAGAGTATTTAGTGGCACATACAGTTGAAATTAGCAAATGTAATCCCAAAATATGTTCTTCCAAAACATAAGCCTTTATACAGTAGTCACATTTCTTATATTTCACTGGGAATATTTTGTGAAGGGACACTAACTAAATCAAAATTTAGTTCTGGAATATAAATGCTGCCACTAAAGGCAAATGAGCCAATTCCAGAGGTGGCCATATTTGCCCAGGCCAGGCCATGCTTCACAGATGAGGAAGCGCCCTTTGAAGTGCCTGCAGTTGTTCTTTTTTAACCCTTCCATTACTTGAGAAAAGGTTTATTTTGGTCTCATCTGTCCATAAAACCCTTTTCCAGAACTCTCCGGACTCATCTTTGTTCACCCGAGCCAATTGTACAGCAGTGGAGTGGAGGTAATGTCATGAAAGGCCAGCTCTGGAACTGGCCCATGGTGTAACCACACATAACGAAACTCATGGTGGCAGCAACAGAATGAATTCAGAAATGTACAGAAACACATAGGAAAACAAATGTAGAAGAAAATGCTTCCATACTAAATGGGCAGTACTTCACCATGCAGTATGACAAGGACTCAAAACATGCTGACAATGCAACTAATGAGTTCATCATGAGAAAGAAGTGGAAAGTCTTAAACTGGCCAAGTCAATCCCCAAATTTAAATCCAATTCATACACCCAGACAGTATTGTAAATTTGACTAATTCAAAATTAAGCACAAAATTGTGAAAGTACTGTACAATGTGTTGTTGCAAACCCCTGGTCTCACCATGGGCAAGAGCAAGAGTTGTCGTGAATTGCAACGTGAAGTTGCCCTTCCTGCTCACTGGTGACTGTAATAACTAGTGTAATGTGATGTACAAACGAATTAGTACAGGTTGTGCAGCAGACATCTCATCTGCATGCAGAGTTAACAAGTAGTATTTGTCTGCTATTTGGAGGTTTAACATGTTAGTGTCTACATTTTATTTTCATTGTGGTTTGCAATGCACTCTTCAATGCTGATTTTCCTAACCCCAAACAATAAAAATATAATTGAAGTTCCCCTTTAAGTCAACTAGGTCACAGATAAGACATAAGTGAGCGTGGTACAGACAATTGAATACTATCATTAACTGTCATTCAGTTGTTCATTTCTGATGCATAAAACCATCTCACTCTACCTATAGTACCTTCTTCCTTTTCACATTTCCTCTGCAATTTACCCACATCAATATCTCTAAATCTAGAAGGAACAATTTATGATGTAATCTTACCTTGCTTGTGTTCTACCCATTTTCAGGCTCTTGGGTTCTTCAAATCCTGTGTGCCACATACTTATCACTGGGTTATGAAATCCATTTGGGGAAAATTTTTAAAGAACTTCGTATTCTTCCTCTCACAAGCAGCAATGTCAGGTCTGTCCTTCTAGGGTACTGCTGTACTTCTCTGTCAGCAGCACAAATCAGGTTTTGTGATCATACAGGCAGTCCGGACAGGAAGGGCTACATTCATTCAGATGTACAGGACTGGGAAGTGCAAAACATCAGTCGTGTGTCTTTGATGGCTGAAAAGAAATCCAGCTACAGTATGGATCTTTTTCTACGTGTGAATTGACAGAATTAAGAAATTAAATAGCAAGATGCACTTAAGAAAGAAAATGCAGAAATAATTATAATGCATACACTGTAATTGCCCTCTGTGTGGCATTTGCACACTCCCCTGTGTTCACATTTTCAGATTTTTGACAGACACACTTGCTAAGTGTGCACATTAGGAAGGTCTGTTAAACATTTCCACTGGTTATGCAAAACATTAAAAAAAGTGCTCAATTAAAATTTTCAGTAAAAATTATTCTGCATTATACTGTATGCAGCTGTCTTCATTACACGGTGAAGATCTTCTTACCACTTAAGATATATCGTTTTTACATTCGAAATTAAACAGGCATTACATGTTTTTAAATATAACTTATAACAGGGACTAGGGGGGATTTGTTTTCAGAACATTGCCCTACAATTCAAAACATAATGGTGTTTTGAAAGAGGGAAGCTGCCTGACCTGTGCTCCATCCTCTTTAGTGCTTCATAACACACTGCTGACTACAATGCTTATTAGGAATACAAATCAAAGCAGCATATTCCAGATAGTGTGTTGCAGGTAGAGGCCCCAGAAGAGTTGGTAAACAGGGTATAAATCTTTCCGGAATCCAGTTATCCATTTACCCAGAATGCAAAACCAAAAATGAGAACCAGACAGAAGTAAAATTATAGTTACAGAGTATCTTACAGTCAGTAATTTGTGTCAGCATAAATGCATTTTTATAAGCTCACAAGGCTGGATTGAATTAAATTAAAATAGCCCACAGAAAGATCCAAACCCTGAAATAATAAAGCTGTTTAACCATTTAAAAATGTATCAAAATCATGTGATTACTACAATCTGAAAAACTAAAGGAAAAGCAGCAAATAATTTATATTTTCTTTTTTGGGGGGTGAACGTGAATTTTGTTTGCATCAAAACAGAGTGCTATCATTGGCTGTTATTGACTAATACAAGGTAAAGAAAAGCACAGGATGATAATGTAAAAGAGCATACAGTACCACATATTCCATGCTGGGATACCTATTATACACTTTCGCAAACTGAAAATTAAAAACAAAATCACATCTCTCACACCTCTAGCTCAGTTCCCTTTCCATCTCGGTCTTCTTCAGAAGAGGGACCTTTGGATACTTCTTTCACTCATCTCTTGTACATTCATTATAGCACATTATCTTCACTGTTCAACACTGAAACACTGTCTTTCCCTCCTTTTCAACTCTTTGTTTTAAAGTTTCTTGCTTGCTTAAACCTGCTTTAACTAATTAATTCAATCTACTAATTGTTTTCTTGGTTTGGTCTGAGGGTGGGATCTTAACATCTAGAGTGATTTTGAATAATGAGCTTTCGTCTAAATCAAACTATTTGAATTATAAAATCACAACTGCCTCAAAACACTTTAATTAAGATAAAACAAGGTTAATTAAACTTACAGTACTTAATTTTAAATTGAAGAGTCCCATTATTGTAGTGCTTTGACCCACTCTATAGAATCTCTATTAAATTACTTAAATAGGAAAATGATCATTAATTTGTTTCCACACATGTTGTCAATAGAAATAATTTGCATTGGTCTGAATTTCGACTTTATCAAGTTGTTCTTATGTGGCAAGCAGGTTTTAATTAGAAATTTAGAATGAAGATTTCAGACTAAAAAGCAGGTGTTTTATTTTATGTGCATCTAAGATACAAATGTTGAAAAGGGCAAATCAAGCATTGTAATTTCGGAAGCTTTTGACAATGTAATCAAAGGTATTATTTTCCAAACTCAACAACACTGTGCATACTTTCCGGCATCCTTTTCTTACTTCTCTCCTTGAACTCCAGCTTTTTACTTATGATACTTCACTACTTTGAAGTTGCTTTCCTTGTACTTTTAAAATGACTTGCAATACAACTCTTTTTAATTAAATTCACTATTGTTTTTTTTAAAACCAACTCCTTGCTTTCAGAACTAAACTGCTGTGTTCCTTATTTTCCTTCTATCTAAAACCTCCAAATGGGTAGTGTAGTGCCAGCTATCCATTTTCCTTTAAACACAGATGGGCTACAAGTCAGAGGAAGTCATCCAACCTACTAATCTAAATCTAAAGATTTCATCCGGCTATTTCTTGAAAGTATCTAGAATATCAACTTCAACAGCTCAACTTGCTCCAAACTGCCACAACTTTCTGTGTAAAAAATACCCCTGCTGCACTTCCTGCACTGTTGATTTTGAAGAAGACCATCTGGTTGACCGTGTGTGAATCACACCTTCTCATTGTCTTTCCTGTTCAAGACTAAAAAGATTCAGTTCTGTCACTGTAGGATTTTCCCTTCAGTTTAGGAATTTATTTGCTGTGTCTCCAGACTGGTTTTCACTCAGATCAGACTGGATACTCAGTTATTCTTTTCAGTTCATGCTGCTTCTGTCTCCTCTGCCTTAATCTTTTTTTGAACTGTCTGCTGCCTCTGACACGGTGGATCATTCTATTTTCCTGACAACACTCACCTGTAGACATTTTATTACTTTAATGGGCTGATACAAATAATTTAGGGACTCAGTGTAAAAAAAACATAAGAGTAGGATTGTAAAAAAACACATGGAAACACAGACAAGTCCGTTTCCTTTTGTCTGCTTTTTAAATTTCACTTTCATTGCTTTTTCTCTTTTTTTCCCTGATATGCTTAAGCTAGTTGTCATTACTTTATTAGATTAGGCACTGATTATTACCTACGATATCAAATTTTCACTTTCCATCTCTAAATTTCTAAACAAACGAAGGAAACCAGAGACACTAGTTGAATATTTTGAGATCAGGTGTGGCTCCTGCTCTTCGGTTTATGACTACAAAATAAAGCTGGCTGATCCCAAGTGCCATTTAGAAGCAAGAGCTAGACCCTAAAGAATAATCACCATGCAACAAAACAATCACCTACCATCATCTTTAACCATATTAGTCTAGGAAAATCTCTGGACAATTAAAAAAAAATCCCTTGATATTTTCAGATAGTTTTTTTAACCTCTTTTAATTTTTCCACATTATACTGTAAAGCTAGATCACCTATTAAGACTGTATCACGTGTGGGCTGAATCATTGATTCCCTTTCAACTTGAAACACAGGGCTTGCAAAAATAGTAATAGTATGTCACAGAATATAAAACCTAAGATGTCTCCAATACCTGTGTTGGGTGAAAAAGCAAATTACCAAAAACCAGCATCTTCCAGAAACTCTTCTAACAGGATTTTCTCAGATTAATTTGCAGTTCAATAGTTTGGAGAAAGAAGTCTGGAATAACCTTTATTAAGGGGGAGTAGAAGTGTAATTTGAATTAGTATTTCTTATTGTCTCAACTTGAGTGGCTGACAGTCTTAAGACCAAGCCATGGCTTAGGAGGGATGAGCCTGGGTGTTTCTGCAATGGTGAAAATGGGAGGAAGGGTAAGAAGTCAATATAAAACATGTAACTGGATAAGAATCAAAATGTCATAATACATAGAAGTGAGAGAGATTAGGATTAAACATCCTCCCAAACATTAAATTACCATTCCATTTCAGAAGCTTGGACAGATTTTAATTAATCTAGAGCAGATGTATAATTTAATTAGTTTTTTTTTGTCAGAGAATTACAACCTGGCTCTAAGTACAAGCTCAGAACTCCCAAAATATGTGAGCAAGGGCTCCATGATGCAACTATCAAATTCTTGATTTATGAAGTTTAAATAGAATATGTATAAAGACTTGATAAGTACATTGAAAGAAGGAACAGGGGACATGAGAAGTTTTATGGAAGCCTTGGTAACGTTTTCCAAGCTGAGATGCATGGACACTTCATACTGCTACTACTACTTCATACTACTTTGAAGAATATTGTTTTTCGTGATAAGTGATGAAAGTGTTAGTGGAACATAACTTCTGAAGCAGATGAAGCCTGGCTCCCTGCAGAGACCCCCCAAAAGTTGGTGGAACACATCGCAGAATGCCGATAAGGAACCCAAAAAGGGGAACTGGAGATGAAACATGAAACCCTTTCTTCTGTAAGCAGGTGCATATTTCCTACTGTAGGCACCACTGTGCAGGTGGAAAAGGTGGGGGAAGAAAGTCAGGGGCTGACACTGTACCATGTAGGACGCCAGCGAAGAAACGGGGAAAAGGGAGGGGGACCCATGCCGCCGCTGCCTGCGTCTTGACTGGGACGCTGGAAGGGCCGTAGTGCGGGTTATGAACGAGAAGCCAGGAAACCAATGCAGACCGAGCCATAGGTCCGTTAGAAAAACAGACATCGCCAGCCAGGTTCCTCCCCTTTTGCAGAAAGAGTTGGAATGAAAAAAACATGAAGCACAGCAGACATTGTGGGCACCAAAAGTACTTTGGACAGGACGCCCAACAACGAAAAGGGGATGAAAAGGGAAGAAAGTAGAAGAGAAAGGGCAGATCAGGTGATTCGAATGAGACATGAGAAAGAAAGTAGGTGGGACAACCCCATCCCACCCTCTATGCCCCTGCTTTTTCCTCTTTCCTTCTGAGCGCAACTGTATCCCCGGGGGGCATCCGCGGAGGCACACTGTCATCAGGACAGGCCGTGGCACGGCGACTACTGCGCCTTGGAGCGGTTGCGACTGTGTGGGGGAAGAGACACGTTTGGCGAAGGGACGCGGGACAGAAGGTAGATTTGCTGCGGGAAGAGTTGCTGAGATGGAAGTCGAGTGTCAAGGCTGACTTGCGAGAAGGCTGTTGGATTTGGGGAGATGAAAGGGGGGGGGCTCATCAGGCACTGGCTGCTGTGGGGACCGGCCAAAGGGTGCAAGTGTCTGCGACAGAGATGTGAATGAGAATGAGAGTCCTGGGGAGGGTTGAATTCTAGGAGATTTCAGCTTCCAAAATAGGCTGCATTCTGTGACTTGCTGAGATAGCAGGACTGTTGTGTTTTGTTTTCCCAACAGGCAGATAAAAAAGAAGGAAGCCACAGAGAGTGCTGCAGATAAGATTTGATGCATCCTGAATGGCATTGTGTGAAAGCAAAATGAACAAATGGTATCGCCAGAATCGTGACATTTAAACATAGGTAGGCAGAAGAGGGTGATAATAGGGTTTGTCCACCCTCTGAACTTTCATCTAAATCTCCATACCTTTATGATGCAACAGGTGAGATTTTGTGGGGAGACTTAGGAGTATTCCCAATGTAATTATAAATTGTATAGTAGCCTTTATCAAAAGGATAAATTCTAATAATTTAATCATTCACAACTCAGTAAGTTTAAACTTAATTACACACCTCTATCAATGCAGTCATGATTACATTATCTTATTTTTAGATTACAGGCTGTTTTATTATATAACAAATATAAATGCAACACAAATAAATGTAACTAATACTTAGTAAATGTAAATGCTATGTTTAGAAAAAATATAAGAAGTGACTTATAGATGGTTTACATTTTCGGAGACTATAATCAAGCAATCAATATCAAGATTTTATCAGCATACATATCCATTAATATGTATATATACAGTAAATTAATTAGTAAAGAGGCTGTTAATTTAGATAAAAAACAAGGACACACAAGTCCAAAGGTCTCAGATAAGAAAAAAATGTTATTATTTTATTATTTTAAACTCTTACCTCCTAATATTTCATTTTCATCCTCTACTGCACTGGTATCCTTCCGTTTATGAGGCTGTAAATCCTCTTCGTGTTCAGAATCTTTAGCTGGAAGACATACCAATAACATTTCTGAAACACACGGCAAGTATCCCAGTCTCCATGTTCACACAACACAAACTATTCACACTACGAAAAATAATCATAGGAACAACCTTTTCTGAGATGTCAACCGTGAATATCATTCCAGAAAAATAAATTCAATTTTTGAACCCAAACCTTAAAATCGCTGCTCTTGTTTAAAAGCGATTTAGACACGTATTAACCACAGACCACTTGGGCAATACAACTTTAATTCTACAATTCAGATATGTAGAACCTCAGGCCTTAAGAGATGGGGAGCACTTCGCTGGTTCTTGCCATAGTGGTGAGGCTTCAGGTGGGGACTTGGGGACTGAACTGTCATTGGGTTTTCAAGTTGGCACCTTCATCATCAGTGTTTCATTGACATCTCCATGACTTCTCCAAAAGGCTAAATGCTCCCCTTGAGACAGAGCCATTGACTCTTTCTGTAGCTTCTACTGCATATAATTTGATCATAATCAGCGGCACCATTACACTCTACTGCTGAATGAAAGAGTATGGTCAGGCAGATCCAGTCTTTCCCCATGGATCCACATTGCTCCCTCAATTGTCTTACTCTTATCTTCTAAGAGGCCTGTTAGTACAATACTGTCTTTTTTTATCAAGATTAGAATGCCCTGTGTTAATCCATTTTCATGCTTTACTTAGCATGTTGCCGTTTGTTTTATTTTACTCTTCAAATGTCACAGACTCTTCTTAACAATATAATCCATTCATGTTTCGTTCTGTCCCATCTTTGTATCTTTGTGATTCCTACCTTTATATCATTCCAAGTTTCTTTGTGCAGCTCGAGGTTTCTGAAATATTCTTGCATGCAGAAAACATATTTCACACTCGTTTTTAAGCACAGAGATCATTCTTTATGATTTCCGTCTTATGACACAAAGGTAGCTTTCCTTTCTAAATTGTTTTCCTTTCTGAAAAGCCTTTCAAAAGTGCCCAGCTTTATTCTCCTATTTGTTTCATATCAACGGTGTTCATCTGATACTTTCATTTAGTCACTGATTGTTCCAGTAACCAGTTACTGGTAACTTCATCAAATGCACTTCCAGATTATGCAGACTTGTTAAAACTAACTTTCATATGTTAAGTTAATTTACAGTCCCACTTTGTTCCTGGCATCATTCAAAACACATCACATTTTCACTTCTTCAGGATATGGAGCAAATTAACGGTGCATTAAATATGGTAGATATGGTGTATAAACATTTCCTTTGAATTTCAGTCTAGTAACAGCCACATTAACACATGTTAGGCTGACTTCACCATATCTCAGATGCTGAACATGGCAGAGTATATCCAAGGAAAATCCCATTGCTGCTACACTGTAGGTGGTAATAGTGGAACTGTAGATAACACTCTTCCTACTGAACCAAAATTACCAAGCCAATGGTAACCAGTAATACTGTGCTTTAGGATGTATTGTTCTTCAGATGAGACATTAAACCAAAGTCCTGACAATTCATCCTGTGGCAGCCATCACTAGTCAAATCACATGTACAGTAGGTTCACCAGTCCCAGAGACAGCCCTTCAAGACATAACCTCCACCAAACATCAGATTGGATCAGAGATCAGAAAGAAGAGTTTTGGAACAACACTTTAAAGACAGAAGAGACCTTTACCAAAGTAAAGCAAAAGTTAAAGTGTGGAAAAAACAAAGAACACCACCTGTGAAGCACGACTGGACATGCATGGTTGCCTCTGAAACTGATGCAATTATCTTTATTGATGATGTAGCTAATGATGGCAGCAACAGAATGAGTTCCGAAGTTCACAGAGACATTTTGTCTGCTGACGTAGAAGAAAACAGTTCCATACTTACTAGGCAGTACTTTACAGTGCAGCATGACAATGATCCAAACCCCCAGTTCTAATACGATCATGGATTTACATTTATCATTTGCATTCATTTCCTGATCACAATACAAATTGCTTGACTATAAAACAATAATGACAGTTTTGACTTTGCTATCCCAATTGTTTTGGAGGGCACTGTATCTAGCAAGCAGAATTCACCATAAGGTAACCATTAAAGCATCATTATGTAGCTCTAACTACATGTACAAGCTGAGTGCTGAGGATTTGGAAGCTATGACAACTGAGAGAATGGGTCAGCAAGTCCCTTTTTGAAGAGCCTTCCATATTTCAAATTCACAGCATGTACAATACATACCCATGAACCTCCCTTGTAACGGTTTGCTTTCCTGGTTTCCATTCACAGCAATAACCTTGGCTGTATATTCCTTATTGGGAAGGAAGCCTTCAATTATTACTCTGTTATCCCCCTTAGAGAGCTGTAATTCATGTGCCTTTCCTCCTGCAATTAAAGAAATACAAAAGAATTATAAGAAACATATTACTATAGGTATAGTATGCCTTTCCCACTTTGCTGTTATTTCTGGCTTACCGTATTACCAAGGCTTACTGCTTTATAAAACTGCTTCTCTTTTACTACTATGTATTAAAAAGTAACAAATATGAAAAAACAAGACATTTCTTCAACTATCAAGTTTTCTAGAACAGCAGGAAGCCTGCAGGCATTGTAAGTGTAAATTATCTTTTACTGCACAAGGTGCATTCATCAGCAGTGTGCATGCTGGAGACAGCTAGTCAGGACAATCTTTCTGTGTTTAGAGAGACATTCATTTTAAATGTAACTGATGGAAAATAGATTTCCCATAAATAGAATTAATACACCATAACACACTGCTTTGGCAGTTGCATGCTAAAAGAAATGGAATGAAATCTATTCCCAAGAGACCATGCATGGCAAGAACATTTTTCAGGCTTAAACCTGTTACGTAGTCCACTGTGTTCATTTAAGATTTTAAATGTCAGAAGTTTGAAAGAAGATTAGGTGATGTTTTAATTATTTAATACTGTTCAACATTCATTTGCATTTTTCATTCAGCCACCAAAACATGACCTGATGGATGAAAAATTGGAGAAACACGGATATTATATGATATTATATAAGGCATAATATCCAAATGGATAGTCAGAGAAAATCTTTTGCAACAAATCAGCAGCAAATTATATTGAAAACAAGCCAATTTACAGATTAGAAAGTCTGAAGACTTCAGTCTCCCCTTAAATCCAGCAATTGTATGCATTACTTGACCTGAAACATGAACGAACCTGAAGTTACATATTATATTTGATGTACAGTAATAATGAATTCATTCAACAGTAACAAATAAGTCCTAAAGACATAAATGCAAATGCCTTCTTAAACTTTCATTTAATAACAAAAAACTCCAAGCTTTACCAAAACAAATAAATCTTGTCTTTGCAATCTCTCGATATACCAATAGTAATTATATGCTTTCAGGGGAAAATATGCATTGGGAGTATGAATTATATCTATTACTATTCATGATTAGAGTATGGTCGGGCACAGAAAAGAAATTAGGGCTTTTGAGAGATGTTTTTCCACATGTTTATATAATTCTGCTTTCAAAATCATGCAGAGTAAATAAGTTGGGGGAAAAGAAGTAGAAGACTATATAAAATATGAAGGTTTTCTAGTTTTAAATATCTTATTCACATATACTGACACTGAGCTGAAATCTGTTGCTGGGGACTGGGAAGTCTGGGCTGATATACTCAGCTCACTGCAACCGCCACCCTCACCAGGAAAGTGGAGTGAAAATGGATAGATGGATGGACATACATTGACATATATACTGGCAACATTTCCACTGGATCATCATGCCCACTACGCAAATAGCAGTGGATCTGAATGTAGAAAATTTGAAAAAACCTATCCTCAAGACTCCTTATGTGAGGGTACAAGTTGGAACATGAACTGAAGGTTGAGGTCCTAAATCATTGCTCTAGACACAGTTTCAATCCCAGCATCACAGTTTATGCCTAGTTTCTCTGCCTCTGAGTCAACCAAACATATATTTCTTAAATGAGGTACACCGATGAGACTCGCATCACACAATAGGTTTTGTTTTCAAAACCTAAGCAATAGAACTGTTCAGACGGCTCTTCTTTATTGACTAATTATAATTATTTAAATTCTGGGCCACTGTGGTGGACCAAAAAGAAAAACTGTGTTTCATAAGAACCAGTGCAACAGCTGTGGTTCATGAATTCAGTTACTTCTCCAGTGAAATGCAGTACAGTGAGAAAAACTGTTAATACTCAGTTCAGGTACTCCTAAGGTTTGAAAAATGCATGATGGAAATTCTACAGTATATAGCAAAGGTCTTTATTTAATCATATGTCAAGTCTGAAGATGAATAGATTGTGAACCTGTGCAAACAAGCAATACTATACTACTTGATGGTTTCCCATAAGAAATTAGATTTCACATCCTAATACTGTATTTTAGAAGAGGAAAAGGAGGTTTTGTGATTTGGATGGAAAAAGAATCGTCAACTTGAGTTTAAAATATAGGATTTCTCTCAGTAACACAGTCCGGCACAAGCGAATGTGCTTAAAAACACAGCTCCAGGATAAGAACCAGAAGAAAAGGGTGTGCTAGGCATATACCTTACTGTAACACAATCCGTGGACAAAATGAAAGCTTTGAAGTGTGATCGACATGATGCTACAATACCAAGTGTGCTATTATTGTTGTGGGTTCTGGCCAAAGTTCAATAGAGATTTGATACCATAAAATAATAAGCATTAACTCACAATCTGTTTTAAATGCACCAGGTATAGCAACAGTCTTCCCTCTTAGCAGGAAATACAGTATCTTACTACCAGCAAGCTAACTGTTTCGGTTTATTACTAAAATCAATGGAGAGAAAAACATGCTATTAAAATATTAAACAGTAGAAAAAGGGAGAAAAAGAAAGATGCGTTTAAGAATGACTCTTTTCTTTTAGCTAAATAAAAGCTACATTTTGACTGAGCACATTTTTCAAGAAGAGAGCACCTACCTGAATTATCTTTACTGCACACATATAAAAATAAGATAATGTTGCTAATTAATTCTTATTCTGCATTACAGCCTGCACCCTTTAGAAAATCAGCAGTAGTGTGCACATTTTCACAATAACTATTTAAGTATTTTATAAAGGAATATAGGTGTGCTTGAATAAAATCAATTATCTCATTCACACAACTAGCCTTGTTGCTAAGGGTGCTGATTTCAGCACTGGCCAAATTAAGCCTTGCTTTTAAAGTCCAGGAGAACAGAATGGATACAGAGAGATTTTTGTTTAATAACATTATGACAGTATTAGAAAATGGTGCCTTGATTAAAAATACATGTAAGAAGAGGTTTTGTCCACACACAATAAATTAATCAGTAGCTGTGTTTTTAAGAAATCTGGTATCTTTTGACCAGATCTGTTCATATTTTTTGTTAGCACAGGGATGTTTTATATAATGTCCAGCAAAGTAAAAGCACAATGACAATATTGTCCCTTGCTCATGCTATCAAGTTACTAATTTGTATTTTTTATAACTGTATACAGTATATTATACAACTCTGATGTAAACATAAAAATGTACTTTGTGAAAGGTAAGAAGTCTGTACACAGAGAACAGAGTATATATATATATCTGAATGTGATGTATGTAATAATTTAAGCCTAGAATTGTACCAATGTCTAACACTGGTATATGACTGAACAAACTTACAGTTAGACATATCATCACAAAGCACTATGAAGGTCTTCAAAAACATCTTATAATAACCTTTTTAACACTCTCCAAATGACATGCAAAAACAAGTAACACTCTGTAAAACATACACAGATGGTATGTACTATACATATGTGGACTTTACCAACAGAATGTTATACATTATGAACACATTCCTACCTGATTCTGTATAATAAATAAATCTATATCTTTCAAAATCTCCCCTGGGTGACTTCCATGTTACAAGTAATCTGCCTGGAGACAACACTTTAAATCGTAATCTTCTTGGAGCAACAACTGAAAGACAAATGGAAATTCAACATTAATAAGTGAATATGTCCCATAGGAACTGATAATAAATTTAAATGTTGTTAAAATCACCAGAGTTAGATATACAGGCAGATGACAGGAGGGGATTAATAATATAGAGTACAAAAACATATTGAACAAAGACTGTTATTCCCACAATGTTTTTAACAATAAAAAGACAGACTACAACTTGACAGGAGAAGACATAGACAATGAAGATGCCACAAATGGTACATGGAAGGCTAAGTCATATTTTCTTTCCATGGAGATTCTTAGAAAAGAGCGAGGATTACTGGCTATATACAGTATGAGATAATGACAAATACTAATGTCTCCTTTAGAGACTGAGCTGTTGTTTCTTTCTTTTCAAAGAGTTTACAAAGAGTTGAGTCAGTTTTTGAAAGGGCAAACCAATTTGGTCATACTCTATTTTAGCAGTTTGGTCAGATCCTAATGAATGCGAATCCGAAATATGAAGAGAACATTTGATGTGACTTGCCTAGCTGAGGGATGGCAGCCCAGCCACGAGGATAAGGCTGCCCATATCCCCACTCATTACTGAGGAATGAGCTAGGGAGCTGCTCCAAGGGTGTATATGAGAAGGCAGGTGGGGGTGTGAAAGAGATATGCAAAGGAAAGTCCTTGGTGTAAGACATATCCATAGAGCAGAAGTGTGCTAGATTAGGATCTAACCTTCCTCCTCAACTTCTGTTATAATCTTCATGTATTGCGAATAAGCACAAATACCTAATGAGCATGAGCTATTTTTTTACGGCAAAAGATTGTTTTGGTCTTAGCTTTAGATGTCTGAACAAGGCGATATTCAATTTAATTCAAAGCTGGTGCCAGTTCATTGGCATTCACACTTAAATAAAAATGTTTTACAAAAGAAAATATGACTTGTTTTTTATAAATGTAAAATGCATATTTTGGAATAGTCTTCCAAGAATCTATTCCTGTTAAGAAAAACACAGAACTGCAAACTACATGGGCATACCACTTTCACCATTCCTCCTTCTAAATTAGTTCAACTACGGTCATAAGCATCACCAAAACAATCACTACCACATTCCCATTTGACACTGAGACAATTTGGTAACAAAAAGAAGAAAACACGAAGAGTTTCACAAACACTTAGGTTTGTGTCATCTTGTTCTGCTGTTAAATGGCAGACAGAAAATGTTGTGCCAAAGTACTCTTTACATATCTAGACATAACAGCAGTAAATATGCTCTGCTTGTGGACAAGAAGGGTATTTAACATTTCAGTGATAAATGGACTAAAGAAATACATACGTAGAATGACAAAATTGGAAGTCTAGATATGTAAAGACAACAGTTTGGCACATGTAAACAAATGTGGTTATTATAAATAGATATGGTCTGACAGTGCGATAGGTATTTCAGAAAAAAATCTATACGTAGGTAGATAAATGATAACAAGCATATGACACCAAGATCACCAACCTGAGATAGGGGGTGGATACTCTGCAGGGCTTTATTCTCTGTGAAGCAAAAAATCTCCCTTCTTGGGGACAATTAATCCAAATTCAGTTGTAACATGTATTTACACTGTTTTTTACAATCTGTGGGTGGGTTGTGTTTCTTAAACTGTCATTGTGCAGTAACTGCAAATTTGCCACCAGTAGCAACCACAAATAAAAAACTTTGATGTACCCAAATTAAAAAAATATATAGTCAAGAAAAAAATAAAAATATGATTTTACAGACAATAGGTTTCAAAGACAGATGGAGAATGCAGACACTAGTAAAATGGATACAGTTTGTTTCACATTTTTAATTTTCAGTTTTTGAATTATTCCATTTGAATTGGGCTGACAAAGCACATTCTAAGCAGCATACACAAAATGTATAAATGAAATGGGCACAGCATTAACTAAAACTTCTGTAAACTGCAGGCATGCCATACTTACATAATGAATAATAAAAACATACATGTAATGTCCATTTACAATGTATGTAGAAAGAAGTCTACAGCACCAGTGTTTGTGGAAAATAACTTGTAAAATAATAATTAACATGCTTTTAGGTTACTTAATTTTATTACTCTTCAGTTCCTTTGGTGATATTGTTTCTGCCTTTTTACAAACCAAATTACATTATAATGCTTTAAAAAGAGCCACGTCCATGTATAAAAGACATAAGCAAGGGATGCTGTATGATCTCTAAATAATAAATGTAACAAAAACCTCTAAATTATTCAGTCTTTGATGTGGTTGTCTTTGATTTGCCTATAACAGCTTCTAAATAAGCTGATTACATGTACCCAAAAACCTTCTGAACCCTTTATCATCTTTGCTTACCTATCAGAAACTTGAACATAGATCCTTTTACCCCTTAGCTTTTGCTAACTTATTAAAAAGCCCACTGAACTTATTAATATATTTAGTCTTCACAAATTGTTCTTTAAAAACAAAATAGGTAGAGATCAAAGTTTAGAATTACTTGACTGACAAGATGTATAACATGTAAAACCCATGACAACTGATGGCAATGATTTGCATTTTCAAAGGGTTTTAAACCTAATCAAAAAAGGAATATATGTTTATAGTATAAAGCTAACTTGACACAGACAGAATACTTGGGACTAGCACACTGCAAGATTCCCCTCACACAGTATCCTGCTGAAATGCATTCAGTCAGTCTTAAAACAATACAAATCAAGAGTGTACCTTGAAGACATTTTTCCAAAACACTATGAGGTTTAATTGCCATTAATAAGGAAAATATCACATGAAACAGGAAAAATATTTCAATGAGATCTTCCAAAAAAAAAGGGAGATTACTTATCGAATCTTTCAGTGATTTATACATAAGATCATACTGCTTTTGTGTAAGAAAGGGGGGTTGGAATTGAAAGAAAGTTGAAAGAAACCTTAAAATGATATTATCACAAGCCATCCTCATGTTTTGTTTTGCTTTTTAACTTTTCTTTCTTCTCTGTCAGAATGCAACATGTAGAGAGTCGGCTACTTCAAAGTTATTGAGCTCCTCAATTATGTAGTGGTGGAACAAAACGTTGAGGAATTTGGCTCAAGGTCTGGTGTTCCTGATTTGCCAACCTCTCTTCTTGGAGCTACTTGAAGTGGTGCACTTATTTTAAAGCTAAAGTAGTGCTTTCAGGTGGACACCTGAAACCTAATTCCTCTCATTTATGTCCCAGTACAAATAAGATGGAGATTTACATGAGCATTTGTTTTAGCACATGGCTGAATGAAGAAGAAAACACATGAAATGAAACAACATTACGGTGGTGAAATGCTTTGGCCAAATCTGCACATCAAAAAAGAAACCTTATGGATCAGTGAGATTACCTACCTTGACCCTGAGCTTGGATAGTGAAATGTGCAGCTACTGCAAGAAAGACCAAAGGACACCATGTCCTTATCCTGAATCCAAAAACCTTCATCCTTATCACTGTATGGCTGGAGCACTCAGCATGCCTGGAAAGGTACATGAGATGGACCATTCACAAAGTTGGTGTACAGGCAGGCACTGACTGAAATCTGATACTTGAACTATTCAGTGTTTAACCCAGAGATCTCCTAGTACCCTTCTTGACAAAGGAACTCAGGTTTGGAAACCCCAATAAAGAACCAGAAGAGGGTCCTTCAGTTGTCACTTGATGAAGAGGAACCACAGCTCACGAATTTAGGAATTTTCACATTTCTATAGAATGATCAAGAAAAAGTGAACTGTCTAGAACCAGAACAGGAATTAAACACACAATAGGAGACCCCCAGTTTCTATGTGAAATGAACCTAACACATCATCCAACTGATTCTGGATGGGTCCCACTAATGTTAAATTTACTGCAAGTACCTTAAAAACATGCATTAACAAATAGTCTAATGTGTCTGTTAGGGGTGAAACAAGCCAGTTTACTGAAAACGGTTGGCAATGTAATCTGAATTGTAGAAAAGCTGCCAGTTTATTTCAACGTTGTCTTTTTATTGTCACGATTAGTTAACTTAAACCCCAAAGGGGAGTTCAAACACTTTTTTTCTTTTCTTTTTTTGCTTTTGTTAATTTAATAGGATTTGTTTTGATTTTCCAAATCCATGATTCGAGAATCATGAAAAATCCGTTTTTAATATCGGTCATTTATCAGCAAGAAAATGATACAAAAAAACGATAAAGCAAGAAGCAAAAGTCACTACAGCACCCACAGTACAATAAATCAGTGATGACAGCAGAGGTTATGCACCCCGACATAGGCGTAATTAACATAAATCTTAATTTCAAAATTAAAGTCCATGTAAAACCTAAACTTCTTATAGGTGCCATCATTTACTTTTACTCTTTTTTCAAATCTTTAAAGAAATAGACTGCGCGTAATGTATGTATATACTTAGTTATTGTCTCTTTTGTATTTTACCATGTCTTTTTTTAACAGAATTTACAGTACAAAAACTTTCAGTTGTAAATTTAGAGGTACTATTTAAGAAATCGTGTCTCCAAAAACTTTGCAGTGCTTATAACATCATATAAATAAGACGGATCTTAATTATTTCATTTAATCTCTGAAGACTTTTGTTCTAAACAACTAGTGTGCTTCTAAGGAGCCTTTCGCTAATCACAGTAGGGACCAGAGTCCTGGTGTCGTTGTCAAATTTCATATCACCATGTGATCATCTTAAGCCCTATAGGAAATTGTATCTTCAGATAGTAATTTTAATCCTCCACGGCGAACGATCAAAAGCTATCTAAAGCTCTCAATACTTTAACATCAATAGATTCTAAAAGAGTCGAGACAAAACATTAATTTCAAGCAAGTCTATCCGTCGCCATAGTGACATACTCTGAGTGTTGTCTACCATAGAGTTAAATGAAAAAATACAACTATAATTAACGTATTAGATGCAACAAAAGCTTTGATTTCCTACTTTAACTTTCACGTTCGTAACTGAAAAATACGTCCCCTGCGGTAATACATGTAAGAAAATAGCTATAACTACAAAGGTTTGACTTGGATGAAAAAGTCTTCATTTCTAACGTAATTCCTCCCTAGAACGTGATCGGTAAGAGCTTGCTTTTTTCCGCAGTAATGAAAATATGCAAAATAAAAAAAGAATTAAATGTTCTCTAAAACAATATGCATTTACAGAAAAAAATGACAGAAAACTTGCATTTGAAATCTATTATTTCACCCTTAAAATGGAGCGTAGAATTAATTTGTCAATTAATAGTAAGGTAAAACTTTATTAAGTACGACAATTCTGAGTTCAGCTTTTTTTTAAAAAATAAACTACAATTGAATTATTGCATTTCCTTATAATTCGGGAGCTGATAAAGAGAAATTAAACAACATAGCATACCTTTTGAAACATGTATATTATATTGTTTTCTCTCAAGAGGATCCTGAGAATGCACGACAGTTGCTGCCTGTCCCGGTTACTAGCAAATTCTCTCTTTCTCCGCTCTGTCAGTCCAGGCTTGAGCTGAATGTGGGTGTTTCTCACGTCGTTATTCACCCTTCCCTCAAGCTATTCATTCCTTCACCTCGTTTCATCTGAAGAGAGGACGAATAAGAACAGAAAAAAAACCTCAAGCAGCCAATTGCCGAAGATGGGACGAACTCCAAAGCATAGGTAATATTTGAACGCCCTGGGGGCAACAGTCTGCGCTCCAAAGGTGAGCAGCAGTTAAAAGAGTTTTGCTACAGTAGGACGAACAATTTAGGAGATAAATTACTTTTGTTTCAATAAATCAAGGAAACACTTAACACAGTATAAACAGCAATTTTTAAATGAAATGTGTAAAAGAACTTGGGCAGTAGTATACGCACTAGTACTCATCATTTCCACGATAATAATGGTTATATTTTGTATTGAAATGCTTGGGTTTTGCCATCCAGTCAAGCTCCATTAATAACGTTGCTGCACTGTAGCTTTGTCCCACTTGTGTATAATCTTTAAACTAAGAGGTAAATCACTCGACTAAAAAGGACATAAGTACTGTTTAAGCAGTGATCATTCCCACAGGCGCTTCAATTACTTGCCCAGTGGCTTAATGTGAACCTGTGGTGTAGTGGTTCTTGTCAGCGGTCAATTCGCCTGCTGGATCTATAAAACCATTTCATTAACAGCAAATTAATTAACGTGCTTTCACGTTACTTAATGTGCAATCCCTGACTTTGTTTTTTGCACAGTCATTCTGCTTACAATAGAGGCACGGTAAACCTTGACGAAAGTATTAGAAATGCAATGCAAGATCGCACACAAGTACTGTAGTCAAACCCAATTCGTCCCAATTACACAAAAAATAAATGTATCTAACGTTTCCCCGTTACTCTATTGTGAGCTTAAGGATGTTGTACAAAGTTTCAGTTAACACTTTAGTTCTCTATCCAGTTTAATCTAAATGTATCCTTATTTAATCCTCAAGAGGCTTAACACTTAATACATTTATGTTGCAAGACAACGGATAGATAACAAACTTAAATAAGCCTGAATTCTGTGGTTTTATTTCAGATGCTGAACAGTGCACTGATATACCTAAAGAGATGTCTTGCCCAAGCCACATACAGAAACAAATTATAAAATGATCAACAGTTACTGATAAGAAAAAAGCTATTATATTCTGAGGTAAGGACTGTCCTCAGATGCAAATGAAATCCAGGTCAGTCAGTGGTTTACAAATAAAATGGAGACAAAGTGCTGCCTGAGAAAGGGGAAGGTTTTCCAAAGGAGGGGGAAATATTTTTTATGGATGGAAGCAAAAGATGGGATTGGCAACAAGGTGCAGTAGTTAGTGCTGCTGTGTCCTAGCTCCTGGATCTTGGTTTCTATTCTGGACACAGGATGGCCTCTTTGTGGAGTTTTTAAGCTCTCCCAGTGTTTGTATGGGTTCCTGCCAGCTGCTCCAGTGTCCTTCCATCTTCAAAAGACACCCTGACTAGGTCAGTTCGTGTCTCCAAATTCTTTCTTTGTGTGTGCCTGTGATGAGCTGATGTCCCATCCCAGGTGTAAGCTCTGTTAGAGCACCCAGGAACAAACAGTATTCTGATAATGGATGGAAGATACTGTGTAAAGGCAATTAATGCATACTGTACACGTACCAATAGCAGGTAGGTTGAAACTAGCGTTTGAGAAGACATGAGAGGAATCTTGTGATTCATCCACTGTTTAATTTTTTTAAGGGTGAAACCAATTATTGTCTGAACCCTTTCGGTGTGAAGAAACCTATTATTTTCATACAAGGCAATCTGAAACCAATTCTTGACAGAATATTTCTTTGTGACTTTTCCAGCACGAGTAAATGTAGGGTACAAAATGGAAGCTTAGAATACTCTGTAATTCTATAAATTCCTTTTCATCCAAAAGAATCCGTGATAGCTTTTCTGTATCTCAAGGCATCTTGTTAATCTTTTTCATTCAGTAAAAGTAACAGTTCTTTCTTTGCTATAGAAATGTATCACCGTTACATATATTTTTGTATATCCTCCACTGGATGATGGCATGTAGAAGTGATGGTGGAAGTCATTGGTAATATTTCTGTATGAGGTTGTGTGGAAAAGTTTTGCTAAAAACCGTATGTTATGATGTTTGGCCGATGAAGGTGCATTCTGTGTCCAAAATGTTTTTGTACATACCAGTGCTGGGTTTTTTTCAGCATTTTAAAACAAGAGAGCTGCTGTAATAAGAATCGATTGACTCTCTGTTAATACTTAAAGCTCACTGGTCTGTCCATGCTCTGAATCTCAAAGTAAAATGCTTGCCAATGTTACCTTTATCAGTGTAATTATACAGTATGTATTGTTTGACATTGTTTTAGTATGTAATTTTGTTCCATAACTGCAGTTTTGCTCTATGGGGTCTGGAAGATGTAGTTGAGTAGCCTTTCAGGTTGGTGTTCAGAGTTTGGCATATATACAGTTTGTACTCTAATAACCTGTGAAAAATAAACTTGGTAAAAACAACTGGCAATCTTAAATGGAGGAGGTCCAAGTGGGTCAAGATGTTAAATGGAAGAGATTCCATTTGACTCAACTTCCAGGTCCTGTAGACTGTGGACAGCGGCTTCCAAACTTTTCCTGACTGAGCTGGGAACCACAGCTGACCACACACATGGTGACTCATTCCTGCAAGTCTGTGGCATTCAGTAAGGCATCAGCTTCTTTATGTCCCCTGAGGTGGTGGCCATGCTGGCTTCAGTCTTGACTCCCAAAGTGGAAATAATATACCGTGCCTTTAAACACTGCAATGAATAGTTCTGATTACTGTAGTTTCTTTATTTAAAATCATTACCATGAGTGATATATTTATATAAATCTTACAGTTACTCAGTACTGGAGCCATGGGCTTAATTCCTGGCGATGTCTGCGGGGAGTTTGTGTGTCC
Source organism: Lepisosteus oculatus (assembly GCF_040954835.1). Classification (NCBI taxonomy): domain Eukaryota; kingdom Metazoa; phylum Chordata; class Actinopteri; order Semionotiformes; family Lepisosteidae; genus Lepisosteus; species Lepisosteus oculatus. The sequence goes on from NC_090705.1 coordinate 11,262,957, forward strand.
TCCCTGTGTTTGTGTGGGTTTCCTTCGGTGCCTTTGGTGGGTGCTCCAGTTTCCATCCACTGTCTGAAGACATACTGTACTGGTGGGTCAATTGGCTTCTGGAAAAAAACTGGCCCTGGTGTGAATGTGCACTTGTTTTTGTCTGTGTGGGCCCTGCAATAGACTGGCATCCCATCCAGGATGTATCCTGTCTTGTGCCCATTGCATGCTGGGATTGGCTCTGGCTCTCCCTGTATAGGATAAATGCTTAGAAAATGGATGGATGTGTTGTCAAATTCTAACTGTTCTCCTGTTCTCCAAAAAATGACACTTCCCTTTACCATTTATTTAATAGATATTGACTCTCCTCCATCTATTTTACCATTTTTTGCAGCAGTTCAATTTATTTTGCTGTAATGTAGTGGCATTCCACAAAATGGTATTTTTTCTGCGAGGTCTGCATTTCCTTGATTAATGTGTAGTTTGGCTAGTCATTATTGTGCAGTGTTTGAGGTCTCCTTGGCTTATTACATGAGCTGTTTACATATTAAAATCAATTAACCTGATGCAAGTCTACGTGTATTAGTGGCCTTTCTGAAACAGAAGTAATCATAGCTACTTACTATCTCTGCCTGCCTTATTAAAATGGGTTGTAAAAAAGGTCTTAAATATACTTGTCTTGGCTTGTCTCGCAAAAGAAGCAGGCTATTCCAAGATCTTGCTTGTGCCTGAAAAAAATGTCAAGACTTAAAATATTTTCTTGCTTTGGATTCATGCATCGGTAGTACTTCTTTTTTGAAATGTGCATAAGAATGTTTGTTATTTATAGTTAGGTTGTTTTTATAGCTTTAATAGGCTATCCTTGTTATTATGTTTTCTGTACTATTTTCAATTTTTAGGCTATGAATGCAAGTAACATATAATTAATAATATAAGGGTGTGGTCTCCTTTATGTGTGACTCACTATTTGCAACTTGTTACACACAGTACAAGTTTAACAAAGGTAAGTCTGTGATTTCAGGATCGTATTCCACACATCATATAACAGATCATGTTCCTCAAAAGCAATCCTCACATTTTTTACATTAGAAACCAAGTAAGAGATAAACACATAGTTTAAATAGCAATTGTGTTGAGTGCGAATATCATCCACAAAATCACTGGATATAACTTCGCTTAACTTCCATTTATTTAACAAGGCATTTGACTGTACTTGATATATACTCTATCTAGAAGACAGCCAGGAATCACACTGCATTCATCAAGGTACACATCTCTAGAGAGCTTATTGACGTCTTTGATAATCTTTTCAAGTAAAGAAAAATTGAATTTTACTCTTTGTTATAATGCAAATGACTTCTTCTTTCACACTAATCATGTGAGTGTCAGGCAGAATGAATGTCAGAATGTGCAACTCACAGGGACTAAGGATTCATGCTCCAGACACACAGGTGAAACTGAGGTGGTCCATTTTTCAAATACTGTACTACTGCTAATATTTTGAACTTAATGATTTTTTTGGAAATGTTATTTGTGCTGAAGATTGCTTCAGCTGTATCAGTAGTATTATTAAAGACATTTTTTACTCTTTATGCAATCAAGAAAATGACTTTCTAACATGCTATTTTCAGCTTCATACTTTTTTTAGTTAAGCCAGTGTGATCAGAAGGCTTCAGTGCTGAAGGCTGGCATTGAATCACTTGAGACTGATCGTTTCAAAATCTTCAGGAAAGTCTCCCATGTCCAGCTGCTGCTGGGGCTGTTATTATGATGAATGAGGTGGATTTCTGCTGAAAGTGTGATGAGTTACAGTGACAGCAAGCTCCCCAGGGCAGTTCCATAATGTCCTCCAGGAGCTTCCAGTTGGCTTCACATCACATTGGATCTGAGGTGACTGGCCTTTCCCCATATCTGACCTAGGAATTTAGCTGCTGCTTGTGTTTGTGGAAAACATCACAAAGTGGCTGGGGGCAAGGTCAGGAAGCAGGGACAGAGGTAGAAAAACTTCCTGAGGTTTTTTTTTTCTTTCCAGTCCCTCAGGTGCTGTAATCTGACAGCGGTCAAAGCTTTGAATCCAAATCCAAGACCTTCGGGGTACTGCCAACACGGACACCACACTTTATTGCACCGGCAAAATGATTGCTTGGTCAGGCCAATCTGTGTAATAGGATTCTGTTCACGCAGCTCATCACTGCAGTCTCTTCAAATCAGTGGCTTGACAAACAGCCTCACATTCTTTAGACCAGGGGGACACATTCTCACTGGTGCCATAATGGAATGGAAACTAAGTATCCCCGATTGCACCCAGGTGCCCGCTGGACAGAGCTGACACTAATTTCTCTTCTGTCCATGCCTAAAGTCCATTAAGGCCTGCTTTGACTGAGACCTGAGACAGAAAAAACAGTTATACCTTCAGAGATGAACTGAGAGACTTTCTGCTTGATTTCTTCCTCTTTTCATAAAAGAACATTCAACTGGTTTCCATCCGGACGGAATTATTTTGCCAATAAGACATACATTTTGTTTTGAGTCTCTGTGTCAGCGCCCTTCTTGTTGCTCTTGTAAGGCATATACTACAGTCTTTTTAAAGACCATTTTGACCTCCTACAACTTTATGCAAATTTGGTGTCCAAATTGGTGTCCAAATTATACACCGGCATATCTATACACCTTATGTATTAGCTCACTCTTTTAATGTTAAAACATGACATCACCCACTTGACTCGATCAGTGGAGTTTATTAAATATTGCAGTGAGCACTGCCAAGGTGGCATTCCGAGCACAAAGTCAAAAGGGGATTTTGAGTCTTTTTCACTAACTCACTAACCTACTACAAAGAAGTATTTTGTCATCATTTTAGCGCATTGATTCACTCACTCAGAAAACAATCCAGAAAACAGAAGATGTTTTAAAAAGTTTCTAAGCCCTGAAGCTTTAAAAGACTTCTGCTACACATTATGCAAGAATAACTAATTTGTTTATAATCAAGTTTGTTTATGATGCACTGTTTATTACAGTTTAATTTACCCCCACCAAGTCATATTTGGTGATTAATGTTCAATGCAAATGGCCTTTTAATTATAAAACAGCTTGTACCAATAAGTAATTCTACTTATTCAGAGTAAACCTTGTACTCAAAACCTGAGTGACTGTGGATCTGGAAGTTTGATTGATAAGATCAATAAGGTTATAAATCATCACTGTTGTATTTTGTATAAATTCAGTTTTATAATCGTGTAATTGAAAAATGGTGACTAACTACCGCAGCTCATTGCTGTCTTGCTGCTTTACTGACTATAATCTAGTATTGAAGCAAGTCTAATACTACTGTATATGAATAAAAATGTTCTGGACATTAATACATATATGAGCGTGAAGCTATGATTCTATGCTGAGAAACAAACAAAGGATTTTTTGGTCTCACTACTTTTTAAAGCCTGTTGTTTTAGATAAAATTAGTTCAATAATATATGACATCATAAAATGAGCACTTAAACATCAGTGGAACAGTTGAGGTTTTCCACAGCGTGATCACCTAGCTCACGTACGTATTAGTCTTATGTACTGTAGTAGGCTACACATGGTTCATGTGTTGAAGCTCTAAAATACTACTTTGTTTCTGTCTGCTACTTGGGGTACTTCATACAGCTTTACCTATCTTCTCAGGGGCTGTATTCCTGTAGATTGTACAGGAATCTTTCAGTAAGGAAACAATAATGATAAAAATACAGGTGATTTGGCTTCCTAGCCAAATCATTAGATGAGTGTTTAAGATCAAACCCTCAATAACTGCAGTTCCACATCACTGCTGTACTGTAGATAATCACAAGCTTTGAAAGTTAATTACATTTCTGAAAGAGGTGCGATAGAAAAAAAGTTCCAAATAAGTTCATAGTGGAAATAATAATGGCCTGAAGAATTTGGTGAATAAGAAAGAGACTGCAGCTGAGAGATTAACCAACAATGTGTTTGCATGTTGGGGCCCATTACAACTGCTGTTGTGTGTTTATTCTACTTAGGTAATAATAATGCATTTTTGACCTTTGACCTAATGGGCCACAGGTGAAATTGTGTTGCTATAGTTACAGACAACACCCTTAGAATTCTGCATGCTTCTCTTCACTTTTTTTGTGATCACCCCAAACAAGTATGATGTTATCTAGTGCTCCTAAAAGTGAGAAATCCTCTTAAATTCCACTACAGACTTTTTGAATTCATGCAAAAGGAAAAAAATGAATTGCATGGAATGGAATAAAATGCAGCTCCATTTATAGTATTTAGTTTGAATACAAACACCATGCAGTATATATTAAAATTAGTGTTGTGTGGATAGAAAGTAAACAGCCAGAATGCAATGAACTACAGTATCTGGATTCTCTTGAACACTTGTACTTGATACTGTACACTCTCTTCCACAAATTACAAATATCTGGATAAAAACAGTGACATCTGTATAATTAAAAGGAAACTGGAATTGTAATTGTATTTAGTACACTTCTATATAATCTGCGTTTCTTGCATTACAGTGATAAAAAACAGAATACATGTGTTTTTTGTGTATTGCTGGACTGGACTAGAGTAAAGTGAATTACAGGAATTAGGGAAAAGTACTGCTTACAAATAAGTTGAACTTATTTGGGCTGTGTTATACTTCTCTGACACCAGCATCATAAAGATTGTTTTTTTAAAATGTTTTTCATATTTTGTTTTAATTGCATTTTAGTATTTTTAGTGGTGCATATTTCACCTCTGTAGAATGTTGATTTGGGATCCTGGTCAAGTCAGACAACTGGCGGTGAACAGGAAGCGAATCAGGTCCTTGTGGTTTCTGTTTAGGTGTACAGCAAATTGGAGGGAGGGAGAGGCCTCAGGGCTGCACTCATGTACTGTACTCCCTCAATGTGTACAGAGTTCTGAGTAATGTCACTTGCTCACTTAGCATCCTCACATACGGGAGAAACTGAAGGACAGCAGTGTTATTGGAGAAATGTAAAACTTTTAGGGATTTCTTTAAAAAAAACATGCCTTTACCCTTTGTAGATGCAATCCTGAAAAAAGAATGTTACTCCTGCATTTGAGCATCCATACATGGGAATGTGAAGTATTATTTGGCATATATAAATGCTAAAAATGCCATAGCATGTACATATATCCATAACAGTATCACATGGCCAGCTATGACTGTACAGAGTGTATGCTTTGTGGGATATCTCTAATAGTGATAAATTAAATATCATTGATAAATATCATTGGGGTTTTAAGGCATCTAGCTGAACGCATGGAAAAGCTGGCTACTGCCAGAAGAACAGGTTAACATAACACCAATTATGCATGACAAAAGTGAATATCATTTTTCAGAGATCCACTGTATTTCTAGAGCAATGAATGGCTATAGATGGGTAATATATGTTATGAAGGAATGATCAATATATCATAATCTAGTGATTGAGCTTGTTCCATGCTTTTTTTGAAAAATTCTTTACTGACCTCAAAATGTATTCCTATGATCATCTTGTCCTGTGTATAGGCCATTATTTTAATATCTTAAGGGTACATTCTCTCAAGCTTACAACCATGCACCTTAATCACAGGAGTTTGTGAACAGGTTTCCACAGGTCTAGAGGGTAGTTCTTCAAGAATGTATTTAAAAAGGAAAAAGAAACAGGAAAGAGTACATGGATGAAAATGAGTAATCTCTGAAACTAACATCTAAAGCATACACTTTAAGCATGATCATCCAATAATAATATTTAGTGTTCTGGGATTGCATGATGCTCTTTGTCTATCCAACAGCAAGCTGATTTAAAAATAATTATATTTAATGTAAATAGCTGTTGTTGTGACCATGCATATTCAAACATTTCATAAGAAAAAATGCAAATATTATCCATTGTTTGCTTTCTCAAGAATTCCTGGGAAGCAGTAACAAACTGAAACAACATGCAATCCACAGAAATTGTATAAAGTATGCAATAAATTAAACAATTCACAAGCATCCTTTTTTTAAAATGAAATCTGAGCATGAGAATTTCTTCAGAAAGGGGACTTGAAATGTATTATGATATATTGAGGACTATGAAAAAGCAGTGTAACAACAAAATGCTGAAAATCACTTTCACACATCAATCTAGCTTTACTGTACCAGTAATCATATGTTAAATCAATCATAAGTCCTTGTCATTACTAATTTGTTAACACAAAAAAACAGTTAAAGTGAATCATATTTCTGTATTGGGCAACATACAGTATACCACTGCATAGCTTAACTGTAGTAAGCTTTAAATTATTTAAGGAGTTCTTTAGTTACATACAGTAATAGTGGTGTTGAAAGATATGTTAGATGATGTTAAGTATGGTGAGTTGAAGGAGATAGGGTTCTAGCAGTGAGAATCTTTCAATTAACCTTAAGGGCTGTGACATACAGTATGTCATTAGCAGTGTCAGCTTTTCTTCTTTTAGTAAAAGTTAAGAAGAATTTTAACACCATAAGAGACCTTGTGGGGAATTTCAGACTTGTAAAACAAAAGAGCCTAAGGAAACACATTAGAGGAGTTAAGAAAATACCCCTGAAATCTGTCATTATCTCCAGGGCATCCAAAAATGCTCTCTAAAGAGCATTGCATACTCCATCCAATTTCCTTGTAAGTAAAACGGAACAGCACTATCAGACCTTTCTTCCCTAACCTTTGTTTCTAAATCTGCAACAAAAACAGAAGCCGTCTTGAATGTCGTTTGTTTATTCAGTTGGTCTTTGAGTTTATGCAACAGTGAACAAAGTATTTCAAGGGTTTTCTTTTTTATTCTTTGAATGGGAGCGTTTTCGGATTTTGGCCTTCTTTCAGTTCCCAAAGAAAGGCTCAAATACTTGGAGACTGTGCTTTCTCATCTGTTGCTTCAAGGCTTTCAACCCATGTCAAATCTTGCAAGTCAGTCTGCGCTTTCAAATGCTGTCCTACAACTCACACTTACACTCTTGCTTTCAGTACTGCTTAAGTTACGGTTTTAATTTAATTGAAATACTTTGAGATACTATAATCTGTAAATCTTGCAATATAAAATAAAGCTTTTTGCCATTTCAAAATTCATAAAACAATTTAAAATGTAGAAACCGATCATATCTAATTTTCATTCCATTCTTGTTGCAGCAATTTTGTTTTCCTAAATATCAAATTGATGGATAGCTGTTTTAAATGATAAATTATATATATTTTTTTATATATTTCTTTTTCTGTGACGGTTTTAGATTACGTTTGAGGAAATTGCAATAAATGTTAAATAATCAAATGATTAAATAAAATGAAAAAGACCATCCTTAAAATGTAGCATTTTTTTTAAATCACATTAGATTAAACTGTGGACTCTAGAAACTGTTTACAGATTCTAGAAACTGATAAAAAGATATTTGTATTTTGACATACATTTAACATAGCTATTACAATAAAAGCATGACAGACTAAATTACTGTAGTATGATTCCATCTCCTCTCATATATAAACTTCCTACATCTGACCTATTTTGTTTTTTGCATATAACAGATTTTCATCGACAATGTTCATTTAACCAGCTTCATCCAAACTGATAGAGAAGTACTATCCTCAAAGGTGTACTGAAAGTAAATACATACCAGACAGACTTTTACAAGCTGGACAACACAGCTGGAAGCCAGTTTCTAGACCTGCTCCAGGGACTGTTTCTCAGCAGTCACTGCAGTAGGGGAGGTGAGATCCTTTATCCATTTATATTTCAACACAAACTTAGCTCCTTTGTTATGTTTTGTACAGGAGCTCCATCTGCTGGTTAGGTCAACAGCTGCAGATTCCAAAAACGTTTATTGAAATTGATATATTTATATTAATAATTACTTACACTTATATAGCACTTTTCTGGACACTCCACTCAAAGCACTTTACAGGTAATGGGGACTACTCTCCACCACCACCAGTGAGCAGCATCCACCTGGATGATGCAACGGCAGCCATAGTGCGCCAGAACGCTCACCACACATCAGCTATCAGTGGGGAGGAGAGCAAAGTGATGAAGCCAATTCATAGACAGGGGTTATTAGGAGGCCATGATTGATAAGGGCCAATGGGAAACTTGGCCAGGATGCCAGGCCCCAGGGTGTTTAAGAGTATACCCCTACTCTTAAGAAACACCCTGAGATTTTTAACGACCACAGAGAGTCAGGACCTAATGCCCCAGTATAGTGTCCCTGTCACTATACTGGGGCATCACTGGGCACACACAGACACAAACGTGCCAGTTTTCCCAGAATGGAATATAACATTCCCGACATGAAATATTACAGAGTTATAATATTTATATATATACAGAGTTATAAATCCTGCCTGAAGTCTGTTGCTTGTTGAGGTACAGTCCAGTCTCCTCATGAGGATGTATCAGACAGAGAGTTTACGAAATGGTTGGGTGAATATGTTAGAACAACCTCGTTACTGTGAGATTCTGCTTTACTGTTAGTGTCCCTGTCACTATACTGGGGCATTAGGACCCACAAAGACCGCAGGGTGAGCGCCCCCTGCTGGCCCCACTAACACCTCTACCAGCAGCAACCTTAGTTTTTCCCAGGAGGTCTCCCAGCCGGGTACTGACCAGGCTCACACCTGCTTAGCTTCAGTGGGCTGCCAGTTGTGAGTTGCAGGGTGATATTGCTGCTGGTATAAAGCCAGATATTATTACTTCAGGTAATCCTGATGATGTTTTAACAATAATTATTCAGATATGCTTTTAATGTGGTTATTTTGAGCGGGTCGGTGAACTCTGTAATATTTCATGTCGGGAATGTTATATTCCATTCTGGGAAAACTGGCACGTTTGTGTCTGTGTGTGCCCAGTGATGGACTGGCGTCCTGTACCGGGTGCATCCTGCCTGAAGTCTGTTGCTTGTCGAGGTACGGTCCAGTCTCCCCATGAGGATGTATCGGACAGAGAGTTTACGAAATGGTTGGGTGAATATGTTAGAACAACCTCGTTACTGTGAGATTTTCTTACTCCTGTTACGGTTTTACATAGTTACTCTTGAATATTTACAGTTTGTATTAGAAAGAAGAGAACCCCTCGCCACTACAAGTGGTGGCTAAAGCCAACCTCGGATTTGATATTCCTTCTGTGTCTGTGCCAGAATCTAACGCGGCAGCTTCACTGAATTCCACTTTCTTCCCTCAAACTCCAGATTTCTGTAACCCAGAAAGTTTGCGCTTATCCGAACCTCCACCATAAACCGTCACTGAATGAATTCTGCTTTACTGTTAAGGTTCCTTTATTACCGTTAGTTTTAATTTATTTTAATCGTGCGGAACAAATAGAGGAGTAACACCGTTAGATCCATCTCCAATGAGAGCACACCCCAAACAACACAAACAAAACGCTGTTTTTTTTTTAGTTTCCTCTTTATAAGCAGGATGTGTAAAATTGGATCCACTGAAAGCTGAAATACTTGGTTTTTCTACCTCTGCCTAGAGCAAACTCCGGAGGCGAAGACTAAACAAGTACAAGTAAACAAGAAGCGTGAGATTTATAGGTAAGGACAGGTGGGTGAAATAAGGTTTGACATCCTCCCCATCGTCTATATAAAACTGTATTATGTAAGCCTAAGTATGTTATAGCTTCAGACTAGTAAGAAATAAGAGCATGAATACATGAAGATATGGTGGTAGAGAGACACTTATGAAAATCACACATGAGATATGTAATTTTATGTATAATAGATAAGCCACTTGTAGTTATACATTGTGTATATACATCGCCTTTATATACAAAAATATTATATACATTATTTTTTTAACAATGTATAATATTATTTTGCCGTTAGTGTGCTTAACCAGCAGAGGGCAAACTAGACAATTTCACATAAACCCAGTTAAGTAAAATACAGTTCGAGAGTTTAAACAGTACATTTAGAACAGCAGTGATACTACAAGAATAGCAGTTGTTAATGAATGACGTCTCATTTTCTATTATTTCCTTAAAAGTTTCCTTAGAGTGCCTTAGCCCTTAGCCCATTCAAAACTGAGCTAAGCCAAATGACGTTAAAGGTTAAATATTGCTCTTCAGTATGCACAGTCCTGTTTTATAGCATCTGAGATAGAACAATTTGTGTACTTTAAGTAAAAAATGGAGCAAGAGAGAATTGATACTAGGGAACAACACACCTTATTTTATGGTTGATACATGCATTTTATTTTCTAAATTTAAATATGGCTGTATGATTCTGAGCTGTACATTTTTTTGTGATTAGTAAGAAGCTATCGAGTGCTCAGAAACAAGCAGTGGTTTTACAATTGTTAGGTCAGAACATTAAACTTCATTTTTGGTCTTAATGGAGAACGTATAGCCTATATCTAGACAGAGAACCAGGAATTCAGCATCTGATACAGTGTTTTCTGTTTTACATATGACTCTTGATTTTCACTCTACCCTTCACTGTGGCAGAGGTGCTGAATCACACACAGCCTTCTGTTTCAGTGCAGGTGTGCTCCAGACACAAGCTACCTTTTAGTACTTTCGCGTTCCTTATCGGGGTCTTTTCATCTTCCCTAGCAGCCCCCTACCCCAGTGCTCATTACTGCAGTTAGAGGGGACTCGCCATTCCTTTTTTCTCACTTTGAAAATGTACAGTAAGTACCAGGGGAGGGGGGTAGTGTGTTAGTGTGGGGGTCCCACAACAGACAGGTGCAGCACTTTCCCAGACTGGTGTGCTTTTCTGCAGGGTGTGGGAACAGTAGGTGTCTGTGGGGAACAGCTAGCTAAAGCATGTGATTTTACAAATCATGCTTTCTTAATAGTTTTCCTGATCTGTCTCCCTTCTTTGGGGGGGTTGCATTCCTTTTGAAGTGTCTGTCCATTGCAGGTGATGCTCTAGCCTCATAATTATTCCTGAAAGATCTTTCCAGCTATTTCACATTCACTGGGATAACAGACGAATTGCAATTTATATGTGTACATAGACATTTGCTGAAATTAAAAACAAACACTTCTTGAAAAATGATAACCTTCACCTGTGATAATTACTAACATAAACTTGACAAACACAGCTGTAATCAAAATGATTCAGATCACCACAGCAACAGTTATCAGCAGCTTTTTATTTTTTAATTTCCAAAATGAAAAGGAAACAAGGTTTAATCAATTGAGCCTAATAAAACACCCAGAATGAAACATTTCATTTAGCAAAATGTGGTTTGATACATTCCCACCTTTTCATTGTTCTGATTATAAGAACAGCGTCAAAACACAAACATCTGTCATGAGCAAGCTAGTCTGGCTTCATAAATGTAAATGTAATATGATTGTTGTCCCTTTTTAGATGTACTGTATTTTGTTACAAATTCTACAAAAAAGTAACACTGGCAGATGAACAATGTAGAAAAACTAGATTTTCATTTTAGATTGTCCAGCAGAAAATTCACCATTGATTGTCAGTAAATAGCTTCAAGTCTTTCATAAGAAAAACAAATGCAGGTTCATTTTTCGAACTCTTTGTTCCACTGCAAATTTGGCTCCCAGGTGTCTGAAGGGTAGTGAAAGAGGTTCAAACCACTCAAGAGATGACTGCGACTGAAAGGGGTAAACATGAACATTTCTTACACTTCACCAAGTTAGGAGAATTTTTTGTTGGATTTTATCAGGTTAGCAAAAACTTGGGAGTAAATACAAAAAACCTTTAAAAGATACATAATAAGTTTTAAATAAGGTTAATTGTAATTAGTAAGTGGTGCACAAGATTAATAATCATAAAAAAAACAGTATTAAGGCATTCATTAGACATTTGTACCTGTATAGAGCTGAGCAAAGCAAACATAAATAAGCACCACTTACTCTTCTAAGGCTGTTTCTGCTGTATTAGTTCTTTTATCAACATAACTTTACCAAAGCTTATTTTCTTCTACATAAAAGTCCATTTTTCAGTACACCTATTTTCAGCAGCTTGCACTACTTAGTCTCAGCCTTGTCAGAAAGAAACAAGACCAACCTCAGAATATGTGTTTATCACTGAATTTAAAATTCTCTTGATAAGATTGTATATGGTTTTAGCTTTGATGGAAAGCAAACACTTACTGATTTGCCTTTCAGACTCCTCAGTATTCACATTGTTTGGCAATAAGCTGTAAACGTTCATATGTTTAATCAAATGTTATTCTTCAATGATAAAAACAGAAATGCAATATAAAATGCTTTTCAAAAACTACCGCTTTGCAAACACCACTTTCCATTAATATCTTCTATATATATTCATAAGATATATTAACACATTTGTAGACTTAACTTATTTTGTGTGTATAGAGACATAGAATTAGAGGTGGTGAACTTTTTTTTATCACACAATATACCTCTTTCTTTCTAAAATAACAACCATATGTTTTTTTTTATACCTAAATGATAATCAAGCATTTTGGCTAAAAGTTACACTGTTTTTAACAGCGTTAAAGACATTTTTATTTTTCACAGTAAAGAAAATCAATATTCTTTTACACTATAAGTATATACAGTATAAGCAGAAGCTTAATGCAAGACATGTTTTTATCCATCATTAAGCCTAGCTTTTTAGGTTAGAATATTTTTATTTTAATTTTAGAGACTGCTTGTCTAATTATTTAACACTAAGCATACACTAGTACTTGCTACTGATTGCTTTTGTTGTAAGTGCTCTATTGTGGTTGTAAGTTGTATCCCTCCCTACATATAAAGAACATAAACAAACAATATTTATAAGGTTAGATGCCCTATTCAAACAACTTGTAAGAGGACCTGGGGAAGGGTCATTCATAACCAGTATTTTCGGAACGGAATATACTTGATATAGACCTGAGCAAAATGGCCGCCAAGGAGAACCAGGTAACCCACTTTTGGAAAAGGCCTATTCAGGTGATTTACGGACTTTGGAACTTGGATAGTTTAAGGATAGGGAAAACGGATTACGGACTGGGATCGGAAAATCAACAGACAAGAGTAACGGAGAAGAACAGAGTGGTGTGAGTAACATCTCTTTTACATCAATTTTTCCCCCAGTGACACCACAAACTGTACTGTAAAAATTATGCAATCAGAATCTGACAGAATATATTCTTCCAGAAAGAGAGCAGATTCCCATATATTTATATGCACAAGTACTCAGATTTAATTCTGATTTTTCCAAAGAAGAGCCATGTCCTTAACTGACAGGTTAAACAAAAATGAACATTTTAGTCTTTGACTAAAGGGAATTAAATTCAAGTATTCAAACTCCTTGAAGGTATAAAACAAAAATAAAGTCAACCGATGTCTTTAGGGTCAACTAAATGGAGACCTTGAATAAGACGTTAAGTGCATTTTCCTAGGTTCTTACCTAGGCTCTTTTACTGTTTACTTATGATGTCCATGGCAGTGCCTGTGGGTCCCTTCTATACATATCAAATTTCATTGATCCATTGGACAGTGTTTGAATAAGCTAACATCACACGCTACCTATATTTGTATTTTATCTCTGGGAGTTTTTCAGATCGATAACCTTAACCTCATTGACCTTTATAGTAACTGGAAGTAAAAAAAGGTCAGCTCACACTGTCTGTTAAGAGCTACAGTATAACCCTTGATAACAAAACAATCCAGTGAACTCAATCTAATAGACAAAGCAACTGAATCACACTAGCAGAGTAAACCACAAACACTTCTGGGATCCACTCCCAGTATTTATATTTTAATTTTCTTTTTCTCCCAGATTCATAATTTTTCAGTAGTGTAAGCCAGACTTGAGATGAAGGTTTGCTAAAGACTCACAGATTCCTCCATTTATTCTCAGCTTTCTTTTGACTATGACAGTAGTGCTTAGTGTGCTGAAAAAAGAAATTCACCTTCGGTGATCTGATTTACTTCATTAGTAAGAAGTAGTAAATGAGTCCACTTAGTGGAGATCCCTGTGTAAAAGTGATAGGAATCACTGATGCTTACTGTTCTGTGTACCCAGACATAATGTACAGCAAGCATTTTTCAGTATGAACACTCTCTTCAGCCATGCATTACTCCAATTTACAGAGGCAGCCTTCTACAAACTGAACTAGTTTTTAAAATGGTACTAATAGAAACTCTTTAGTTAGTGCTACTTACAAAAAACACTTTTTTGTATTAGAATAGTAAGATAACATATTGTACTTTTGAAGTGTTGTTTATAGTAGCACTCTGTTAAAGCTTTGTGTAAAGCAATTACACATATATTTTACATACAGGATTTGAAATGTTCATCCATAATTCTATGACCAATAACTAATGAGAGAGAGGAGATATATTTTTATATTTTGTGAACAGCCCCCTCATTACATTACTTTGTAATGCTTTACGAAACATTTTACCTATACATCTGTGCTCTATACTTAATGTATCTGGCATACGATTTGTATGTATAACCTCATATTAATACCTTCTTCAAAGGGAAGACATTACACTTCACCTGGCCTTAAAAATCATTGAACGGTAGACTGTATGGTATGTAGTCATATTAAAATATTTTGTTCCCTCTGAATACGTTTGAGGATAACTCTACAAGAAAACTGCACTGGAGCTTTCAATGTTAAGTATTATCCAGAGGTAATTTAGCTTGGTAGGTCTGTGTTTCTTTGGTTCTTCAGATTCTCTCTGAAGTATGAGGCAGCCCTCACTTCCCGTTTCAGTAATCAACTTCCTCCATGACTTCCATAACAACGGTTCGTGGGCCAGTCAGAATGAGGTTGCTGACTGTCCTGTAATCCAAGGAAAGAACGTTTAGTCCGTTGACAGAGACCACAAATTGGCAAACCTAGAAAAGGAGAACAAAGAAAGACTTTAGAAAACAGAAGAAATAAGGGTGCTGTGTCTACTGTCACTGCTTTAACTGATCTGATAAAATACTTGTGTAACAATTCCTCTTAAAGGAAAGGATTACATCATAAAGAAAAAATCTTAAAATGATGTTTAGTTTATACAATCCCAATGACCTTCACATCTAATACACAATTTAGAGTGCATCCTTAATGCACAATAAAAACTACTATTTAAAATAAAACAACATCATATGAAGTACAGTATATAACTAAACCCTAATTAAAAAAGAGAATAAGTGTCGAGTGATACTGTAGCATACAAACATGTTAACTTCAGAGAATGCAAAGGAACAAGTAATAGGTTTATTCCATGCTGAAAAAAAGAAGAAAGAGAACACAACGTTTCGGCCGTGGAGCCTTCTTCAGGTGACACCTGAAGAAGGCTCCACGGCCGAAACGTTGTGTTCTCTTTCTTCTTTTTTTCAGCATGGAATAAACCTATTACTTGTTCCTTTGCAGCCTACGCATGCTGACGCAGCTACCCACCTGAACTTCAGAGAATGCTGTGGGGCACAATCGGAACTTTACATTCACTTTCATATAGAAACACTAATTTCACACTGGAATATTCAATGTTTTGTGGTATTTCCAGTACATTATAACAGTAATGTTTTTATACACTACATTACTTACAATGTTGTATTGAGTTCCAAAACTGACACTTGACTAGACACTGGAATCAAATTTCACATAGTAGTCATATATTTACATTACACATCACCTTTACATACAATCATTTCAAAGAGATAGCACATAAGAGACAGATACAGGTTCACCATTTCAGGGCAAAGAGCTATTGTTCCTAGTCCATAAAGGTTTGGGAGATTACATGAAAATCATGACAGAGAACACATACTCTAAAAAACAAATATATTGTCCTTCTGCATTGTTTTCCATGGTCTGTTCTGGCCTTCTTATGCTGAACGATTTATTTAAAACATCACTTTATTTGCTAGAAAGCAATAAACCAAATGTGCAATGAATCATGTAAGAAAAAAATAAGAAGAAAGAATGTACTTTATAAAAATGATTTTACAAAATTTACAAAATCTATTATAATAACTGGATTAACTAATAACAAACATTATATAAATGGATATCAAAATGGCTAAGAGAAAGAAAGGAATGTTTCAATAGAGGCAAAAATACATACTAAAATGTTTCTTTAGTACTGTGCCAGGAAAAGAATAGTAAAAGATGAAGCAAAGTGTCTCAGGAAAAAACTAAGGAAATTTTTCAAGTGTTACAGGTATTACAAGCACTTAAAATAAACAAATATCTGGGTCCTAATGGTATTGTAATGGTTGGACTTCATGAAACAAGATATTTTCAACAGAATAATACTGATTCCCCTCAAAACTGGAAACATACAGTAGCAT
Source organism: Lepisosteus oculatus (assembly GCF_040954835.1). Taxonomy (NCBI): domain Eukaryota; kingdom Metazoa; phylum Chordata; class Actinopteri; order Semionotiformes; family Lepisosteidae; genus Lepisosteus; species Lepisosteus oculatus. The sequence continues at coordinate 11,279,164 of NC_090705.1, forward strand.
CTATTCGAAACATGCATAAAAACCAAACCAATTATATATCAGTCTTATTTCCTTAACTTTACTTTAAGTATTGAAGTAATAACTGGAATTAAAAAAGAGGATGAATTGTATAGCCATAAGATTCTAGGAGATTGTCAACATGGATTCAGAAAAGATGGGACTTGGTTACCTAATTTGTTCAAGGGGAACTGCAATGCTATGTTTATATTTTGGGGTTAGAAAGAATCTGCATTAATCAGTGTATTTCAAACCACAATGAAAGCATAATATACACAGTAACATGTAACACCTCCAATTTACATTACAAAATAGATTACATTTCCAGGTACAGTATGTGCAGCACCATGTTCTGTGATAGAGAACAAGGCAACCAAATGTCTGGTGAGGTGAAGCAGTCCTATTACATTTTAAACAGGCTTGTGAATACATCTCTTTTTATCCAATATAAATATTGCTCTCGACCTCAAGACGGTTTTGGCAACAAATACGACCTGCTTGTTAACTCTGCATGCAGATCACGTTGGAACATTTCTGCAGGGAAATGTCTGATACAAAACCTGTACTTATTCGCTTGTACATCACATTACATTAGTCATTACAGTGACTAGTGAGCAGGAAGGGCTGCTTCAAGTCGCATGTCGTGCAAACTCCAGGGGTTTGCGACAGCATGGCAACCATACAGTACTTTCACAAAGTACACGATTTTTTGCTTATTTTGGAATTTAAGTTTTTTTGCGATATTGTCAATTAATTTATTTTGTTACCAAGATTTAATAACTGGTCCAAAATATTGGGACTGCAGTTCCCCTTCGAGAGTTCCCTTATTAAGAATTGGCAGTGGTGAATACAGTGTATATAATTCATTAGGTCTGAGCTTTTTCTCCTGAAGAAGGCAAAAATGTTGTGTATTTTCTTTCCACTTTTTTTTTGGCATGTGCTATCAGTTCCTGGTACAAATCAGAGCTGCTAGAACTTGACTACATGTACTCATTGTGATCACTGGTTAACCGATTAACTGCCCCAAATTCACTGATTAAATTTAGTGTAAAAATTATTTTACTCACTTATAAAGGGTGGGGTGGGACAGTGCGGTGGCTCTGTGGCTAAGGTTCTGCGCCCTTGACTGGAAGGCTGCTGGTTCGTATCCCGCAGCCAGAAGAGAAATCCTGCTTTTCTTAAATTCTTAACCCCTGGGTTAAGAATTAATCCAGGGGTGCCGTATTAATGGAAGACCCTGCAGTCTGACAAACTCTGTGTGTCTGTGTTTCTCACAGCAAGTTCCTAATACAAGAAATCATATATGGCCAATAAAGTGATCTTATCTTACTTTAAATCCCTTTTGAACTTTGACCTTGAATGCCTGTTTGTTATGATATTGCATTCTGTTCCGACATGCAATGTGAGATCCTCTGATTCTGGTCTTTTCAGGATTTCAATGTCACTGCTGTCCTTTAGTTCTGTTTCTCCTACTCTCTGAAATTCTCTTCCCACTTCTTTTCATAACGCTCTTGCTCTTTCTTTGTTCAAGCTCAGATACATAACTCTTCTTTTTTTCATTCGCCTTCTCCAAAAATCTGAGTTAGCAATATGCTGATGGCCTAGTGTGAGTTCTGGCCTGTACTGTTGTTATTATGCTTTCTTTAACTTTGCGAATGTTGTTTTCCATTACAGATACTATATAAGATAAAGTTTGATTAAAAACTGGCCTCCCTAATAAATAAAAGTCAGTCTTCTAAAATATACAGGGCACTAGGATTAATCTTCATTCTCATTCCCTTATATTTTCCTCAGTTCACTTACACTGTTAACATAAGTAGGCAGACACCTTATAAATTGTCTGCAGTTTTCTAGTTTTAATTTTCTAATGTAGAAAAAAACTCCCTTTTAGGAGGTTCAAAGTGTTTTTCCCCAGTTTCAAAATGTAGAAATAACCCACACTCACTCAAATCAAGCAGCCAAGTTTATCTGATGTGTAATGCCAAATTCTCTGCCAAATCTGACAGCTTATTACTTTGTATACAATGTTAAAATCATTTTAGTTTTGTTACGGCTTCTCTGTATAAAACAATTTGACCTTCACTTACTGTATATACCAGCAACATCTTATTTTTCTGGGCTGACCCTGAATGTTGGTTAAGACTGCAAACCAAACCTGATTTGCAGTATTTACACTCTTAATAACTGTAGTTGTATTAAAACAGGTTTTAATAACAAGAACAAACAACAAAAACAACTAAGGACAAAACTGTAGTGGGTGTGAATATTAACAGCAAAAGGGTACCATAGAAAGTCACACACTGCATACTGTATGTGTTTTATTTTGGATGGTCAGCTGTTTTTAACTCTGCACAATAATTTAGAGGATTGTTTGACGGGTGAAAAAAAATGTTTAATAAAACTACAGCAAATGTTTCCACCTCTCAAGATCCCTCCTGTAAACAAGTTCAAATATATCTTCTTGTAAAGTTCAAAGCTCACAAGATCCACCTCACTGAGACTGAACAGATTGTTCGGTGGCATTACAATCATCATGCATTTTATCCCAGGTTATTCACTCACAGTCCATTAGTCAAATGCTGTACTTCAGCAAAAATGAAGATACTCATATTACTCCATTAGGATAATGCTGGCAAAAGCAACAAATTAAGACATTACAAAGTGAGCTGCTGTTCAGCAATGTCAAATGGGCTTTGTAGCTTGGAACTACCGAAGAATGTTTTGCAAAAAATAAGTACTCACAAATCCTCATTATTCACTCACCTACTCGCCTACAAAGCTGTCAGATTGAAAAGAGTGGTGAAAGAATAGGGAAAAGTGCCAATATGCAACACCACAGCTCTTGAGAGAGACACGATCTCTGTTCACATACGGGAACATGATTAGCTAAGTAAAACTTTCAAAATTGAATGGAATTTCCAACCTCCAAATTATTGAAGAAAAAGTTACAGGAGTTCACTGTATAAAAAATTGTAATATTATCGGTATTACTGTATTTGCATAACTAGGTCTAAATTGCATGGATAATTGCTTCTAGTTCAGCTGTGTATTTGTACTGTGCCAGACTCTTTCGTGCTCTAAACCTTGCCAGGAAAAACTCAGCACATATGCCCTTCTCAAGGCTGTTTAAAATCTGTCCTGCACAACATTGTGCAATGCAACATTTTCTACACACTGGGCTATGGCTCAAAGTGGAAGACAACCGATTTTAATTAAACTGCACACTTCTGTTAAAATATGTATACTGTATAACTTTTGAAAATAAGATATTTTTAATTGGTATATATTTATCAACATTTTTTGTGTTGATACATTTTTGGCTCATGTGCTTATGCAAAGGTTGCATCTCCATGACTCTGATTTCGTTCATTATTTTATTAGGGTTCTGACATTAATACTGTTGCATTTCTGTTTGCAAAAGAAACTTAGTTTGAATTGTCAGATGTTTCGCAAGACAAGTGGAACACCTGACTATGAGGCTGTACCTGTACTGTAGGCAGAATTTGTCCAGGTTGTGTCTCTGTTGATTAAAATACAGAATTCACTTTTGAATTCACTATCAATATCACTAAGGAATTACAACATAAATGTATACTTCATAAAGAATGTTTTCTCAAGAAATACTATTCATTTCCAACCATCTTTCCACAGTGGTGTTTCATTTAAAAATTGATTAAAATCTTGCTAAAGAGAATGGGTATACAAAGTCAAAAACAGATGTTCACAGTTTGCATGGATTGCAGAATGAAGTTGAAATGGACTTGTCTTGTTGTAATTGCCCATGCAGGTGTATTTGTATTGTGAAAAAAACTCATTTTTTTTCCGGTAAGAATAACTCATCATGTTGTATTAATTTACATTTTAAAATGTAAATTACTAATTTAAATATTTAATAAATACAAAATTATATTAAAATGATACTATAATACACATTATTCAGATTTCACTGTCACTTTAGTACTGTGTAATGGAAAAGTACAGAAACAAAAGAAAGTAGACATTGCTTCTGAAATGAAACTTTTATCAAAAACCAGGCTTCAAAATCAACTTTCAGCATCTTACTTCATGATACCTCTTTAAACAAGCAGTACCCAGCATTATTTGTTAAAATATTTGGTTATTTGTAAGCAACCTTGAAGTGTCAGGTTCTTGGAGGACAAGTCACATAATTTCACAAATAACAATTAAAACTGTCTCTGCACATGAAATGAAAAGCAAATACTCCCATGTGGTGATAAGAGGAAAACAGGATTTTTTGTGTGCAGTAGCATAACCTTTGAGAATGTGTTGTACTTTAAATAATGTAAGTACGATAGCTTAATATTGTGGTGATACCTTTCAGTAGTTCTGTTTGACTTATACAGTAGTTATGTAATGAACACTAAAATGGAAAAAGAAGATTATAGTTGCATAACTAAAGAAAGGTCTGTTTGAACTTAATTTCTTGGCAATATCTGCTGGGCTCTGTGGCACTGGCAATTTACAGTAAGCAAACTGTCAGATGAAAATATGCAGTTTCTCTGAGGGCCTCTTGTTCAGCAAAAAGAAATAAATGGCTTTCTCTAGCTTTATAAATTATTTCAATATTACACTTTCCAAGATATCCACAGTCAACTGAAATCTTACCATTCTTTTTGTGTAACGCAAAAGGTAATTCCAAATGGAGTTTTGTCTAAGTAGCACAGTTACAGATGAATAAAAAGATTATCATTAAAAGCTAAGTCTTCATATGCCAAGCCACGCTACTGTGTTGGCAGACACAGATTGTGAGACTATAAACTAAGGTTTTCATTTCTTATTATTTCTACAAGAGTACATTATTTTCAACAGCCACTTCTTTGCTTTGGTGAAATTCACACAAGATTGTTGCTAAACAATCTAAATCATATTCAAACATAACTGAAAGGAAAGTATAATGAAAACGTTTACCTTCATTAAGTACATCAGGGAGCATTTAATATTTCATGTAAACATGCATTTTTCTGTACTTGACATGCAACAGACTCCTCTTTCTGCAAGTCCAAGACAGCTTATGCGTAGAAACCTCTTAACACGTTAATGGGCAGATAGGTGCTTTTCTTATGCTAAGCCGCAGGATCTGAGAAAATGTGGTAAAAATCCTCTGACTTGAAAATGGGCTGACAAGTGATTATATAACAGGCCTTATCCACACATATAGTCAGGGCTGCCACAGAAAATAGCTGAACAGAGCCACACTTTTATTATTCAACACTCTTGCAAATCTGCAAGAACAAAGGTTAAGCAGAAAATACTATTCTGGACAAGTGGAGCACAAAAGTTTGTGCGCTCAACAGAAATGTACAGCTAAGTCAAAACTAAGCCTACACAGATGAAGCTTGTCCTGAAAAGAAAGCGATGATGAGGTAGTGGAGTATCCACGGAGACCAGATACAGCACCGTTTCTGAAACCTGCCTGCGCCAGGCCCGTCGCCCCTGGTGTTGTAACACAGAACACGCGATAAAAAAGTCAAGTATCCCTCGGTCTGGAAAATGAGCTTGTCTGCCTAGAGAGATGGAGAGAGACCTGTGCCTGCAGAAACCTACCTTCATTCCCGCAGCAGCAGCAGGGCCGCTTGGATCCACTGCCTGGATGTGACAGGGCTTGCTGCCTCGCACCACGAACCCCCAGCCCACAGCGTCCCCCACAATCTGGAAAATTAGACAGTGGTTACACAAACACGGAGCCATATGGCCAATTCATTTCGATAGCACTCAGGGCAGTGAAGCACTTCCTTCTACACAGCGTGCCATAATTTCCATTTTTTGTAAATAATGAAGGCTGGAGGGAGACTGTTTGCTAACAAAATACTGTGATTTCGCATAGACAAATAAACTCATGATTGACAAATGGCAGAGCTGAGACAACAAGAAGGTAACACTTTTAGACCAAAACATTCCAATTTTGTCTTGTCTGCCCAAAAAACCTTTTGCCACATGTATGCAGTATCACTTTCTTAAAAAACTCAGTTCAATATATAGCGAGTGATCATGCTATTGTTGACCTATGGTCCTTTTCTCCCATCTTTGCTACTGCACTCTGTAACTATCAAAGTTGCCCTAAGTCTCACAGTGGCAGTGCTAACCAGTGTCCTCCTCGCCTGACCATTCAGTTTGGAGCAACAGTCTGATCTAGGTGGTGTCTGGGTGCTAGTGGTGGATTTCAACATACTCAGAGATATTGTCTTTGTATTGTTTTTATACCATTTTGATCTGTGTCTTTATACAACTTTTATCACTGGGTTGTTTGAAAGCACCTTGGACTTCATGGTTGAATCTTTGCTTGAAATTCACTACTTGACTGAGGTACTTTATTAGTGAAAAGGAAATTTGGTGCACCTAAAGTAATTTAGGTTTGCCACAGCAAAGGGTTTGAATACTGACACAATTTTGACTTTTCCTTTTTTTTGTGTTTTGTACATAACAAATATTAATAGCTAGTTCAAAGTGTCATTACTGCATGAGCAACACAATGTGAAAACTGTGCCAGGGTCTGAACTCCACTGCAAGATCCTGTATGTACTGTACCATCCTAAAGCATGCCAAAACACGCAGCAAAACCTGAATTTGAGACTTGTAAAGCTGCCGAGCATTGTGAGCTCCACATTTATGACTTCTTTCTGTGTCTTTCAATGGTGGATTGTGTCGGATGCTGTAAAGAAGCCTTTGTCAGGGCTGAAACAGCAAACTTACTGTGAATGTCTTCTTTATAAAAGGGCCCCCAGGGGTCTGCAGCTCCTCGGGTCTGACTTGCCTCTTCAAGACTGAGAGGAGACACAGAACCTCACACTGTTAGCATTCTCAAATGCACAGACACTGGTACGCACTTTCTAGCAAGAGAAAATGCAAAGAAAATGTTTTGTTTTTAAAGAATTTCTCTTTCATTGCTTGTGTATCTCCCGGGCAACACTAAGAATTTTCTTAATAAAACAATAATGAACAAAAAGCTTTTGGTGCACATTTGAGTCATTTTCCTTTTTTTAGTGTTTAATTTACCAACACATATAAGGCTAAGTTTCAGCCTTTTGTGAAGTCACATTAAATAAAATAATCTTAATGATGCAGTTTTTACCCTTCCATGTTCTGTGTGAGCTTCATTTCTGTGCTCATGTAAGTGATCAATTCATGAATTCTGAATCATAATCCTAAAATGGAGTTTAGGATTACAGCCCAGAAAAGGACTCCCCTCTGAGCAGATTTTTTGGTCTAAATCAACAAGCATTCGATTCATCAGCTTGGTTGGATGGTTTGAGCATCCAAAAACATAATGCTAGTCAATGAGCCACCATGAGGTTTATTTTGATTAACCATGTTACATTCCCTGTAAACACTGAGACGCCAAATCCTGCTATAGTAAAAAAACTAAAATATCAAGCTTCACACGTTAAGAATATAAAAAACTTCACTTTTCAGTAGGTCAAGTGGAACACAATACTCTCACAACTGAACCCAATCACATATAGAGGTGATTGATACTTACAATAGTCATGTCTTCCAAATTCAATTGTAAGTTCCTTTTATCTCTGCAAAAGGCCCATAAGGCCCAGGTAAGTACACTTTTTAGCACTGTAAGTGAATGCCTAGATTAATCTTTCCGATGTCTTTACAGTGTTTAGTATAGAATGATTCAGGATTAATATGCCTTTTATTGAAGTAACACTCAGAGGTCCTGACATATTGCCTTTGCAGTGAATGCATTGTGGCTCATTTCGTCCTCACCAGAAGCTCATCTGTTATTTATCTGTCCCTCTGAAAGTGCAGATACACTAGAATTACCCTGACCAAGTGCAATTTGACTTGACAAAAACCCCACGACATGATACTGTAAATGTTTGTTCAGCCCTGAGAGTAAGATCATAAGATTATTTCCACACCAAAGTAGCCGATTTTTATTAGTGTAAGCTAAGTTGATGTGGACTCGTTATGGTAGATTTGTGCGCCTAAATGAATTTAGGTTTGCCACAGCACAGGGTTTGAAATATGTGTATGGAGTAGGTTGTATAAATAAAAAATCTTAATTGCTACTTCTACTTCTAAATGTCATGACTGCAAGCTTTAAATAACACATGGTGAAAACTCAGTAAGAATCTGAATACATTTGTATATAAATCCCAGCTGGTTAAAGAATAATTTGTTCTCTTTGACATTATTATACACATTTTTAGCTTGAAAAACAATGTTGTGCTAGAAACGGAACACTGGAAGATCTCCACAAGAGTTAAAGCCAGATCAGGGTATGTTTACAGGCCAGTGGTCTGCTTGGAAGAGGTCATGAGAAGCAGCGTGACAAAAAAAGACACCTGCTCAAACAGTTAAGACTTTCATGGGAACTACAAGTGATTCCTGAGAAGAACTTCAAGGGAAAAAATATCAGTGTTTCTTCTCTTTTTGACTTATATCTTCCATAGGAAGCCCAAAACTCCAAGCCTGGTTTTTTTATTAGATCATACACACCCTGGAGCTGGGATCCATTCTATGCAATGACTTTCTTGTTTGCATACGAGGCGCTGTACTTTTACTGCCAATGCTGTCTCTTTCTGGTAACGCAGCACGCAGGGGAATACGATTTTTTTATTTATTTAAAATCACTTTATTGGCCAAATACAATTTCTTCTGTTAGGAATTTGTCTTTTCGCCTACCAAACTTGCTCTCCTTGAGACACACAGACAGGGAGAGAAGCTTGGAGCTCAGAGCGCAGGGTCAGCCATTTATACGGCGCCCCTGGAGCAGTTGGGGTTAAGGGGCTTCCTCGGGGGCCCAACAGTAGGATTCCTCTGCCGTCCGCGGGATACGAACGGGCAACCTTCCAGCCACAGACGCAGATCCTTAGCCACAGTGCCACCGCTCCACCATAATGTCACTTCATAATGTCGCTTCAGCACAGGTCAAGAGACGGCGGCGGACCGGACGTGACTCGTACCTGACTTGGGGTTGCAGAGCACGGGGGGGCTGCTGCTCAGGGTGGGGCTGCTGCTGTAATAGCCACTGCTGCCACAGCTGCTGCTCATGCTGCTCCTGCGCACGGCAGACACGATCTTGATCTCCTTGGTGGGGCTGACTGCCGGAGAAGGAACAATGCCATGGTTAGCGGTTTCCCCTTACGCATCATTTCTTGTGATTGGTGGATAAAGGCAGTTCCGGCTACAGCACTTATGATGTTCATCTAGTACTTATTTCATTCACGGATTTCATCTGTTAGGTTATGATTGCACAACATTACATTTACTATTTAATTAATTTGAATCATTTCATTTATAGGGAGCTTTCCACCACCAAAGATCCAAAAGAGCTTTACATGTAAAAAAGGACCCAACATCCATCAATGAAGAGCAGCACCTACCAGGGCGTCATATGGAAGCTATTACTATGTTTTCCAGCAGTCTCACTGCATAGTAGATCAGGCTATGAAATGAGGATTTGCTTCACCAATTGAAGAGATTTAAAGGGGAACTCCAGACGCAATTTCTAAGACCTTTTAATAAATCTTGGCAACAAAATGTATTAATTGACGTTACAGAAAAATTATCCAAAATGTGCATTAAGCACAAATTTAAGAACTTTGTGGAAGTACTGTAAATCGCCATGTTGTCGCAAACTTGAATTCGGGTTCCCATTAATTGCGACGTGAAGTGGCCCTTCCTGCTCACTAGTTACTGTAATGGCTAATGTACTTCTATGTAAGAGCAAATAATTACAGGTTGTGCTGCAGACATTTCTCCGCAAAAAATGTTCCAATGTGATCCGCACACAGTTAACAAGTAAGTTGTATTTGTCAGCAAAACCCCCTTGAAATCAAATAAACGTCATGCTCACAAGACCGCTTGTTTACAATGTAACGAGGCCACAACACTTCACTGGAAGCTCTGTTGCTGAATAATTTTGAACTGTAAATTTAACAATAAGCTTTACAAGTCACTGTGTACATTTTACTTTCATTGTGGTTTGAAATGCACTCATCAGTGCTGATTCTTTCTAATGAATCTACTTAATGATTCTGTCAAAGAAATGCAGAGCACAGTGTTCCTGTATTTTTGCAATATTCCTTCTGAAACCACATTCTGTTCCCTTTCTGTCTGTGGGTTTTCATTCTGCTGTTTACATTTCTTTTTTCATATTCTTATTTTTACATTTTTTGTTTGCGAAACAATTCTGTGGATGTTTTATCAATAGGTTGATTAATGAAGACTATCCTCATTTAAATATCTGCTATAATGAGAATCCCTTTATTTCTCCAAAATCTCCCAAACAATTCAGTCTTGAATCTACTGTATATGAATCCATTTATAAAGAAGAGTTTGTATTGTATGAAACAATGCAAAATGCAAAAACAAAGAATACACGTACGCCTACTTCCCTGTCACCAAGGAGTACCCTTTACTACTTTCTTCTGCACTTTCAAATGTTATATGCTTTTAGGCAGTGTGGACATCAGGCCAACTCTTCTATTTAAAAACCGTTTGGCAAATTAACACCAGATATAATATGGAACATTGTAGAGAGGGCACATGGTGAATTGCCAAGGAAGTTGTCAAAATGAGATAAAACAGGCAGTTCTGCAGCACTTGCCCATGGCTGATAGGGTCTTTGCCAACAGCTTGAGAATTATAGCAACTGTCCAGCTTTGGCATTGATCCGACACACAGACAGTGCCCCAGTCAAGAAACTGGATGACAAATATGAGAAATACCTGAACCCATGAACTTTTAGCGATGCACACATTTTATGGACTGTAACCAAACATCTTTCACCTGAAAGTTAGCAACAAGAAAAAGGGCTCAAGGATTGACTTGAACTGCATACCATCCATAGCTGTACAGTGTTTAAGACAAACTGAGTAACAGTAAAGAAAACGTCTGTCCAGTGGTGCTGCAATTATTCAAATATGAGCATAATCAAGCACTGGATGCATTTCAAAATGCAAACCTCTTGTTTGCATTTGTGACATAAACAACCCTAGTGTACTGGGTTGTGACATTACAATCCCACCCTCAGGACTTCACAATGCTGTCAAGACACAAAAATAAAAACAGATTGCACAAACAGCAAAGTATTTCTGTAAGACAGAGGTGGCAAGAGCCAGAACACTGCATGGCAAGTCAAGAATCTGTTCACTGGCTGATCAACGATGACCGACTCTGTCACTCTGTCAGGACAAAGATAATCCACTTGAAGATGGTGTATCAACAGTCCACTGTTTTAGGTCTGCTTATTCCCATGTAGAAACCTATCTTTCACTGTATTTAGTTATCTCAATATATAAATTATTTCTCTACAACATACCCCTTTGCTATTCCAGGGATACTTTCTCTTCTGGGACAGATTTGAAAGAGGCTGTCTTAATAAAACCATGACAGTTCAAACCAGACTTTTATCTCCTGCTTCTCAGAGCTCACTCTTATCAGACAACACCCCGAGACAAAATAATGCTATTTTTTCCAATCAACACTTGGCTTTGAATTAGCAGGTACTTTTATCAGTGAATATGTCATCATATACTGTACTCTCAAAATAGGTCCGAGACGGAAAGGTATTCAAATCTACTCAATGTCAATCAAATTTAGAATACAGTTATGTCTTACTGACATTCTGGTCTGTTTTGCATTGTTGAGAGAGGAATGTGGAATGTCTGCTGAGGAAAAAAATGTGTAATCAGCAAATAACAGTTTATCAGACACTAGTCTTTAGCAAAAACATAGCAAACTGGCAGCAACTTCAGTAGTTACTTTAAAACTATTCTAAAAATATCACACACTAAAATTCAATTACATTACAGTGACAACATTAAAATTTAAAATGTAAACGTACAGTATGATTAAAAGTGAAGAAGCACTTACGATCTGTGCAAGGCCCCATGTTTCACTTTCAGTGATTGTTACCCGAGACAGTACCAACAATTTTGTTCTGCTCTCAGAAGGTCACGGTTACCTTTACCTTGTGCTGTTATCTAATGTAAATGTTAAACCATAAAGCAAACATTTCTCATTACAGTGAGAAAGTGGGAGGTTCTTTTCATTGCTGTGCAGACATTAGAAAGTACAAGATAACAAACATCCTGTTGAAGAACGGTCAACTTTAATTACAGAAATAAAGTGTTTTCTACTTCCACTGAGATGTTACCCACTAGAAACAGGAACAAAAAAAATGTATTCACAAAATTATTGTAACGAGAATAATTCCTTATACTTCTATAGCACTTTTCTGGACACTCCACTCAAAGCGCTTTACAGGTAATGGGGACTCCCCTCCACCACCGCCAATGTGCAGCCTCACCTGGATGATGCGACGGCAGCCATAGTGCGGCAGAACACTCACCACACATCAGCTATCAGTGGGGAGGAGAGCAGAGTAATGAAGCCAATTCTAGATGGAGATTATTAGGAGGCCATGATTGGTAAGGGCCAATGGGAAATTTGGCCAGGATGCAGAGGTAACACCCCTACTCTTTTCAAGAAACACCCTGGGATTTTTAATGACCACAGAGAGTCAGGACCTCGGTGTTACATCTCATTCGAAGGACAGCACCTTTTTAAAGTATAGTGGCCCCGTCACTATACTGGGGCATTAGACTGCAGGGTGAGCGCCCCCTACTGGCCCCTCTAGCATGTCTTCCTGCAGCAACCTTAGTTTTTCCCAGGAAGTCTCCCACCCAGTGAGGCTCCCAGGCTCACATCTGATTAGCTTCAGTGGGCTGCCAGTTGTAAGTTGCAGGGTGATATGGCTGCTACCATACAGCTAAAAACTGTAAACTAAAGACTTTTAGTTTATATCTGTGGTACTTTAAAAAGTTTCCTTTACTTCTGACTTTTATGATCTTGTAAATATATACCTGCAATACCCCATTCGTCATTTACAATTATGCAAATCAGACAAGAGGGAATAATGCAAGTCAGGCAGTATGAAAGCTGGACTTCATACAGTAGATGTGTTCACAAACGGTATTTACAATATGTGATCAGGATCAAAAGCAATACTTAACTGGAGTTTCCTAATGTCCAGTCACAAATGGTTCAAGCAATTTTCTCAATTCATCACAGAAGTCCTAATTACTATAAAAGATAAAGGATTACATTGGACTCATCTACCTATGTCACTGGTTTAATTGGCACAAAAAAAACCCACACTGGGAAAGACAGATTCCTTGAAAAGTCTTGGAAAGCACAATAAAAGAAGCTAACTCCAAGGAACGCTTTGAATGTGACATGGTTATGTTTATTTGATTTGTTACAGCCTGGATTTTTTTGTTTGGATGATTTTTAATCAATGTTCCCGCCACAAACATAACACAGATTGGCCCTTTCAGATCCACATACCATTGAATTATACAGAGTGTGTGTATAACAGACGGGCGTTTTCCTGTAGGGCATATATTTGGAGGTTATAGAGAGTTAAAAGCATTTTTACAATACTGCCAACATTCTGTTTTGTCATACCTGTATCTAACCTCCTATGGTAACATTTCGTAGCAGGTATTGTACCTTTTTTCATATTTGCAATGACAACTTGTTCTCAGATAAATACTGTTAATCTGTTGTTCAAAACGGAAGCCAACCTTGAAACTTTAGACTGTTAAAATGTACTGTATTATCCTTTTGATGGTGAATGAACAAAATGTGTGGCTCTAACAGTAGTCTAATAATCCTGGGGGTGTTAACATTCTCCTCTGAAATGTCCTGGTTCCCATGGCATCTGACAATAGCAGCTCCAGCTATTTTTAAGCATTACTTCCAGAGACTTGGATCATGTTAAAACTCTCTTTATTGAAGCCATTTACTGAGCTGACACAGAAGTTTAAGACTCTGGTTTATAACTAAGATCCCAGTTCCTTGTGTTAAGTCTCCTGGATAATGTGAAGTCTTCAGTACAGGCTTTTGTTACTTGAATACGAATGTGCTCCTTGGAGCCTGAGAAATTGCTTCATTAAGTTCAGATTAGGACTGCACATTAAATTCTGACAAGCGTCTGCCAAAGGAATCACCATAACCCAAGGGAGATGACAGCAGCAAGAGATTTTTAAAATAAGGTTAATGACTTTTTAACTTTTTTGTTTCTAGTTAATCAACCCTCTTCAAAGTTCAGTTCACATTCTTGCCTATACAGAAAATTGCTGCTGGATGAGAACAGTCTTAGAACACTCTCATTAGCTGTCCCCTTATTTCTTTGATTAACAACACTGAGAATAAAATAACGAACAAGCAGGGCAATCCTGAATCTCATTCTGGACATCACACAGAACCCAATACAAAACACATGTATTAGTTATAAATCAGTCCTTAAAGTTCCAAACAACACCTTAAGTGATTGGCCAAAGCCAAGGAAGGCCACCACATGTTCAAGTAACAAGATCAAAACAACGAAAATTCCTTATTTCAAAATAACTCTCCAGTGGCTGTCCAGTTTTTAAAGCCAAAATAGTTCTATTCATATCACTAAAAGAGAAACCAAGGGCTGTATGTATATTACCTCAGATTTGGGTTTGCATGTATAAAGTTTTTAAACTCCTGCCCGCATCCTTGTCAGAATCACAGGATACATGAAGAGAGTCGTTAATTTTTTTGAGTGCTCCAGAGATACTGTTGTATCATGTTGTTTGATAACACCTTACTTTGGATGTCATCTCTACGGCACATACAACTTACTACTTTCTTACTGAAACAACTCATGCAAGTCATTGCGTACCAGTAAATTACTTATACATTACATCACTAATACTATTCACGACATATTAACAAAATATGTAGAGTACACATTCGTTTTTTGTTAGAGGAATAAGTACCTAATTTTCCTTTATACAAGAGCTGCCCATCATTTGTTAAATGTTAGTGTATTCTTAATAAATAACCATGACTCAGAAGTGATACCTGAAATAATGTGCTTCCAGCTTATGCAGATTTTCTATCACCAACAGTACAATACTATGAATAATATAAGTTTACCAAACTATTAAAGTCTTTCTGCTATGTGTGCACATTCAATTTCTGTTTTAATTAATTTAAAAAAATCAAAATCGGAGAACAGTACTCCTTAGACATCACCATTCTATTTCAGACAAGGGTAGTGTCCTACATGTAGTAAAACACACATTCTGTCATTTAGATGAATAAAGGAGTCCTTGAAAATAGTTCTAACACTATCTCAATTGAAATCAAACCATAGTTGACATAAACTCAAAGCCCATCACTATCAAATTACAATACAGTAATAATATGAGGAAATTGCAGTCAAACCAAATGTGTTGTAATCAGAAAGGTAGTTATTTTAGGGAATGACTGGCTGAAAAAAACATTAATATGAAAGTCCTGAATATGTGTGTACAGCTGTTCAAATAAAAGAAGCAGTAAAGAAAAACAATAGTAGGAGAAATAATTTCTCAATACCTCGTTTTATTAAATACAAAATATTTGTATAGTTGATATGCCCATTACTTACAGGGTAGTGGATGTCTTTGCATTTTGATTTATTATATAAACAGAGATAAATCAACTCTTTTCAAACTGACACAACACTGTGAAGTTTGATCTATGCAATCGGCATATTACGAACAAGGACAAAAGTGAAAAATAAATCCAAGGGCATATGTTGACTGAGATAAGATTATTCTCTCTGGCTTCAAATCTGGTCAGTCAAAAATGAAACTTAACACGGTTTGCTGACAGTAAATATATTTCAGATAATATTAAATGCTATTAAGCCTTTAAGCAGATAACCTATAACATTCTTTCTTGAAGACTGGAGTCCTACTTAGGACAACGTTAATCAGATCTAAAACATACAAAATAAATCCTAAATGCTTTGATACTTTACATTAATCTATCCTGGCTATAGTATAAAAACGGCTTCATATCTTCCACCCCATTTCTCTGCTAGGCTGTTCTCATGGAGAGTTTATGACGGCGTGATTCAGCATCCGAGCAGGGTATGCATTTCAGTGAAAGTTGGTTCTACTTGATGATGATAACACTCCACTCTGGACACTGCACTCAAAGCGCTTCACAGGTAATGGGGATCCCCTCCACCACCACCAATGTGTAGCCCCACCTGGATGTTGCAACGGCAGCTACAGTGCACAATGATTGGTAAGGGCCAATGGGAAATTTGGCCAGGAAGTCGCGGTTACACCCCTATTCTTTTCGAGAAATGCCCTAGGATTTTTAAAGTCCACATAGAGTCAGGACCTCAGTTTTACGTCTCATCCGAAGGACGGCGCCTTTTTACAGTATAGTCCCCGTCACTATACAGGGATATTAGGACCTACATAGACTGCAGGGTGAGCACCCCCTGCTGGCCTCACTAACACCTCTTCCAGCAGCAACCTTAGTTTGTCCCAGGAGGTCTCTTATCCAGGTACTGACCAGGCTCACACCTGCTGAGCTTCAGTGGGCTGACAGCTGTGAGTTGCAGGGTGATATGGCTGCTGGCTGGCTAGATGCACACTTTCTCATCCTTCAATCATTCATTCACTCCTTCCAGCACTCAGCTGGGGAGAGCTGCCATCCCTGCAGAGAGCACAGGGGTTACCTGAAAGGAAGCTGTTGTTGCCTGTGTCTTGATTCTGTTTGCGCAGACAGAAGGGGCTGTCGTGGCTCTCGGGTATGGACCGGCAGCTCTCGCTGAGCAGTTCCATCAGCCTCCTCCTCCTCCTGAAGTTCATCTTGAACTGGTACAGGAGGCCCCTGTCCACAAAGTGATGCTTGTTGGTCACTGCAGGAGGGGGCAACCAAACCAGAGTTACTATGCAGAAATTACTGGGAGCCTTTCCTGTATGTCCAGATTTTATTGCATTCATCTAAAAACATTCTAATTGAAATGTCTGAATTGCCAAATGACGCATTCTTCCATTTTTATTTTTCAGTACTGATCAATAACGAGGAAAAAAAAACCCTTAATATCCATTGTCCTCATCGAAACACTGAAGGAAAATGAAAACAATGAACATACTGTACAAAGATAGCACAATGTTGGGATGTGTACTGAAAGGCTTAAAATGTTAGCAAAGAGGTATTCAGTTAAAAGCATCATATGCTCAACTAATACCACATTTAAAATGTTGTTTTCAGTTTCGAATACCATATTATTTTGTATTTCTCATCAGAAACAACTCAGAATGACAATCACACAGGTTAATGCAACTGCATTTTTAGACTTTTCGAGGGATTTCACACAAGGTTTAATAATCCTCAAATATCTAACCAAGGGTCACTAATGAAATGAGCAACCTGGATGACAAGTGGAAATCAGTAGCAGACACATTTATCACCTTACAACCTGATGTTTTCAGATCACAGGAGCTAAGCAAAGCTAGGCCTGGCCAGTGCTGGAATAGAGACCTCCAAGCAATACCAGCAATAGCTGCTGCTGTAAATCCAGTTGGTGTACCACTATGTCTCACTAGCATTAGCATAGTGATGAATGACACTGTGTTGTAGGAGGTGCTGTCGTATGGATGAGACGTCTCGAGTGCCATAGAGCTGAAGGTGAGATTTAGAAAATAAATTAGTTACTATATCAAGTAAACAAAGAAGATGAACAGAGTTGCCTTCTCTGGTTGGTAACCCGACATTTTAAGATGTGCAATGTGCATATCCAAGACTGTAATGTGTAATTCCTTGTGTGTTCCTTTGTGTCTCCCAGTTCCACAAAAAAGGTGTAAATGCACATAATCCCTGTCTTCTATTTGTTATCCAGTCAGAATTAATAATAATAATTATAATAATAATTCCTTACACTTACTGTATAAGGCGCTTTTCTGGACACTCCACTCAAAGTGCTTTACAGGTAATGGGGACACCCCTCCACCACCACTAATGTGTAGCATCCACCTGTACCACCAGTATGCTCACCACACATCAGCTATTAGTGTGGAGGACAACAGAGTGATGAATCCAATTCATAGATGGAGATTATTTAGGAGGCCATGATTGGTAAGGGCCAATGGGAAATTTGGCCAGGACGCCGGGGTTACACCCTTACTCTTTTCGAGAAACACCCTGGGATTTTTAATGACACAGAGAGTCAGGACCTCAGTTTTACGTCTCATCCGAAGGATGGCACCTGTTTACAGTACAGTGTCACCGTCACAATACTGGGGCATTAGAACCCACATGGACCGCAGGATGAGCGCCCCACTAATTGTTTTTTTTTTTTCACTAGGTAAATTAATCAGAAATCTTCTCCCTAATCCACTAGCACATATGTTCGTCCTACTTTTATACCACTTTAAATCCCTAAAAAATGAAGAATACAGGGTATTCTTTCTTACAGTTTGTGGTAATGGGATGTTCAGAATTTAATCTGTGATTAACGGATTTGTTTTTTTCCTCATTCCTATCTTATTATCACTAGAACTACACTCTGCAATATTCTGGCTAAACACCATAGTGAGGCCTTTGTAATATAAAATCAGTATGAGAAAAAAATTGCAAGGTATGAATTATTTATGTTAACTGTCATCTAGCATTACACCTTTTCCAAAGTAACACGTTTTGTGGCCTAATTTATTTTACCTTTACAGTACCTGTGTGTGCCCTACGATAGACTGGCATCCTACCCAGGGTGTATCCTGCCTTGTGCCCATTGTTTGCCGGGATGGGCTCTGGCCCTCCTCGTGACCTTGTACTGGATAAGCAGATTAGAAAATGGATGGATGGATCTGAAATATAGTTTTATCTACTAAAATATGTTTTACTTTGAAAACTAACACAAACAGTATTTCTGCCCAGCCACCATATGGATACTTCACAATCCCTTAGTAACCTGAAGCTCTCTCAGCAAGTTTTTATCACTTCAAGGACTCCGCAGAGGAAGAGAGAGAAGCTGATAATGTTTGCTATCAGTAAGTTTTCTTTACACTGCCTATTTCCTGAAAAGTTATCAAAAAATCACCTTTAGCTTGAGGATGACGACTCAGCATAAAACAGATTCAAATGTGTTTGCATCATGGAATGAACTTGTTGAAGAGTCTACACTCTTTGTCACGAATGTTAGAAGGGCATGGCGTGGAATGGCCAGGAGACCAGTAGAGCGGTGAAAGGGGCAACACAGAGGTTAGCCCAGGCTCAGGGGGTCGGACGATGTCGGTATAGAAACCTATGCCCTCAGGCCACTGACGTGGGGCGACCTGGTACTAGGCGGGTCTCAGGACATTCGAACCGTCAATGCTGAGCCAGGAGCAGAGCAGACACAGGAAGTAAATAGGCTACACAACAAGACACACCGGAAAGACATGAATAATCACAGGGAACTAGGAACAAGACAGAAGCAGAGCGCCCTCTAGGTGTACAGGGCGTGACACTCTTGCCCTGCCATCACTTTCAAAAGGAGCACCACTACAGGTGTATTAAAGCACGGACAAAGCGCTTTTAAAGATTTTTAATTTATCATACAACAGACCACTCTGGAAAAGTCAATTGTTTCTTCATAGCTCAGCTCACATTACAACTCCTTTGCTTTCTCCCATCATCACATCACTATTAATAACAGCTAATCCAATTCAGGGTCATGGTGGCCAGGTGGGCCCAAAGGCCAGTCCATTGCTGGGCACATATACTGTATAAAGTGGATCTATAGTTTAAGACTATGGATTTAAAAAAATAATAATATTCAAAAATAAAATAAAAATTAGATCTTATGTGAGTGGCAGATAGAGACAACAAAGAGAGACTGATTTTGAAAGTGGTATTAACTCCCTATCTGTATTTTGATGTTTTTGCAGTAAATGTGTTTTCTGAAGAAACAAAATGTGTTACTTGAACCCAACTACATGAAATATAACATCATGCAAACTAGTACTTAAGGATGTGGCCATATACTTCTCAAGACAGTTATGCACTGTATTCCTTCTTCGCCTTTAAAGCTTCATAGCTACAAGCAATTTATACATTATTTGCCAGTATAATTTAAAGGAAAAGCCATAGTGAAAAGTAATATTTACACTACACAAAATGCATACTTCCTTCATAATGGGGATGCTATTAGATTCTCAACAAAACAAAGAATGACAATTTTATTTTTTTGTTTTTTAAAGTAGGGTATGTGCATAGGTATTTGTATCACACACATTGCAGTGTCTCTGGATATACTAAAACACCTCTGTATAAATACTGGGAAATAAAATGGCACAGGGCAGGAAGGATCTCATAAATCACTAGATGGCAGTATTCTGCATTCAATCCTTTAATCATGGGACCCTTCATCATTTAATACTCTGCAGCAACCTTTAATAAGGAGGGGAGGTATACATATGTCACCTCTGAATTCTTCATCACATTACTCTGCAATTAGTAGTAAGGGAAAATGTATCTTATAGAATATAACCCATTTTTAACATTGATTTTTCAATCATTCTCAGTAAAGATGTTCTCTCTTTCACTGGAGCAATGAACCTTTTATTCAATAGATGCACTTGAAGCACTTCAATGGCTAGAAAGCTTTTGGTTCATCAA